>NC_085004.1:19042387-19077387 GCF_963854185.1 Sardina pilchardus | reverse complement strand
TTCAAGGATCGCAATGAGCAAAGGTCTCCTGAAGTTCCTCATAAAGATGAAGGACACACACTGTTGGACGTGCAACCTGTACTCTGAAGGAAACATGATGGTGTCTGGGACATGTGTATCTGAGCCATACAATACACCATTTAGAAGCACTTTCTGTCATCAGTATCAACCAGTTCACACTTAGCCTGCTGAGAAGCACCTATGCCTGATGCATGCAAGCACGGTGTGAATTGTTCTGTATCACACACACACACACACACTCAGAGAGAGACATTGCCAAGCAGTGACTTCATGTATGTACAGTAGTTCTGTATAAGGCTCCTACATAGAAACTGTAGCTGGCAAGTTAATGACAATGTGACACGCTATCTCAAACCTTCATACAAGACCTTCATGCAGAAATGAATGAGATCAGATTCCAGATCATGTAAATACTTTATATCCATTGCAGGTTTAATGAGTGAAGTGATGGAGACCATGGACATTTCAACCTTCAGCTGGTTAATGAATGCGTGGCACTAAAATGTAGCATTATGTGGCCAGATGGTAACGTGAAATTTAAGAGCGGTCGGTACTGGAATTGAGGTACGGTAAAGGAGAAGCTCTTAGACGTAAAATAACAGAACCATTAAAGGAGAATTTCGGCGGAAAAAAAAAATCGCCGGATTTCTCCTTTGAGGTGGGAATCTCAGGTGAACGGCCTCCAGCAATGGCCGCCAGTTGATGAATGTTAAACCTGAACTGGCAAACACAAAGAATGTGTTGAATAATGGTATGAAAGACCTCACATGTGTTATTAAACAAGAAGTAGGATATGGTTATGGTTACGGCCCCCTCGTTTGGGCTGTTTTTGAAACTTCCTCAAATGAAATTAAGCAGTGAGGACTGTTGTGTTGTTGTGCAGAGGGCTATTTTTAGCAGCGGAGCCTGCAGAGAATAAGTAGAAAGCTAATGTGGAAATAACTTTTGTGGTGAACCTCCAAGGGTTCGCCCGGACCTATGCTAGCGCTCCATTTTGTCCCAGTGTAGTGTTTTCAGGGAAATGGAAGCAGAGGACACGGTAGAAGTAGATTTGTACTTTGATGAACTGTATCAGGGTGCCCCTCTCATGCTTTCCTATCATCTCTCTTTCTCCCTTTCTCTCTCTCACACACACACACAGACACAGACAAACACACACACAGGATGTACTTCCTGTAACATACCACGAGTAACATAAGTTTTTTTTTTCCAGTGTGTGTGTGTGGACATGTAGGTTTTGTACATAGAACTACAATGTACATGCCATATCAGTATGAAGGCATTCATGTATTGACGTGTATCTAACTTCCTTCGTTCATGTGGACCATGTGTTTTTTTTCCTTTACAGAATTCAGAGTATGACTCTCTACATTGTTTCCTAATTATTCTGTGTCCTAATGGTATTTTGTATATTTTGATCAGTTTGAAGGATTGTTGTGTATTCAAACACATATATTTGTTTTGGTTTTGTGCGTGTGCATTTCAATCAGTTTTTCACAAGAATGTTTTGTTTTTCAACCTTCTCTATCAGTGTCGAGTTATGAAGAACAGCTCCGCTTCACCATGCACTAGCGTTTTTGTATTGGCCTGTGCATATGAGCTAGTGTACTGGGGTCATGCACCTTCCTAGAGTGCCTTGCAGTAGATGAAAAAAAGAGCAGCCAGTTACACCTTCACACCACCTTAAAATCGTCCTTAAAACTGTGTGTGTGTGTGTGTGTGTGTGTGTGTGTGTGTGTGTGTGTGTGCTGAAGTGAGTTCATTTAGAAGGACCAATCTGAGGAGTTTAGTGTTATGAGAAGTCATTCTTTACACATGAATGGAAATTGAGAGACAAATCGTTTCCTGGTAGCCTGGTGACTCCGGCCTGGATCTGGCCGGGATTCGGCTGACATCAGCGCCACATTTGCGCCAAATCAGCGCCACGTCTAAATCCAGTTCAGAAGTCCGCCTCTCTTTCTGTGTTCCATAATGTTAACTGTTTTTGCAACATACTCCTCTGTCTTAATGCTCTTCTACCGTGGATGTGGATTTTTATTTCAAATTTCATGTGGGTGTTTTTTTTTTTCGTAATTGAATGGCATCAGGAATATTTAGTTTGAAGGAAACATGGTGAAGGGTGAACTGATTTTTCTACAGATAATGTGTTTTGGGTGTGCTTACGGTTATAGACAATCACTAGTGTGTATTTATATAAGTGTCTGAAGTGTATATCTTCGAAGAAGAAAAAATGTGGTAGGCTATGCTTTGACATGTCAATAGCAGAGCTCTCTTTTTTGGCCAATGATACTGTGCAAAAACTTTGACCAGCCTCTAAAATCTGTCTAGCTTTAGTGTCAAGCACTTGAGTTATGACTGATTCTGGATCAATTTACAAGGTAGACTTTTTAACAGAAGGCTTCAGCAAACCAGAGCAATGTGTAAATATGACCTTGTCTAGGAGTTTGTATGTAAACATTCTTGAATCACACACTTATATCTCTATTGAAGTCTAATGAATTACACCTGGATTTGACTTTTTTTTTAACTGACATTGTGAAAATGGATGTTATGCAAACCAAGGACAATAACTGATCCATGCTCCATTTCTGCTCAAGTTTATTTCTGTATGCTTCTCTAGCGTACTGTTGTGTACTCTCTGACTTAGTACTCAAATGTGTATTTTTGTATTTATAGAAATCTATGTAGATTTACCAATGCTAATTGTGGGGTTCACATGGTTTGAGTCTGCTAACTTACAATGAAAATTAAATGATTCCAGACACTCTCGGTTGTTTGTTTCAACCCTCCATTAGAAGACCAAATCAGTGGGGAGCTTGTTTAATACATGATGTGTGTTATGACATTGGCAGAAGTAATCAAAAACATAGTCAGGGAATTTTAAGAACACATGTTTATTGGATATATATGGCTTTCAGTTTACAAACTTATTGGCAGTTTCACCCTGTGATGAGGCAAGCTTGGAATTTCACGACACACAGTCACGTACATGGGTGCACACACACACGCATGGTGGTTGTGGAGGATGAGTTAGGAAGCGTGGCATTAGCAGTGCATCTTTGATATAACCTTGGATTTTTAGTGCCTTCCACAAAGACTTATAATTGGAGAAAAAACAAAACTGTAAAAAAGCTCAATATAATTTGTGGCCATGCAAGCCTCTTTGAAGTCCGAAACTCTGAAATCTGAGCCCATGCATTTTCTGTGAGACCCTGGATTGACTTGATGTTTTCATGAACCCAGAACTGTAATTTTGCGTAAACCAATACTTGCAATAGTATCTATATGTATGTCCCTATTTACAAGTTCTGTTTTGCTACCTCCAAAGTAACACAGTGTTCACGTTTATGTTCAGCATTAAGCACTGTATACCTACACAGCATTCATTTAATACTAATGCTTCTCTTGTCTTTCTAAATATGACCTCTCAGTATTCATCCCTTGACATACTGTATGAAAGAAAGAAAAACAGTGCAGTTTCTGGGCAGAAGTGCTATTAGCATTTAAAGACCATGGCTTAACTTCTTCGTCTTCGATACCGTCATTAGCTTTGGTTTGTTACAATATCTATATTTGTCCTGTACAAATAATCCTGTTAAAAAGGGCAAGAGAGGGTCACCTGACAACACTTGCTGTGGTCACTTTAAGATTGTAAACATGAAGAGAGTGCAGAAACTCAGTTACACTTAAGATGGCTGTCTCTACCCTCCACTTTCAACAAGCAACGTCGCTAATCATTTTAATGTAACTGTATTAAAAAAAAATCTCCCAACTAGTACATTTTTAAAAACATTTTATACATATGAAAAGAGAGCAGACAGGCTTTTTTTTCATTACATACTTTGTCTATTGGATTCATCTTTGTAAAAAAGGTTAAAGTCATCTGACTTGTCCTGATTTAGCCCGGTAAACAAACTCAGAGCTAGCTAGGAAAACTACTGCGAGACATTCACAGCTTCAAGCATACACTCAAACAGCGAGGGGGGATTGGGGGTGAAGGGTGGTAGTCATTGTAAACAAACTGTATGGCCTTCACTTTATAAACCAAAAGCAAAAACACTTCAACAATAGTCCAAAAGATAATGCTTTTGACTGTTATCATCAGTGAGTGTGAGGTACAATACAGCATTCATCTGTAGTGGTGAAAGATCAGTGGTCAGTGGACTCAAGAAGGCAATTCTTATTTTCCATCAGGCACTAGAATGGACGCCTCGACCCAGTGTCATTCTGGTAAATCCCCCCCTCCTCAGTCCGAGTCGGAATCTGAGTCATCTAGGAGAGGGAGAGGAGGGAGGGAAATGAGAAAAGCAGATCTGGCACTCGTTGTGAGGGAAGTGAGAAGTCCCTAGTGACAGTCTATTTGATAGCTCAACTCTGGCAATGACACGTCAAAATAAACACAAGGAGCTCATAAGTTGTACATCAGCCCAATCTTCCACCAATGTTGTTTCTAGTAATTCAACTATTAAGCTCTAGTTTTGACAGGACTGCTTTTGCGGTGAGTCATGTAGAAGACCCTGAGGGAGTCCAGAAAGTGGATGGGTATGTGGATCAAAAACAGAAGAAAAATGAAAATCTTGACATTTCAAGTTGTCACAGAATGTCAGAAACTAAATGTTGACAAACAATGTTCTAGTTCTATAGTCTATAAATCTAAGGGGGTGATTTGCAGATATTTATATGGAACATCCTGTATACACTTGGTGCACAACAGCACCCCTCATTACAGCAAACAGCACACCAAATCATTACAACAACAGCAATTACAATGAGGAAATTACTAGAAACCCCTTTGCAACATTTTAATTGAATCTAATTTCATTTCCTGTCATGTGGGTGGAACAGGAAACAAGATGGTTTCAGAAACCTCCAGCCCAATGTACCAAATCCACCACCAAGGGACCCTCATTATAACATGGTGCTAACTATCCAACAGCCACTGCCTACCAGAAAGCATTCTTGAAGTTTTATGTTGTAGACTGAACGTGATTGACTCTTTGACTTGCATGCTAAACCATATATTGCTACATAAATCAATCAGTGATTTTATTGTCACATGAATGGAAATAATATCAGAGATGGCATTAGGCTGGGTGAACCCTGCCTGAACTTCCAGGGAATTTGAATTTCGCCCAGCAGCTCAGGCTGGAAACCAGCAGATCTACAGTATCTCCTCTGTTTACTGCCAGAACCATGGAGGTATTATAAGAACTGGAGAAAGTGAACAAGTCCCGCCCCCATTCATTTCAATGGGAATGCTAGGCTAGTGAAATGTGCCAAAATTGAACGATTTTTTCAGGCTTCAACATGGCGTTTCAAGGGGCTTGTTTCCGGTGCCGTTTTACTTAGCCAATTAAGTGCCAGGTTACCGATTGACGTAAGGTACAGAAGGAGAGCTCGTGCCCACACTAAGCTCGTGCATGAGCTGAGAGTGGAACAGCCACCAATCAGCATGAGTAAAACGCAGGTAAAACGGCACCGGACATGATGTATTTCTGGAAAATGGCGACGAGGAAGTGCTTTGCTAATCGGCGAAGCTAATCAGTCAAATCCTGACCCCCTGGCCAGAACCTTTGGCTCCAATCAGAAACGGCTAGTCCTGGCACGCTATTGGCCGGTGGCGGTGATGTGACGATAACGAAACTTAAAGGGATATTCCGCCATTTTTGGAAATACGCTCATTTTCCACCTCCCCTCGAGCAAAACAATCGATATTTACCTTGCTCCCGTTCATCCAGCCATTCTGTGAGTCTGGCGATACAACTTTTAGCTTCAGCCTAGCATAGATCATTGAATCGGATTAGACCATTAGCTTCTCGCCTGCTAGCTTCATGTTTAAAAGTGACTACGATTTCTGGTAATTTTCCCATTTAAAACGTGTCTCCTCTCAAGTTAGAAAGTGCAATAAGACCAACTGAAAATGAAACCTGGTGTTTTTCTAGGCTGATTTGACATGGAACTACACTCTCATCTGGCGTAATAATCAAGGCAACTTGCAACCTACTGGAACTACTACTGCTTGTTGTCTATGGGGACTATTTTCAGATGCTGCGTACGATATCACTGCGCCTATGGTACGTTTGCAAGTTGCCTTGATTATTACGCCAGAGGAGAGTGTAGTTCCATGTCAAATCAGCCTACAAAAACGCCAGGTTTCATTTTCAGCTGGTCTTATTGCACTTTCTAACTTGGGAGGAGACATGTTTTAAATGGGAAAATTACCAGAAATCTCAGTCACCATTAAACATGAAGCTAGCAGGCGAGAAGCTAATGGTCTAATCCAATTCAATGATCTATGCTAGGCTGAAGCTAAAAGTTGTATCGCCAGACTCACAGAATGGCTGGATGAACGGGAGCAAGGTAAATATCGATTGTTTTGCTCGAGGGGAGGTGGAAAATGAGCGTATTTCCAAAAATGGCGGAATATCCCTTTAAGCGACGCTAAGTGCAGTAGAAACAAAGCACAGCCTCCCCAGACTAATGTTCAATCTTAAAAGATTGAGCTTAGTATGGTCAAAACCAGACTAAGATGCCATGGCTTTGGTGCTCAGAACACCCCCGCTGTTGACAATGCCAATGCTGTGTGATTCCCACACTAATCCATAGATACTATTTCATCAAAACTAAAAACAGAAGGAAAAAAATAAGACACGCACACATGCACGAGCACACACACACACACACACGAGGCAATGTGGCTGCCCCTGAAACTGGCTAGTGACTAGTCAGTTTCTGTGTATGTGTGCGTGTCTTATTTTTTTCCTTCACAAGTGACAAAAGAACACACTCCTGTGGTATCGAATTCAAAAAGAAAGGGGAACAGGTCAAGACAGCACGTACCTGGGGGTGTGGGTGGGTCGTCAGTTGACTCCCCTCCGCCTCCCGCTTTGAGGAAATTGGCGAGGTCGTTAAAGATCAAATAGAAGTCGAGTGCAAAGAATATGGTGGCGATGAAACCAAATAACTGGAAGCAAAAGGGGAAATTGATATGAGATACTGATAGGCAGAAAATGAGTTTCAGGCAAGTTCACTTAATTTAAAGGAGTACCTACACAATTTCAGATAAGAAAAAGGGGAAAAGCACACAGTCTCAGACTGACAGACAGAATAGCAATTACACATTTATCATTTGGTATTATCTGTTTTGAATAAGACATTTAGGACATTTACATTTAGATGATGAATGAATGAATGAAATCTCACTGGTACAGTACATCTTTATCTAATGCGCTTAGAATTCCTCCATATAAGCATTGTTTGGAAAACATGAGCAAAAGAATAGAATCGGGCAACAGCACGCACACACACACGCACGCAGGCAGGCACACACACACACACACACACACACACACACACACACACACACACAAACACACACACACTTCTGACTTCTTCAAACTTACCCCTGCTGCTTTGGAAGCTCCATCAGGATACTTGGATACGGCAATTATGGAGATGATGAAGAAGATGATGGATGCGCTGACACAACGCAAAAAGTCCTTCATCGGGGAGTTGGAGACACAGGGTGTGTGTGTTGGGTAGGGTGTGTGTTGGTGGGGGGGGGGGGGGGGGTCAGTTAGAGGTGATCAAACATTCAGCCCACAACTCACAAACCACTCCACAACATGCCCAATCTGATATGCAGGTTAACATTACACATTACACACATCAGCCTGGTTGCAAGATTACCATAATTGAAGATTATCAACAGGAAGTGAAGAAACAAAAGTTGCCACACACAAGCAATCTATGTAAACAAGCCCTCTAAACAGGTACTGCACATGTTACAGTTGATGCACAATTAGATAATGATCCTACTGAGATCCTTCCCCAGGTATGTAAGCTGTATAGAGCTGTATTACCATCAGGGGCCAATGGAAGCCCTTGAAGCGCTCATTGATCTTGGTGGAGTAGGCGAAGAGGAGGAAAAGAGCCGCCAGGAACTCTATGAGAGGAGCAGTCACAAACGCAGCTGCTGTGGACGCTACGAAGCAAATAAAGTCCACAAAGGACAGGATCTAGAGAGAGAGAGAGAGAGAGAGAAAGAGAGAGAGGGGGGGCAGAAAGAATGACAGAATGAAAGAAGAGGGCAAGAGGGTCAAAATGGAAGAGAAAACTGTTCATCTGCTTCGTGAAGGAACACATTTTAGAATGTCACTATTACATGAAGCTTTTACACAATACACTTCACCAAACCCGCACAGTCACTTTTGACCTTGACTTCAGGAAGTGGGCATACATCAGAAGATCAACTGTTAGGAGTTCCTCAGACAGCAGTCAGGAGTTCCTCAGTGTCTGCACTGAAGTCGACACATGCAGCCAGTCATCTACATCCAGCACCTTTTGGACATTCAACACTGTGCAAACCTGCCAATGCACTTAAGGCCAAAGATTACAATCACTAAGAGCATCCAGTCCTAGACAGCCCCACTACCTGAAACAGACATGGCCATAATCTGACGGACTACACTACAGAGTCAGGAACCAATATGGCCTCGTCGCTGTAGCTGTAGCTAACATACAAAACTTGTTGTTGTTTTTCTCTCTCATACCAGTATAACACAACACGAGACACTAATTTGATAGAGAGCGAAACGTTTTAAGTCTTAGTTAAGTTATTTAATAACAAAATAACAATAATAGTAAACTTAATTAGCTCATTTAACAGCATGGGTGAGACCCAAACCACAAACACTGATGAGTTGACAGAAAATTCCTACATATGATAGCTATTGTGTAGTGAATGTACGAGAACTTTGTTGATACATTTTGCACTCCACGTACCATGTGCGTCCCTGTCATCCGTCTCTCCCCTCCTCTACCTCCTTGTTGTACCACTCTCTCCTCCTGCCACACTTTGACAAGTACTTATCATGCCAACGCTCTTATCCTCTAGTAATAGTACTGTCAGATGCAGTAGTAAATCCCCGCTAAGGTCTCTTCTGCACTGCTGCTTGAATGGTACTCTATACTCTTCTGTAAGTCGCTTTAGATCAGAAAGCATCTGCTGAATAAATACATAAATAAATGTAATGTAAATGTAATTAAGGCCCATGATTTTATTTGCTAGACCCATGGATAGGTCACCTCTGACATATGATGACAAAGTTATGAAATTAACATTGTTAAACAGTGAATGGAGGTGTGCTCTTTATTATTAAGTATCCTATTCATATAGGGAACCTCTATTTTTTACCTTCTATGTGGTCAGTAGTTTAACATGGTATTCACTTGAGCACACAACACATACACCCACTCCCCCCCCCCCCCCCCCCCCACACACACACACACTTGCTCACATAAACACAGAAGGCAGTTCAACAGAGGACAGTTGTCAGAGAGTGTAAGTGAAACGTATGCAGACAGACCGCACGACCATAAACTGTACACATGCAGAGCTGCTCTTTGATAGCAGCATGCTGTCCCATCTATAAACACACAGGACAGACATAAAACTCAGGATGTGCACTTTCTCTGGGAAGCATGTCATCAGAATATCCGGCACAGAGTGCTAACACACACCACCACACTACACAATCCCTTTGTTGTTAAGAACTCTTCCCTGCGTTCTTTACAGAGAGAGGCAGGCATTTTGTTTTGGTTAGAAAAAAAAGGGTAGCTGGCTGAACCTCAGAGTAAGTGAAACCTGCCCTGCACACTGCACTTTCAGCTGAAAGCTGCACATATACCAGATTAGGCAGATAAGACACACTCTCTGTGGTACAAATGTCACTCTGCTGTGCTGTGTATAGGTTTATGCTCTATAATAATAGTGGTCAGTGGCTTTGTATTTGCAAGAGAATGGTGTCCTGTTGCAAGCTCTCTGTTTCCGTTTCGCTTACATGGTCTTAAATAGTCCTTAAAAGGTCCATCTGCAAGCTATAGAAGCATGCTGTTTGGAAGTACATCTGAAGAAGGACACTTGTCTGAAGTTACCTGTTGTTTTTAGACACTCTAGGTTGAAACTTGCATTCGCAGTCTCTTACACCATGGGTTACCATGCATATTAGCTTTTCAGTTACATATGGATAGGAGAAGAATATTTGGAAAACTATTTGAGATAAGATTTCATGGGGTTTTCAGATGAAATATGTGCATTCAGTTATTTCCCCACTGCAAGTTCAGTTTTGTCATAGGCTATTCAAAACCATCATTTAACAAAACGAATACAACCAAATGTCTTCCTCGGGGCGATGGGCACTCTTCCTGGTTTCAGTTTTTCTTTTTCTATGAAAATTCCCTAATAATTCCAGAAGAATTCCAGAGCACTACAATGAGTAACTGTCATTCCACTTAAAATAACAGTGTATGCATTTTCCAGCTGTCCCTCACCACATGTTTTGGATTTGATTTCAGTTTTTCCATGCCTCAGCCACTGGCTGACATCCTCATCAGGACGGCATAACGCGGCCATGCTGAAACCAGATCCCAGATCGGTGCCGACTCTGGGCCAGTCTTGGCGCCGATGTCAGCCGATCTACTCAACAGACAGGCTGTCTAGGATGTCATAAAAGTGGGCGGCTGTAGAAATCCCCTCTCCTTAGAGAATGACAACTTAAAAAGAGGCGCTATTGTTCCTGCGGGTGGATACTTTTGACTGTAGGTTAATGGGTCAAAGCGGAATGCCCCTCGGCGAAGGCTATAAGGGAGGCTGCATTCACAGGCATGTCAAAAAGAGACAAATGTCACTCACATGACAACCACACGGTGCAGCCGAATCACCCTACTTGTAGGCAACCACTTACCCTGAAGCCCCGGCAGTCAGCATGGTCAGATTTAGTTGGCATAAAATGCTGATTGATATTTTTTCGTCAGTTACATCACTATTTTCAGTCTGACACACCCACTTACAACATTTCCTGCTGGAGGGGGTGGTCTGTAGTATTACTAGCGTCAGCATCTGTGATTAACTCAAGAAACTTAGCAAGTAGGTTATGCATTGAAGACTACGCTCAAAAAACGTTCTAAACTGGACATAAACTATGCGCACCTGGCCTAAGCTATAGGGAGGGAGACGCCAGAACACACACACACACACACACACACACACACAAACATGCAACATCTGTTGATTTAGCCTATTGAAAGCAAAGATAAAGATGTGAATCACCACTTAAGATCAGATCATTCGGACGACTATATGAAAGATGTATCAAAAATTCGCGTTAAAACAAAACTTTTTCCTCACACATCTCAAAAACCCCTCCTCTAAACAAATGGGAATCGTGTGATTGACCTAAATAGCAAAGGTTCACAGCAGTATCCATTCATTCATAGCTGCACAGCACGCACAATGAATCGCATATAGTCCGCTACATAGTGTGATATGTGCATCCATCTGTTGATTCCAAAGTTTTTCTTGTGTCTATTTTTCTAAACAGTATTTAAGTTTTATTGGGAATACCAACTACAACAGCCTGCACGTAAGTTGTCTAACTAGCACACATTATACGAAAACAGTGAATTAGTAGACTATATGAATGTTATTACCACTTCGCCGATAAGAAGCGTTCCTTTTCGGGATGTAACGAACTCTTTGGTCGGCAGAAGAGAGAAAATTGCATGGCGCGATCTCGTTGAGTCGGGAGCCTCGATATCCCCCATTGCGCGGATACAAAGAAGTGTGACGATTCAATGAAAAAGTTTCACTCCTCTCCCTCTGTCCTGCAGCTGACAGCACAGAGAGAACGTAGAAAAAAAACGTTAGAGAGACCAACGGCGTGTCTTTCTGTCCCCCAACCCCCGAAGTGGAAACGGAAATAGTGACAGCGCGGAAACGTACAGAGCACCAAAGCGCAACATCTGCATTCTGCAAATCTGGAGAGCGTTAACTTAAAAGAATGTGGGCGAGCTGTCCCCTCGGGCAGGGGGCTCTGTAATATCAGCACGGGAGCCAACTTAGCATGAAACAACTGCTCTTAAGCTGGCGTGTTGTAATTACTGAGGTGGAAGATTAATGCACAGACATATTTATTATAAGCGTAGAGGAGGCATCCATTATAATAAGAATAGGTTATTAACCACAAACCCTTTAATTAAACAATGCATGGTGGACATGGAAGCCTTCAGACTATAGGGCAGTCAGCAGTCTACTAGCAGATCAGTACTGGGTCCTCTATTAGGCTACAAGTGGATAAAATGCACACATTTGTAAGTAAACCCTTGTTTTGTTTGTAAACCCTTTAATTAAACAATGCATGGTGGACATGGAAGCCTTCAGACTATAGGGCAGTCAGCAGTCTACTAGCAGATCAGTACTGGGTCCTCAATTAGGCTACAAGTGGATAAAATGCACACATTTGTAAGTACACCTTTTTAAAACGGCCCATGTCCAAATTGAGGTAGGACTATTTACCTGTCTTTTGGAATAATGCTTTGAACATTAAAATGCAAGTGACAACTCCCATTACAGAATGATGATATTGATCCTATCATCCAGGAAAAAATACACCAGAGTTGAGGCATGGACAACAATGTCTCTGAATAAATGATGTTGCATCACATTCACACATGTGACAGCCTCAGTCCACAATGTGAAATACATCTGTGTCCGTTAGGTTCTCCTTTGATTGAAGGTGATTTTCTTAAACAGTAGGAAACCATCAACTCCCCATAGAATTGCACAAATGAACCCCACAATCTGCAAGCAAGCACAAGTGGACAATATTGAGGTCCCCAATCATCAATTCAGACTACTACTAACATAACAATGTCAGCTGAGATTTAAACACAAAGTACTAGCTGTGATACTGTTTGTAATCAGCCTGCATTGCATGTAATATAGTGTGTTGCCTTTTCTTATTACCACCTAATGCTGGTAACACTGTTCACTTCTGTATTATTTTGGTTGTGTATACTGTATAAAATGGAAATGTTTCTAATCTCATCCATCTGATTTGTTTGCTATTGGTGATTGATATGTAAAGTATGTTGTTCCACCCACCGCTCCGGCCACAGTGGCTGTGAGTGTGTCCGTGGAGAGAGCCACCACACTAAGAATGAACATGAACACCGATGCAAAGACTGAGTTCAACACATCCTAGAGCAAAAAGAGAAGCATTTAGATTGTGCATGAAAACAATGTTTGTACATTTTCAGGTATGCATTTTTTTGTTTAACTTGTGATATACAGATATGCCCATAACTGACATTTGGAGTAACAAGTTGGTGCATGAGTGCAGGGCCTGAGATGAGCTGTGGCCTGCATTGACAGTGTAAAAACCTCTATTGTATGGCAAATTAATACCATAATTTCCCTTTGGGGACGAATAATGTAATCTATCTATCTATCTATCTATCTATCTATCTATCTATCTATCTATCTATCTATCTATCTATTCATCTTACTACATTGTCTTTGGACAATGTTTTGAATATAACAACAGTCATGGGAGCATTTTGTACGGAACTGTGATATAAAATGTTTTTCAACTATTTGGGTACCCAGAGGATTAGAGAGGCTGCCACTGAGGATCCTAATCAACTAAACCAAACTAAACATATTGCTTATGGACTGTACATTGTGATATACAGATATGCCCATAACTGACATTTGGAGTTACAAGTTGGTGCATGAGTGCAGGGCCTGAGATGAGCTGTGGCCTGCATTGACAGTGTAAAAACCTCTATTGTATGGCAAATTAATACCATAATTTCCCTTTGGGGACGAATAAAGTAATCTATCTGTCTATCTATCTATCTATCCATCTATCTATCTATTCATCTTACTACATTGTCTTTGGACAATGTTTTGAATATAACAACAGTCATGGGAGCATTTTGTACGGAACTGTGATATAAAATGTTTTTCAACTATTTGGGTACCCAGAGGATTAGAGAGGCTGCCACTGAGGATCCTAATCAAGTAAACCAAACTAAACATATTTCTTATGGACTGTACATTGAGTTGACTCTTACAATGAGAGGCCAGAAGAAGAATGTGATGGTTTTGTTGAGTTTGAAGAGATAGAGCAGCAGAAAGCCTGTGGTGATCAGGAGCTCCATAAGAGTGGCAGCAATGTAGGGAGGCCTGGAGGCCACTGCATAGCACAGGAAAGCCACAAAAACAACCACCTGAAACACAACACAGTATAAAGAATAGGATAGCCGTATTGGTTAAAGATAGCCGGCTGGGTTAGTTTAAATTTCATTCTCTCATTTTCTTCATTTTTTCTTATCTAGCATCCTGCAATAGTTGAACCAGAAGTAACAAAAACTGCTACATGTCATGGAGTCATGGCGACAGAGACAAACCATAAGGTATAGTCGATGTAGCGCTTTCTTGAATAATACAATTTCTAAGAATTATAGTGAGTCGTATGCCTTAAAAGTAAGGACTGTGAGCCAACCACTTCCCACCATCTTTCACTTCTACCCACCATCACCACCAGATATAAACCACATTTACCCTCATCAGTCCACTGCCCCCTAGTGGGTATGCTTCAATATGGTCTCTCAATGCTGTGACGAGGACTTAGGACTTAGCCAGGGCTAGGTTCCCTTTTTCATGTTTCATTTTGTGTTGATGTGTCAACACATGCCCTTTCACAGGTATACCACAAAAGATACATTAAAGATCATACTGGATGACACTTTAACATGAGGAGCGACATTAATCTCGTAACACCTACATGTGTGCTGAGACGTCAACCTCTTTATCTATCCCATCTCTTACTTCCTCTTCAGTCACTTGTGGTCTGCCTTTGACCAAACACCCATCTCTGCATTACTATAGACATACGCACACATGTTTTTAATTGGCATTCAAATAAAAAACATTATATTTCCTACAGGTCAGAAGTAGGCCTAGTTTATGTGCAAAACACACAATCTACTTCAGGTTATATTCTTGACTAAAAGGGGACATTTATATTGCTGCTATTGTTTCTTTGGTTTCTGTCAATAAGCACGACTCACAATTTCAGCAATCTTCAGGCCTCCTTTAATGGATTTCAGTAGAGCTGTATTGACCTCTACGGAGGTTGAGCTTGTCTCCCCTTTGGCCGACATGTCTTCTGTCATAGTGACTCTGCTTCTTCCGTTGCACATTTTCAGTATTGCTGCTGGCTTCCTCATTAACAGTTCTAGTTTCAGGAAATCATATCTGACAGCTATGTTATGTCTCTAAAAGGATCTGCGTCCACAAATTCACACACACAATATAATGTCATAATGAAGACACAATACAAAATGTTACACAGTCCAAGTAGAATACACATCAAGTAAAATACACATCACCAATTGAGATTCAGAATAGCTACAAGCGTATTTTTGAAAAACACTGGACTATAGGCAATACATTTCAAATCTATTCCTTACCCTATCATATATGAGAGATGTTAAAATGTAGGCCTGCCGCTGACTTCTGGAGCAAACTTAAGACTCAAGTAGTCAGGACCCTTACCATAAAATTGTATAGGCCTACTGCCATACCCCTGTGTTTTTGCACATTAATCATAACACATGTTTAATGTAAGATTTAGCATATATATACTGTGTGTGTGTGTGTGTGTGTGTGTGTGTGTGTGTGTGTGTATTATACAGTAGGCTATCAGGCAGTGGCCTGTCCCTTATGAAAAATAACTAACAGTAGATTTCTAGTTCTATGATGTTCTGTTACCTATAACATGTTTGCCTTCTACTACAGCTTTATAGCATTTCTATAGTACGTCCCAACATTCCTATAATATCTACACTCCTATAACACTGTAATACTTTGTCCGAATTATATTTGTTAGGGGTTGGAGGCCTTTATTAAATTACTCGGGCTTAGCCTACTGTTAAACAAAAATAACGATGTGTAAGATTTTAATCACCAACACAATTGACATTGTATTTAGATGCAGTGGTTCATTCTGTAACTGTACTGAGACAGTTATAAACAACAAGTAGACCTATATTCTGACAATGTGCGCTTCAAATGTCAACCTGGAAATGCTATGAAATGAACACGGATGTGGAAGGCCACGTGACAGCTCTTTAACTGAGCATCTGTCCATGCGACCCAGACGGATATTAGGAAATCCTACGCGATGTTGATACGGCTGAAATCCATACACGGATTGTTGAGGAGTTCAACAAGAGCGTATACTTGTTTTGGTGTACGCGTTAACCGGTTTGTTTGCGGAGAAAATCACCTTACATTTCACGGTTCTATTTCCGCTCATGCTGGGTTTCATAGTGGAAGCGGAGAGGTTGTGTCAAGTAAGTAGCCTAAATATCAACGTTACAGTTTCAACAGAAGCCCGAGTCGATTCAATGTTGCCAGGGCTGAGACGCTGAACTTACAGTAACATTGTATCACTTCATGCTACAAGATAGGTCAGCACCTGTGTTGAATTTCCGATAGGCCTACTTTGATGGCACCTGCTCCGATTCGCAAGTCGTGGTTAATGTTGACAACTCATGCTAAGCCTAACATCAGTTGTTAAGCATTCTCTCCTATTTTATTTGAAGTTGTAGCCTGCCTTATTTTTTGTTATCTTGCGATGTTTTCAACTAACGCCTTAGATAGGCTACAGAGCTGTCAGAGGATGACGATAGCCTAGCTTAGCGCCGCGTTGTGTCCAGGCTTATCCCTTCTTCTCTGCCCCTTTGCTTCTCGCTGTAGCTTGGTGCTGACTGAAGGTGTACCGGAGGAAAAGGTTGTCTGATAATGTTGTCTCCTTCTCAAGGGAAACTGGTGCGAAATGGGGAAGAGAGACCTTCAGTGGTAAGCATTATGGTGCTGTCAGCAATGCATGCTTATAGGTGACAATAGAATTACATACAGTGATCTGATTGTAACTGGTAACGATTATTAACAGATAAAGGTAGCCTAATATAGCCTATATTGTATTTATTTATTCTTCAAATATAGATGATAATTATTCAAACAATTCAATCATTGCTTTTGGTATAACGAACTATCTGTAGCCCTATTCATATTACAAATATCCCAGTGATTAACTAACAAATGTTGGCCTCACCTGTAATATAAACTAACAGGAATCTGTAACTTCCTTTCTTTGTATTTCAGATTTGTATTGAAGGTAACATTGCCAGTGGAAAGACAACATGTTTGGAATACTTCAGCAAAACCAACAATATAGAGGTAGTCTACTCAACATCTTTGTTTTTATTTTTCATCACTGTATGCCATTATCAGTATTTAATTCAGACTCATGATTTTTGGTTTGCAATACTATGGAGTTTCCTGCATTACATAAATTCTCTGTCTTTATCTGATAGGTACTGACTGAACCAGTATCGAAATGGAGGAATGTTCGAGGACACAACCCTCTGGTAAGATTTCTCTTCATTGGCCAAGAATAGTGCACACAATGATGTTTTTTTCTTTAGGATCCCACAGGTGGTTTTACACACGCAATCCCTGGTAGTCAGTCTGTGAAATCTACATTGTGGGCGACTGATTATTTCATAACATTAGATCCTTTGTTTTGACAGTGAACATAAAATATTTTAGATGAAGATTTTGATGTTTGCTAGTTGTTGGCTAATACCCTAGTTTATTTGTGCATGTGTTGATGACGGCACCCCCATATTATCTCCAAGGGCTTGATGTATCAGGACCCGACTAGATGGGGCATCACCTTGCAGACATACGTGCAGCTTACCATGCTGGACAGACATCTGTCACAAATAGTAAGTATTGTAGTTTCATGGGGCAGAATAGTTTTTGTCAACCTGTCCTGAACGTATGTAATTTGCTCAATTTAATTTGCTAAATATTTGTGTTTCACATTGTGGACAGTAATTAAATGTTTTAAAGATTTGGATGTGGTGTGTATGTGTGTGTGTGTGTGTGTGTGTGTGGGAGTGTGTACGTGTGAAGTAGATGATGGCATATGAGAGTGAGGAGGAGGATGGAGGGTGTCCTAGATTCTCTGCTTGTTATGTAACCTCATAGTTATTTTGTTTAAATCTCTCTATTTGCAGTCTGCGCCCATAAGGATGATGGAAAGATCCATATTCAGTGCCAAGTACATATTTGTGGAAAATCTATACCGAAGGTACAGTTAATATCAGACCACAGGCCTCTGATATTACAGATTATTACATTACTATTGCTGTCGTTTTGACCGCACTGTTTGCTTTTACATTACAAAAAACAATCTCACAAGCTTGATCTCAATATGGATATCTTTTGTGCCAGTGGGAAGATGCCAGAGGTGGATTTTGCGGTCCTCAGTGAGTGGTTTGACTGGATCACAACGAACATCGCTCTTCCTGTCGACTTAATAGGTAATGAAAAGTATTTCCATAACATCAACATAGAAATGATGGTAGAAATGTTAACAGGAAGTAGGGGAGTCTCGGAGGAGATTGAGGAGTGTTTGATGCTGAAGACACTGTTTTACCGAGGAATGGAAGTGTGTAACGTGGCCTCATGGGAGTCGCCTATTCGTTAGAGCTCAATTTGCTTAGTTGATGATTAACTGGGGATTTCTGTGACACTTTAGGGCCGTTCTTTCCAAACGGATTTACTAACACATTAACAAATGCATTTGATGTCAGTGCACAGTCGTCAGTCATGTGAGCAGGAGATTATTGACTTTCTAACCTATCTATCCTATTGTAGTGTACTTGCAGACCACACCAGAGACGTGCTATGAGAGACTCAGGCAGAGGTGCAGAGAAGAGGAGAAGGTCATTCCAATGGTAACTCTTATGTTTCCATCCTTCCCTCCCTAAGATGGATGTCTAGTATCATCTATGCAGTTTTATTTAATGATTGTGTACTAAACTAAAGCATTTTCATGTTGTCTTAATAACTTCACTGACACATTCTTTCAAAGATGCTGTGGTCACAGCATATGATTTGAAAGTGCCTTAGTAGTTCTTCTGACTGCCTTTATTTCTGTTGTTTAAATGAAGGAATACCTGCAGTCTATCCATCAGCTATATGAAGACTGGTTAATAAAACAAACCTCATTCAAAGTACCTGCCCCGGTTCTTGTGAGTACCTCCCTTGTGTTATGTCTTTCAAATGGAATACCATGACGCAAAAAGGGTTCCTGTTTTGGCTGCCTTATTGCTTACCAGTGCAACATCGGTCACACAAATAGTACAAACTATACTATGTCCAGGTCACAAATAGTACTGGAAATAGTTCATAGGTTCAGTTCCATATCAGAGGACCGATAAAATATTAATTCAGACATTCAGCATACTGTAAGAACATTTGAGTTATTGAAAAACACCTTAAAATTATTGCATATTAAAGGGAAATAAAATATTGCTCATAGAACTTACAGTGCCTTGTGGTTTAACAGGTCATCCCAGCTGACCATGACCTCCAGGAGATGCTCCAACAGTATGAGGAGAACAAGGAGAAAATTCTAACAGCACAGAGGACATGATTCCAGCAGTGACACTTCAACTTGAGATGCAAGGGTGTCGTCTTCACGGGTCATCTGAAAACTGAATGATGCTCTGGTGGTTACAGTTCCTGTCCTTTTGCTTTGATCTGTGCTTCTGCTGTGCAGAATCGTCTCAACCTAATGTGCTGGACACCAGCTGGAACTTACAAGACCGAACAACCTTCGAGAACCCATTGGCAGCAAAATAAATTCTACAGCGTCCATTCCCTATAAAAATGATGGTGCAAAGTGTGCTTTCCACTTACAAAACTAAACTGTGATCGTTTTATACATGCATGTCTCCATTAGTACTGTGTCATAGCTCTGCTTCTGACAGTGCATCATACCTGGCTACAGTACATACTCTGATATAGTTTTAGTTTCAGATTGTGTTCACTGCTCCGGAGAACAGCCAGAGCAGCATTCCTGATTATTGTATGACTTCCCAGATATCATTGTTTACAACATACAAAAAGATGTTCGATAGTGTCTCTGTTGACAAGGAACCATGGTGACATCAGTTGTTACGGTTTTTCTTTTTCTCTAAGCTTGTTATGATGTGCACTTGTTATTGAAGGACCAACAGACACCGGGCACACATCAAGGTCAAATATCCACCTCAATTGTTATTAAAGTAAATGTAATTTATTCACAATAAAATTGTGTCAAGTTTTAATGTTGTCTTAGGCTTCTATTATTACCATCATGTTCTTAACTGTTTTTTTCTTTATTACTATCGATTGTTTTTTTTTTAGGTTGAGTGTTGTAATAACAGTGTATGACCATACCTTACAGACACCACAAAAAGCATCAACTTTATTAGCAAAAATGTCTCACAATCAGCTAATAACAGCACAATACTCTTTTTCATTCAATACATGGGAATCATTAATAGAATCATCAATAGAAAGACAATGAGTGCATATTTTGGCTTCAAACGAAGTAAGGCACATTCAGAAGCTTGTATCCCTCGCAGTCATCCTAAGTGTAACACAATAAACACAATACAATGCTGACTGGAGATAATTGAAGAAAAAAAACTTTCACCTGAGAAACATTTCAAGATTTTTTTCTAAGGACATGATAATGATCCTTAAGTGACTCCCACTCCCACGAGTGGTTTCAAAGCAGGATGGCAACAACTGTTTTAAGCACTATTAATTAGGCTATACTTCTCTGACGTTGGATGGATGCCAACTATTTCTGGTGGACAGTCACATCAGGTATATGGTGGCGTATGGAAAGCCTGAACGGCTTAAGAGTTGTCTACAAGTCGTTTTCTCTACATTTCGCTGTGTTTTAAGTAGGTGATTCCCTTGGCAGACTGCCGCAGGACAGAAATACACTGGCCTGATTTAACGCAGGCTGGCAGGGTGGCTTTCTGGCAAGACACGTTTCATGAGAGGGTCTGTCATAGAGCATGTCGAATGGACCTCGCTACGATGGCAGGAATACACCAAGATGGTGGGCAGAGGGAGTGTGAATTTTTCGACCCACTTCCTACAATCCACAGGAAATGATTGGCCATTCGGGCTGTCTGTCAGTCAGTTATAGTCTTAAGTGTGTCACTTCCTCTCGTGTTCCACCAGGACGTACGTCTGTAGGAGTTCGTCTTCTGGCTGTTGGCCAGATCCCCTGCCCTCCAAGCCCGGTTGACCCAGAGGCACGGGAGGAGCAGCAGCAACAGCGATGGCTGGCAGATGTCCAGCCGGAGGTTCCAGCGGCGGGCCACACATCCCCAGGGGGCTTGGGGGCATGTAGATGGAGCTGGGGGGCTCTTTGATGGTGTCCTCCCCCAGCTGGAGCCCGTGGTGACCCACATGAAGGCCGGGGTGGCTGCTACAGCCAGTGATGCTGCAGACAGGGAGGGGCGACGGGGTACACAGGATAGGCTGGTGGCTGTTATCCCGGGGTGATCCAGGAGGGGGAGCTGTAGTGGCAGCAGCAGCAGCAGGCCGGTGGTGATCATCACAGCCTGTGCAGGGAGACTGACCCTGTGCCGTCTCCTCGATGGGGTACTTCAGGTCATCCACGCACAGCTGCCTCAGTCTGTTGCTCAGCTCCTCGAAATCAAGGGTGTTCACAGGCGTGCTCTGCTGGCCTGACCTGGGCACTGCACCGTGCGCGGCCGTGTCACGGTACTGGATCATGGAGGCCGGGCCCGAGCTGACCATGAGAGGCTGGGGCTCCAGGATGTCCCCCGGGAGGCTGGCTTTGGGGTGGGGCTTGATGGGGGCCATGGAGGCGGCTGCCATTGGACTCTCTGTGTGGAGGGAGAAGGAGTGAGGGCTGCCAAGGTCGCTGGCGTGTGCATGGGCGTGGGCATGGACGTGGGCGTAATTCCTCATTGGCATGATGTCGCCGTCGTCCCCCAATCTCCCACGAACCTTGGTGCCGGGCGTTGGGTACGAGCCTCCCCGGTTCTTGCGGAAAATTAACTTCCTGCCGATGGCCAGGTCGGGGTAGTTCTCCTGCATCTCCAGCATGGAGCGGTCGTCGGTCATGAAGGAGCCGGCGCGGTGTCTCCCCGAAGACTCAGGGCTACCTGCTGCGACCCCCGACCCCTCGGCGTCCAGCTGGAGAGGCGCGTGGCTCTCTGGCTCCCCGGTCGGCCTGACCGATCCCTCGGCTTGCTGCTGCTCCTCCTCCTGTTCCTGGGCAACCACCGCAGGCTGGGCAAGCGGGAGCGCATCGGGCTGTTCCTCGGCATCCACCTCCAAGCTACTGTCCTTCCCCGCCCTCGAGCTCTCGTTCCTGGGCTCGTTCTCCGCAGCCCCACGGTTCTCCCAGGGGCTCAGGGGCCCGGCCCTCCTCTGGAGGATCTCCAGGCACTCGGCGTGGGCCCTCTGCCCCATGACCTCCAGCAGGTATTCACACTCCACCCTTGCCAGGAAGAGCTCAAAGCCCATGACCTTGGCCTGGTCATGGTCTGCATCCGGTGTGAGACGATACTCTGTGTCTGACTCGGGTTGGTATCCAATACTTTCAAGAATGCCACTCACAATATTATTGGGGAGCACTGGCTGAATGCAGTAGACAAAAGGGCCTGTGAAGGTCTGAGAGAGAGAGGGTATGGGTGAGTGTGTGTGTGTGTGTGTAAAGCCTATAATCCAAACCTACAGTATACATTACACCTCTGTAAGTGTTAAAAGAGTTAAGTGAAGTTATGTTAGACTGCCCCTGTTTGTTATTTAGCTAAGACCAACCGAAGTTCACAACATTGCAATGAACGTAGTTTCACTTCCCCATCTGACAGTTAACCCTACACGTGAAACGCTAATTGTGGGGGTAACAGAACAAGACAACCAATGTTACCAATCGGACAGGTCTATACTAAGAGTGACTGTAGGCTATTAAAAGGGTATTTTTGAGAAGGTGAAAAATGTTCACTTGATAAGTTTACCTTAATGGTCTTTATTTCCTTCTTCCACGGGAACAGGAACAGGTTGACACAGAGCGTTTCCAGCACTTCAGCGGCCTTTATGAACACATGAAATACACTTCTACAATCTCTTACCCCGAGGCTGACGCACTCGAACGCGGTGTGATAGAAGTCAAAGGTTGTGAATCTTTCCACTGGGTCCGTCTCTGACAGCAATACGTGCCTAGCCTTTTCTGTCACCTGTCGGTCTTTACACACTTTCACGTTGCCATGTTGCCAAACCTGACCGTAGTATATTAAGTAATCCTCAAATACCTCGTTCCGTTCATTTGGCGTTTGATCACCAATGCTGTTGGTCATGATTGTAACATACACACGGTTCGAACAGACATACAGCTTACCGCACGAGCAATTAACTAGGAAGCGAAACCAGGCAGTGCGCAAATGGAAGCAAATCGCGTTTGCGATTGATCATGCAGGTAGGATAAGGCAAAGGCGGAAGCAACTGAATGTCTGACGCCACGGCATTGCCAAACAAAATAGAAAGACAATAAGATATAGGTCGAAGGTTCAATCGGCACTAATGTGCAAATATGTCCAGTGTAAAAAAAACAGAACAGGGTGCCTTCAGCCGGCTTTGGGTTTTATCCTCCTCCTTCCTCTGATTCCTTCACGGCAAACAACAGCCAAATCCTCTCCTCGTACATTTCAAAACACTAAACTAATAGCACAGTAATTAACTAAACCGTGCAGTGGCATCATGGGTGCCGCGAAACGCGTGACCGTTCCTATTATTTTGGAAAACTGCACAGGCCAGTATAGTCGGAACCAGTATTATTGTCTGACAGTCCCAACTGGCGCTGATGTAACACTGACGCCTAGTGAATACAGTGCAAATTGCATGTAAGATCTTTTCAAAGAGGTCCTCTTTTTGTCCTTTAGATGGCGACTTCTAGCAGGGAATCAAGAGTAGGGCTCTTTCAATAACTTGCCATTCCCACACAGCCTTTTACCACGTACATTTTTAACTTGAACAATAAAATAGCAGCAAATGCATTGGCACATCCATGCAAGTGGTTGTGTATTGTCTGACAGTTTCAATTTATGTAATGTTGAACAATCCATGACAACCTGCTGGTTCTCAGTTAAACTCGTACTTCAGTCCATTACTAATTACTGCAATGCTGAAAAGTCAGGCTCATTGGTATGGCTGTGAGAGTGCACTGCATACTCAACTGTATTGTGCTGTGATACAGTGCTCATCTTTGGTGGCAGCCTGAAACCCACTCAAGTGGAGCTAAACAATATCATTACAATGCAGCACTGCATTCTGTGATCGAACAGGGATTGATTTCCTCTACAAAGACTATATGATAGCAAATAAATATAGTGCAATACAAAACTGAAACATGTTTCTTTCAGACACAATACTGTACTTAAATAATCGAAGACATCCAAATAAAAAAAAAAAAATAAAAAAAAAAAATCCCCTGGGTCTAAGGAATGTCAGCGATATCAGGTAGATTAAATACATAAATAATTTTCATTGTTTTGAGGTCTTATTGAATGTTGGCCAAGCATTCTTTGGTAAATGTGAAAAGAAGTCTTGTAAACACATTGCGTTCAGTGTAGTTAAGTACTCAAGCCCTTTCAATGAATGGAAGTTGGCAGCTTTCCTTGCAGGCCAAGTTCCATTCAACATAGACACAATATCCACAGAACAATGACAGAAACATACGGATGTCCTGTCTGTCAGTGACCAGTAGGTTAGATAGTTGAGGAATGTCTACACTAATACAGATTCATTGTATTCCTGACAGCTGTTTTGGATGCTGAGTTATAGGGCCAGTGCTTGTTCAGCTCATTGCCCTTTTACATCCTAGCAAAAGCCCTCTTTAAAGAATAAGCAAACAAATTGTAAACTGCAATATAAGTATTGCTTGCATATCAATTCTACATGTCTTGGTCCTACTGCAACATGCCCCCCCCCCCCCCCCCTTATTTCCTTATATTCATCACCTCTCTATCAGACTCCTGCCCACAGTCCTCAGTCTCACTGTAGATAGGATTCCCACTTGCTACATTGACACACACACACACACACACACACACACACACACACACACACACACACACACACATGCACCCCCCTCTCCGTCTTCCTCTATCTTTAATAGTCTGCAGGCCTTCACCTGTTGTGGGAGTGATTGATGCCTCTTGTCTCAGTAAACAGGCCTTATTTATAATTCAGGCATCCAAAACAACATGGAGAGGAGTGTAGTCATAAACCAACGAATATTGATAGCGGTACACACACATGCACACGCAAACACACACACACGTCACACACACACACACACACACACACACACACACACACACACACACACAATATAACTATATAACTGATTCAGCAACAAGCCAGAGTTTCAAGAGCGCTGGGTGGAGAGAGAGGCTGGTGGGGCTGGTCTGGGAGAGTGGTGTTTGTGTTTGTGTGGTTGGGGGGGAGCAGGGGGGATGAACAAGGGCTCGAGCCATCTGCTCCTGCTGATCTCTCTAAACATATACACCCACCCACACACACACACACACACACACACACACACTCATTCACACAATTACACCCACACATGCACACACACGTACGTACGCAGGCCTGCTGCTAACACACACACACACACACACACTTTACCTCAAGCAGACAGCAGGGGGAGAGATGTCAACATCAGCCTGAGCCTGAGTAACCTTGCTGTAACAGTGGGGATAGCATGAAGGTAATGGAGTCCATCTGGAGGCCTTCACCTCACAGTCTGCGCAGGTAAATAAGACTCTGCTCTGGTCCCCACCACGTCAATCTCCCTCTCCAGCTGCTTCCAAGTTCACTAGACCTGATAGCCAATAGAGAGGTGCAGTGCAGTCCTGTTGCCTGCTGTTGTTAAACAACGCATATGGTGCCAGTCAAACTGAAGTTAATTGGTTTGTGTGTATGATGTTACTAACACTACTAAAAATGAAATGGCTTCCCTCTACTTAACCACATGGGGAAACATCTGCCAGATGGCTGAAGTAATATGCAGTAAATTAAAATACGTCAAAACACTGTATCAATAACATGGACACCAGTAGAAGTAACATTTTTATTTATTTTTCAGAATATAGGAAAGGAATGAAAGCTCTAATACAAAACATGAAACGTGTGTATGACTGCATCGAAACATAAACTAGAGTCAGTATCACTTCAGACAGGTGACGAGTTTACAATGGGCGGACATACAGCATAATTCACATCAGTTCAGCTTGGGCTCACACACCCAAAGTGCTACAGTACTATCAAGGAATGAGAACAGCCAACACACTGTAATGAAACAAACTAGACTTGACTGCCATAGTTGTGAAACAGTGTGAAATACTAGTGCCCCACCCACATGACCAGACTTAGATTGGCTTAACAGACTTTTTTTCAAATGTGTGGTGTGCAGAGCTCATGGTATTCGTGACCAACTTTCTGGCTGACTTTTACGTGACCAAAATTGATTTTTAAAAGTGAAGTAGCACTTTGTAAACTGGTATAACTTGACATTAGACAAACTATCATCTGCAGAGGCCAACAGGTTACTAATGCTGCTTCCATGTAGCCTATATTCTGCAGAACAGCTGAGTTTAGAAGAGAACTACCTCACCCTAGACACCATGTAGTGTAAATAATCAACACAAAAGACAGGTGAGTGTGTGGTGTCAATAACTTGCAACTGTATCTGGAGATAGGCCTAATGTGTTGTTGTGTGTAGTGTGAGTCAAAGTTATCCTCTCCAAAAGTGTCCGTCATGGGGGTTATGAATTCATCACATATTCTGTTGTGGATTTGAATATAAGGGTAATTGATGGTAGTAGGCTGGGTATGGACAAGGTCTGAGATACAATATCCTTCCTCCCTTTCTCCTACAGTATGCAAAGCCATGGGGAGGCCGATTTTGGCTGAATTTCAGTCAGATTTAAGTATTATCTTTCTCAACAGCAGGTGCAGGATTTACCTGTTATGGAATAGTGGGAGCCAGCATTCACATGCACATAGATTATTAGGATGAAATATATATTTTTTTTGTTTGTTGAAAGGGATTTAACAGGATACTTTCAAGTGCTACAGGGAAGAATCAGTGGTACATTTTGCCTAATGCACTTCACATAACAGTAAAAACCACAGAGCTTGTCTTTAAACAAACAAAAACAAACAAACAAAAAGACATCGTCTCGTAAACAGCTACACACATTATTCAAGCTATACTAAATAAATAATCCTAGCCCATTTAATATTCATATCTGTTTACAGTCTTTTTTTTCTCACTATACCAGCGATGCAATCATGCGTCAAATTTGTTTATAAAAAATCCTGCGAGGATTAATGCTTGCTGTGAGGACTACAGCTCTGAGCGAGAGGTTGCACACTGAGGTACCACTGGTGGTGAACAGCTTGTGTGTCAATATTAAACATTAACACGTCTATGGATTTCATTTTAAAGTTGTGGGGGTGGGAAGAGAAAATTGAATAGCTTCCATGGAGGTCTTACAGGAACAAGGCCATACACATATGAATGAAAACACTGAGGATGAAAACAAACAAAGAAATCAATCGATAAATAAATATAGCACATACACAAATTGCATTCAGTTAAAAGTTAGGGTACACATCTAAACAGTGCTCATAATTCTAACAGTCATAATGCTTTTAAACAGGCACTATGTACAGTCGTTGCTCTGCGGAATCACTGGAAGTAATCACCTTGATGTTAATCGCTGCCTACGCTTGTGCTCTTCTGCATGTCAACACTGTGTGGTTTCATGAAACTAAAGCAAGTTCTGGAAGCTTAGTTGAACAATAAAAGGGTTCCAGCATACAGATTAGTGAGTCCACAAAATTGAATAATCGTATACATTTAGATAATACACATGTTGCTGTGCATGTGGCTTTGTGACACAAGACAAGACACAAGAAACAAGTAATAAAATACGACTATAAATATAAGATATCTCATAGCAAAGACATTGGTGGTAAAGTGAAGATGGGGTGATATTTGTTTGTACTTTGGGTGTGAAGATCACTCAATGTAAATTTCTTATTAATGTAATTATTTAATCGTCCTTTGGTTGAGAGATGAGAGATGTGACGGCTAAAGCCCTTAGCACCAATTATGGTAAAGGTTATTAGAAGCCTGTCATCCATGGCTAGTTAGATTCAGTATTTAATTGCTATCGAAGACGTGCAACATATCACTGGCAGCTGCTACTACCACTGTCTTTTACAGGTCAGAAAGGAACAGTCAGACAAAAAAGATAATATTTTGCCCCCAAAATACATAAATACAAATGAGTAAAACATACAAACAAAAATCTTCACAGTGATTGTGTGTGTGTGTTTTTTTTTTCTTTACACTGAAATGATGACCACACATAAAGATCAATTGAGCTGAAATAAGGATTGAAGCGTTGAAAATTATTTACTTTGCCTAAAAAATGTTACAAGGAAAAATATACAAAATATAAATATATATATATATAAAAGTCATTGAAAGAATAAAACCATGAACAAAGAAATCAAAAAGTACCTCTGTAAATGTGTTATATTAAAAAATAAACCTTGCTATCTGTTAAAACATGGTAAGCAGACAAAAGGCAGACAAAAACTACACAAATGTCTACAAAACAAGACAAAGTGAGGAGCTACTTTCTAATTCGTGTAGCTTTGTGGAATCCCCTACGTCTGTTATTTACGTTATTATGGATCTAGATTAGTGTGGAGTTGTGGACCTGATACAATACAAATACTAATATACATATCTGTGTGGGAATTTGAGCCTTTTAGGGCCTATGTGGCTCATCAGATCAAGTCACTGCAAGTAAATCCAAAATGACTACAGTTGGAAAGTTAAGCTGTTTAAACACACCCACATGGACAATCTCTCTCTCTATCTCTCTCTCTCTCTCTCTCTCTCACACACCCACACACACACTGGCACACTGGCACACACACATACTCCAACACGCACAGACACATACACACTGAAGACAACAGAGTTTAGGCTGCATGAGAATGGACATACAAGGTGCTTCTCAACATGCCTCCTCGATCCTCGATGCTCGATCCTCGAGGGGCGTTCCCACTGATCTATAACTAACACTGGATAGACTATCCCATTGTTTTCGCCCCATCACTCTTTATGTAGATCAGTGAGGATCGAGGCTCAAGGCGCGAGGGAGGACGTATAAAAGCCCAAATGAGAGGCACCCCCAGTGAAGTCTCAAGTGTCCTCTGCTACGCTCACCTCCAGCGCGGCCCACAGAATGTCGCTGTGCTGCAGTGCCCCCGGTGGCAGGGAGGGGATGTGAAGCGATGGCAGCCTGCCATTGGGCTCAGTGGAATCCAAGGGTCTAGAGTGCGGTGGTGGGCCATGTTTGGCTTGTGAGGGGTGAAGACTCAGTTTCACTCTGCTACAGTTTACTGCTGTGCTCTGCGAATGTTCTGCAGTACCCTCTACGAACACTAGTGGGTGCTGTTTCAGCCAGAGAGAGTGAAGCTACACAGAGGACCCGACACAAGGAGAAGGTGGGATTCTAGAAGAGGAGGGGGGGTTGAGGGGGGGTTGGAGGGGGTTATTCTAGAGGATTCTGTTTGACACTGCGTGCTGTGGGCTGCTGCTGCTCTCCTCCGCCGTGTGCTTCAGCAGATCCATGGGCATCAGGGGGATGGGCTGGTTCTGACCCGGCCCGCCGCGCACCACCGCCTCGTACGGCGGCGCCTCCTCCAGCGGCAGCGCCGACAGGGAGATGGAGGCGATTGGCTGCCGCCGCAGCTCGCACAGTCTGATTGGGTACTGGGAGGCTCCGCCCGCAGCCACCCAGGAAGCCCCGCCGGCGGACGGCTCGCCCATCTCCAGGTAGGTGTGGAGGTCCGGCTGGTCCTCTCGGCCCTGGCAGGGGTCCATCAGGGAGTACGGCGGGGGGTCGTCGGTGGGGACGTAGATCTGCGTCGCACCCGGTCCCACACATTCGTCATAACTATAAGCAGACAAACAATATTTGAATTAGGATCAGCAAGGACAACACGAAACGAGTTCTACAAAGCTACAACACAAGAGGTGACGTGTCATGTTCTCCTGCAGAAAAAACGGAGATTACGATCATCACCAGAACGATGAGTTTTGAGCGACATCTCACATTTTGAGGGGCATCTCACAACTACAGCTTCAGTAGGCTTTCTGTGCCCCGGGCTTGTTACTGTATCAAATCCTGCAAGCAGAGACACTCCTGAGAGTTTTTACGCTCGTCCATGTTCTCACTTGATAGAAAAAGAATAAACAGCAACGGCCATTAATCCATGTTAAAACCGCAAAATGCTCTGAATGCAGGAAACAACCACTGCCATCGAATGGCGGAGAAACAGCAATTCATATCGGCAGATGAAAGCCAACGCAGCCTCTCTCCTGCAACCTTCAACGCCACTACTAAGCACCACTGAGGCCAAGCCAGCCTCAAACAAGAGCCTTTGTTTACCAAAGCAAAGGTAAACAAGTAATCATGACAGCTGTCGAGTCGGTAAGCCGCAGATGTGCCTGAGCAGCTAGAGCAGGGGTGGGGGGGGGGGGGTGACCTGGTGAAGCAGCAGACAGGGATTTGAGCAAATTGTGAGGATAAGTGTGTCTCCATTTCCTCAAACCCTTTCATCCAGGTCTTAATCGTGCTCTTTCTCTCTGTCCGTTCATTTTGTCTATGTCTCCTTTCTTTCTGTTTGTTGTCACTGCCTCTCCCATCTCCTCATCAACCCCTTTTGCTCTCCATTTTTTTCTCTCTGATTTTCTTATCTCTCTCCTTCCCTGTGTCCATTTTCTTCTTTCTCATTTTTCATCCCTCCATCTCTCTCTCTCTCTCTCTCTCTCTCTCTCTCTCTCTCTCTCTCTCTCAGATTCAGATTCAAAGTGCTTTATTGGCATGACAAGGGGTACTCATATTGCCAAAGCAATCAGAATAGAAAGTAGCACAATAGCATTAGTACAGTTCATAAAATAACTAAAATACATGTGTGTGTGTGTGTGGTGATTTTGGGGTGTGTGTGCCTCTATTTCTCTCTCTCTCTCTCTCTCTCTCTCTCTCTCTCTCTCTCCTCCATAACCTTGCATCACATGGCCCCAGCAGCAGCAGCAGCAGCAGCAGCAGTAGCGGTAGCAGCAGTGTTAGCCGCGAGCGCTCCGACTCCCACGGGTCCGCTGGGCTGCGCATGTCGACGCCAGGAGAATGAAATCGCCCGCGGCAACAGCGCTCGGCTGAAGCTCAGAGAGCTATTTAAATATGTCTATCAAACGCTCACCTGCGAAGGAGAGCAGTAGGGGTGTACATGCTGAGAGAGAGAGAGAGAGAGAGAGAGAGAGAGAGAGAGAGAGAGAGAGAGAGAGAGAGAGAGAGAGAGAGAGAGAGAGAGAGAGAGAGAGAGAGAGAGAGAGAGAGAGAGAGAGAGAGAGAGGAGGGGGAGAACAACAGAATAATACAAAAGGGGAAAAAAGAGAAAATAAAGGAGGGAGACAGGCAAATAAAGATGAAGAAATAGATACATAAAAAGAGGGAGAGATGAAGAGATTGATAGGAGTTTGCCGGAGGTTGGTAAACGGTGGAACATAATGGGCCCTCCTTTAGTAACCCTGGGGTGTATTTGTCTGCGTATGTGTGTGCGCGTGTGTGCGTGTGTGTGCGTGTGTGTGTCTGTGTGTGTGTGTGTGTGTGTCAGAGAGAGGGGGAGCTTATGCGTTTGTGTGTTTGTTTGTGTGTGTGTGTGTGTGTGTGTGTGTGTGTGTGTGTGTGTGTGTGTGTGTGTGTGTGTGTGTGTGTGTGTGTGTGTGTTTGTATATGGTGTGGGAGTGATTAGGGGGGTTAGAGGAACAGAAGCTGGATAATTGAATCTAGAGGAAGACTAACAGCACCAGTCTGTCTGCTGTGGATCCAGGACCCATGCAGCAAGGGGATTACTTTAGCTCGTCACCCCACAGCCATACGTGTGTGTGTGTGTGTGTGTGTGTGTGTGTGTGTGTGTTTGTATGTGTGTGTGTGTGGCACATGAGATCTCAATTAGAGATAGTGTAGGCTGCACGTGTAGGATTCACAACCGAAGCAGCGAGAGGACCACGCCACAAGGTCAGTTCACACACATTTCCTGCCAGGCAAACTCCACAGCCAACACGACGATATGATCACAGAAAAACCATGCTCTGCCCGAGCACAACGCGATTTCAGGGGTTATCTCGTCCTATAATATGATCTATCCTGGGCTGCTTTTGTTGCCATGCACACGGAAGAGATGGGAATCTGAAGAGAGAGAGAGAGAGAGAGAGAGAGAGAGAGAGACAGAGAGAGAGAGAGAGGGGGGGGGGATGAGTGTGATCGAGTGTGACACTTCAACTCAAGGCAACCCCTTTTCTCAGTACGATCGCCTCTTTCCACAGCAGGACCCTTGAGGAACAAATGGCTCAGTTTCACATCGCACAGTAAATGGACGATGGACGCACCACACAGTACACACGCCGGCCGCACGCACGGACACAAGACCTCGCGGAAGTAAACAGCGGGGTCGCCTCCGGGACACCGGATTCTCAGAAAACACAAAGACATCATGAAGTAGAGGAGAAAAAAAAAATAATAATAAAATAAAAACGGTGTCTGTTGTACACGAGTGGGCGGACTTGGGGAGGTAATGGAAGGCATCGCCGATTAGATGGCCGTTCTCCTCCATCAGAAGCGGCGGAGGATGAGCTCAAGCGCTCCACTTCCCAGCACCGTGTCTGTGCCATCAGCTTTATTGGACTGGCAGCACCGGCACCATCTGTGGCTCCTTCCTGCTGACCGTGGCCAGGTCTTCACCCTCCCGGCCTCCCCGTCAGGGCTCACTCCCACCTGACCGCGCTACACGCTACACGCTACATGCTACACGCTACACACTTCAGTGGTCACTCGCTGCTATGAGCTGCAGGTTGTTGTCTCTGAGCTCCGCGCACAGGTGCCGAAATGAGCGTGGCGCACTCCGCTTTCGGCGTTCCACTACTGTACATTCGATTCCATCGTTTTCGATGCAACCCTACACGTCGACGTCAAACTCTGCCACTGCCGCCTTGTCGATTACGATTCAGTTCTATTTTAGTCAGAGACGCTCGATAAAATCCAGTGTTTAATCAAAGGCTTGTCAGTTAAATATGTCAGTGTCGGCACCTAAAGGACACGCTGAGCTCCTTGTGGCGTTGCCACTGGCCACTGCAGCTTTCCCACAGGGCCTGTTGTGATGTTGGGCCAGCTAAGGGACGTTGTCAGGCCCAAACTGAGGCCTAATGGGGATTACTGCTTTTATAAAAAGGCTACATACACCTGCAAGGTTTCATAACATGCTACATTTATGCATGTACAAATCATCACTCTCCAGCTAAGCGATGTCATTCTTTCAGCAACAATGGTTGCCCAGCAACACACAGATGCAGCACCATAGCTTGTATGTGGTGTAGCCAGAGCTCTGTAATATATACGGCTCTGGGTGTAGGACTACCAGTTGTTGAAGCAGAGCACTCTAAAATGTTTGCTACTACTGACATAATCTGATCACAGGTATTCTGTTTTTCACAATTGCTTTGACTGCAACACTAATAAACACTGCAAGCCAATAATAATCCAAAAGTACTATCCATATTCTAAATTGGTTTCTATTCACAGAACACATCATAAAGATTTGTAATAGCATCACCCCACTCTGGGTAGCAACGAAACCTGCGGTGGAAAGGAAAAATCTATGGCAACGTGACGGCGATGTGTATGCAATAAAAATATTTATTTTAGGCTTCGTACAAAGCTCTCTCTGGTCTGACTCTGGATGTTGATCTACAGCTAGAACCATTAAAAGAAGACTAGAACCAAGCCCAGTGATGCTGGAACGCTACCGTCGGTACCAAATATTTCCCACTCTATGTGGACCATGTGATCTGCCATTGACACACACAGAATGTGTCAGTGACCACAGGCAGTAGCCCTCATGGCCTGTCATGTTAAATTAGGACTTCTACTGTCATGCAGACGCTGATAATTCTAGAGGGATCAAAACAATGTTGTCAAATTTCAACTGTCAGTGCATGCCAAAGACACCATGCCACAGAGAGGCCACGCTAGAAAGAGCCTGGAAAGCAGCAGTCCTCTAATGGCATTATATAATATGGAGGGTGGCTCAACGAGAGAAGGAAAGCGTTCTATTTACATTTTAATAGCAACCCTCAAATGTCCTGTGTATTAGCCACATTGTGTATAAGCCGCAGGACAGTGTTTTGTGCAAGTTAAAAAGAAACAAAACCATATCAATACCATATCAACTGCCCCTGCATATTAACCTCATAGTTGGAGAAATTTTGTCAAATGAATGTATACGCCGCGGTTAATAGTTAGGAAATGACGGTACAGCACAGCTTCAGCCATCACACTGTTGTGGTAGAAATTATTCCATCATTAGCCTACTTTAATCATGACCCCAGTATTTGATCAGACCAAGACCTGGTCAAACCAACTGCCCTTGTGACCCGAGACCTTTTGATCATTTGATGATGTAATTGCCTTCGCGACCTATTGTTTTCTTCTTGACACAATCAAGGAGAAGACAAGGCCAGCGCAGGATGGTCAGTAGACCATCACCCTAAGTGATGCGCTCACGCTGGTCTCCAAGCTTGTAGTTAATAACTGTTGCTAGCTAATAAATGTCTCACCATGTTTTACAATCTCTGAAACTGCCTTTGTCTGCTTGAATTGAATTTGACATACTTCACTGTGATGATGGTCATGGACTACATACTGTATGGATTCAGTGCCATGCTCAGAAACACTCTCACTAGGGAAGGCTGGGGAAGAAGCCCTCCATTTGCCAAAGCACTGCACTGTAACCGTCTGAAATGACAGAAAAAGACTACGCTGAGTGGCACTCCGTAATGCCAAAACTACATTACATTAGTAGTCTGACTCCTGGATTTCCTCTTGTCGAGGGATAGATAAGGGACATTAAGTTAATAGTTTCCTGTTGCTTTGTCATAGGCTGACATGATCAAATTGGTTTTGTGATTAGCCAGAGTGATAGCGACACTGGGTGCCCGGGCACTTTTGGCAGCAAAGTGGCAGGAGGTGGGCTTTTATGGATGTAATCTGATTTGCCGTTGGGTAACAGTGAGGGCTCGGCAGGG
>NC_085004.1:19002387-19037387 GCF_963854185.1 Sardina pilchardus | reverse complement strand
ATTCTGCTCTAAGTCTATTCTGCTGTTTTGAGCATATTGAGCGGTTTTGAGCACCGACGACCAGATGCATTTACAGCCAGAGTCAAACTACCTGATACTGTGAGACTGTGAGAATGTGGGCATACGTACAATTACGTATGTTAGCAGACCTAAGAGTAGGAGTATGTATGTATGTATCTGATATGAATTTGCCTGCAGGAGTGGTTTTGTAAAAGCATATACAGTAATTTCCCGCATATAAGCCGCATTGTGTATAAGCCGCAGGACAGTGTTTTATGCAAGTTAAAAGAAACAAAACCATATTAACACCATATTAACTGCCCCCCTGTATTAACCTCATATTGGAAGAAATTTTGCAAAATCAATGTATAAGCCGCGGCTAATAGTCGGGAAATTACGGTAAATATGCATGTGTGTGTGTGTGTGTGTGTGCGCACACTCGTGCATGTGTGTAGAAGAACCATTTCTCCATTCAGGAACTTTAAATCTGTGGGAGACATTACAGAGAATAAGAGGACAACAGGTGAGGAGAGGAGGAGTAGAGAGGAGGAGTAGAGAGAAGAGAGATAGGAGAACAGGAGAGGGGAAGAGAGAAGAAAAAAGGATGAAGTGAGAGAGGAGAAGAGAGGAGAGAGGACAAAACAGAAAGAGCATATGGTGTGTTGCTGTGGTGACCTCTGGCAGAACACACACACACACAAGCTCCTGTCTTCCTACCTCCCTGTCTCACTCTCCTATTGTTCTCTCTCCCTCCCTCTCTCTCTCCCTCTCCCTCCCGCCCTCTCTGTCCCTCTTTCCTGCTCTGCTGCATTGGAGGACACAGAACACAGGACACTGCCCTACACATAATGCAACACCACAGCCCTCTTAAAGCCAGACGATTGGGACAGCATATACAAGCCTCTATAAACATATTTACCTTTCCAAATTGGATAGTTCCGGTCCTTGATTATGATTGGCTGAATTGCGTTCGATGCCGTTGTAAAACCCAATACAAACATACACCTTGACCGGATTTTGTTCTATAGTAATGTGCTATCACAACTTACACAAAAGTTGGAGTAGCTGCGTCTCGATGTTGCTTGGCAACCATTCAGATAGAGGAAATATATTTCTTGGCAGAAGAATGATCATCTATGAATACATTGCATTTCTCATTGCTGTGCCTTTGCTTTATGAAATCCTGCCAGATAGATGAAGTAACCGTTTTAGAAAAACATCACCGCTTGCGCATCGTGCCTAACAACGCCCCTCAGCTGTTCTAAAATCAGTGTAAACTACGGCCTCTCAGGGCTTATTGCTTAGTTTCATGACTACATACAAGCTACATGCAAGCTGTGGGATACATACTGCATACTGTACATACATACTACATACAAGCTGTGGGCGCTATGAGTGTGCTCCCATGAGTAATGCCCCATGACATTAGTGAGGGAATTTTGCTTGTATGTCTCCACTGATGACCATGTAGGCCTACTGCATGCATTTGAGAGTGTACAGTATGCACTATATGGTGTGTCTATGTGTCATGCATGCTTACAAGTATACTCGCAGATCTGCACATTTGTGCTCATGCCAGCATGGATGCTGTCTCCCATTCACTCTGATCTGCAGGAAGCGTGTTATGTGGCTTGTGTGTGTGTGTGTGTGTGTGTGTGTGTGCGTGCATGTGTGTAGAAGGGCACGAGCATGTGACTCGTGGCGGGTCGCCATGGCCACAGATGGCACAGGGAAACACTGCGGCCAGAGCGGGCACACACGCCGCTTACCTGTGGAGTGTGTAAGAGCCAGAGCTTCCGCAGGGAGAGATCTGGGCACCTCCCAGGCACACACACACACACACACACACACAGTACCTACATAAGTATATGTATGTGCATACAGTATATATCTACATGTATGCATGTAAACGCAGGTCTGCAACATACAGTACACAATTTACAAAATATGCATGTGCCTGTGTATATAAAATTGCATATGACGACTTTTTTAAACATTCTACTATATAGAGATGAATCTAAATTGTGTGTGTGTGTGTGTGTGTGTGTGTGTTTGTGTGAGAGTCCATACGTACATTGTGGTTTGCTCATGCACAAAATGAATCTGTAGGACACAGTGGCTCCAAACCAGCTCTCTTGATCTGTCTCTGTTCCCTCTCCCTATGCCCCCATGTTCGCTTCCCTTTTGACGTAGGTGTGTGTGTGTGTGTGTGTGTGTGTGTGTGTGTGTGTGTGTGTGTGTGTGTGAGTGTGCTGTTATGGTCTTAGCCACAGTCCCCTTTATGAATGTGTTTGTGTTTAAGTGCACCCATGTGATGTTTGCCTGTCACTGAATGTGCTGTGTACCCAACACATCTCATCTCTCGATTCTTCAACTATTAACACCATCCATCTCTCTCTCTCTATCTCTCTCTCTCTCTCTCTCTCTCTCTCTCTCTCTCTCTCTCTCTCTCTCTCTCTCTCTCTCTCTCTCTGTGTGCGTATGTGTTTGCTGTTATGGTCCTAGTCCCCTGTATCCTTTATGAATGTCTTTGTGTTCAAGTGCACTTGTGTGGTGTTTGCCTATCACAAGTGTGCTGTGTACCCAAAACATCTCATCTCTCAATTCTTTGACTATTCTAACCCCCATCCATCTCTCTTTCTCTCTCTCTCTCTCTCTCTCTGTGTGTGTGTGCGTGTGTGTGTGTGTGTGTGACAGCAGATGATAAACAGCCATTATGAGTGTGACTGCTGCACTGCACTGTTTCTGTCCTCTCATTCTACACTTTTCTCCTCACTGGTCTCTCCCCTGCTCTCTCTTCTCTTCTCCTTCACTCTCCTCATGTTTTCTTCTCCTCCTATGCCCCTTCTCTGTCAATCCTTTCCTCTCTCTTGTCCTTTCTCCTCTTCTCTACTTTGCCTCTTCCTCACCTTCATTGGCTTTCACCTCCCTCTCCTCTCCTTCTTCTCCTCTCCCACCCCTCTCTCCTCTCCTCCTCCTCTCTCCTTGGTCTCCTTGTCTCAGGCCAGGCAGAGATGGATGGGAGACAGTCCTGATGGAGGCAGTGATGGATGCTTAGCTCCACCGGGCTACAGTCACTCACTAACACCACCCACCAGCTCCCAGCGGCTAACCATCACCCCCACTGGTTCTCACCAGCTTCCCACTTACAAACACACACACAAACACACACACACACACACATGCACAGGCATACAGACACGCACAGACACACACATGCACAGACATGCACAACGACACACACACACATGCACACACACACACACACACACACACACACACACACACACACACACACACACACACACACACACACACACACACACACACACACAGATATACAGTCATGAGCAAAACACATACACAATAAACGCAAACACCCACCCACACACAGACACACACACACACCCACACGGACACACAGACACACAGACACACAGACACACAGACACACAGACACAGACACAGACACACAGACACACACACACACACACACACACACACACACACACACACACACACACACACACACACACACACGGACACACTTTTAGGCTAATAGTGCAGGCTGGTTATGCTGGAGGGTTTGCACATGATGTGGTTGGCTGCTATTGTGGGGGATGGTGTGATGTACAGTATATGTGAATATGTGTGTGTGGTGGTGTGGTGAATGTGACCAACAGTTCAACCTCTAGCAAGACCTTTTCATATGGCCCACAGTTTCACCTCTAACAAGACCTTTTCACGCTCCAAACAACACTCTTTTTACACTCCTTTTCTTCCTAGTAACTTCCCAGTAGGTTATGCATGTGTGTGTGTGTGTGTGCGTGTGTGTGTGTCTGTGCGTGTGCGTGTGTGTGTGTGTGTGTGTGTGTGTGTGTGTGTGTGTGTGTGTGTGTGTGTGTGTGTGTGTCTTTGTCTGTGTGCATACAGTATGTACTGTATGTATGTGTGTTTGTGTGTGTGCATGTGTGTGTGTGTATGAGGAAGATATCAATCTGATCTTATATCTCCCTCAACACTACAACCGCAACCGCATTCCTCATCAATAACCGCCCTGTAATTCTATTAAAATATATACCCATCATATCTATGTGCCATGCTGCATATATGTGACGTTCCACGGCAAAACCAGTCGCTTGTCGCAACAGGCGTTTCTGAGAAAAATGGCCATTTATGTCACTTGTGCTAAAATCGTGGATTTTTTTTTGTAAGTGTTTTGAAACAGTGGGAGGTCTACACTGTACGGCCGTGAATACATTTCGCCGAAAAACTGACCTTTTGTAGTCTAAAAACGTGAGTTTGTTGAGGTGAGAAAGTTAGAGGAAGCAGGAAGTTAGAGGCGTCTCGTTTTTTGCCGCTTTACGGTAAATGCACTCATCGACAACCACCAAGCCATCCGCGTGCTGTGTCGTTGATACAAGTACCGTAAATCTTATAATAGCGGCGACCTTACAAAGCGTTCGTGAGTGTTGAGCCGACGGTTAACTTCAAAGGCAGATTTCTCCGTTTTTCTATTGGCATGACAGGATGAACTCAACTCCTTTGAATGTTTATATTTCAGTAATATGACGTTCAATTCATTAGATATAGGTATCGTTTTGAAGGTTGATTATGCCCCTTCCTGAAAACGTAATAACTTTGATTTTGAAAATTTGGACATTGTGACTGATTTCGCCGTGGAAGGTCACATATCACATAGTGTTTCTGTCTTTATCTCCCAGTCCTTATCGCCTGTTCTCCTCTCTCTTAGTCTCCTCCTCACCCTTTCGGCTGCGTTATCTCTCCTCCGCTTATCTCCCAGTCTTTGTGTGACTATCGATCTATATAGCGCTGGAGGCTGGGCCCGTGCCTGCCTGCCTGCCTGCCTGAGGTGCGCCAGCACATGGATCTGTCCTCCTCACAGAAGTATGCGCTGCTTAGTGAAGCCTAATGAGGCCCGGGACCCGCTCTGATATTCCTTAATGCTCGTGATTTGTTGTCTGACAAGACCGGCTGTTCGGGCGCTTGCGGAGGGAGGACGGTTTTTCTCTCTCTGGAGGAAAGGCTATCCTCTTTGTATTTTGTGTGTGTGTGTGTGTGTGTGTGTGTATTTGGGTTTGAGAGTGAGAGAGTGAGTGAGCGAGTGAGAGAGCGCGAGAGAGAGAGAGAGAGAGAGAGAGAGAGAGAGAGAGAGAGAGAGAGAGAGAGAGAGCAAGCAGGCGTTACAGGTTTAATGGATCTGTCATAAGAATTTAAAAACACTGCCACGTTGAGAAACCAGCCGTGAAAGGCAAATGGGCAGAAAAGAGCCTTGACCCAAACTAACCTCCAGGGTTATTAAACCCAAACACATACACACACTAACACACACACACACACATACACACATACACACACAATCTTGCACACTTGCAAATTCTACACCTGCAATAAAAAAAACCCTCATGTAAAAAGGTCAATGCTTGAGTGAATGCGTAGATTGAAGCATCTGTTATCAGCATGGTGACTGTGCTCAGGGTTAACTGTCAAATTGATTCATTCCACCTTTTAAAATGGTGTAGTGCTGATTCTTATGCAAAATGGTGGATTTCCCCCCCTATTCCCACCTGCTGCAGGTTAAAGATCTACAGACTTGTTGTCTAAAGACCTGACATCAACCTTTGGAAACAACAACTGCCGACAGATGGGAATACAGTTCAGATGCAAAAAAGATACATATTAATGCTTGAAGCAACACAATATATCCATTGAATTACTACTGGAAAAGCACAATGACAAAAATTCTAATCAATGTACTTTGCCAGAAAGACAGCTTTCAGTCGTCCATAGGTGAACACAATGTCATAGACACAATCAACTCTTTTGCTGTTTTCACTGATGTCCTATGGTTTATTAATGGCCATACGTGTACTCAGTATTCACCAAAATAGGGCCGTAGCTCCTATATCGGTACACATAAGTATGTACTGGGGGAGGAGATAAGAAGGCAAACTATACTTAGATGATTGTGGAGACGGAGCAACAAGCCCAGAGTGATGACGCTGACCTTTAGGTTGACCGACTGGAGACCAATTTGCGATGAATTCGATGACATCCTAGTGCTATTAGTGTCAAGAGGAATGAGACTGTAGCGTCTGTACTGCTGAGGGGAAGCGGAAGGTACAGGCCTATTCCATTTGTCAGGCCAATTTTACCAGCTTTTAAAAACAGTCGTAAAAAAAAAAAAGAAAAAACCCTCCCAGATATTCCCCTCACAGAGGCAGAGAGAAGTGCAACGGGAATGCTTTTGAGCCGGCGTTCTACCCTCGTTTTCCCCACCTAATTCCTCCGGCTGGCTAATTTCGAGAGATTCCAGCGCTTGCGTTGGAGCCGCGAGAGGAGCTGGGGGATCCTTCAACGCCCCGTGATATCTGAGGAAGGTGATGCCCTGTTGCCCCCCCGTCCCCCCCCGTCCCCCCATCCCCCCTCCCTCACGCACCCAACCATTTCATATTTCTTTTTTTTTTCTCCATGCGACAGCGCAGCCAAATGGCAGGGGAGGGATCGGTCTGAATTATTGAAGACTCCAATTAGACGCCGCTGCCATTTAGATCAAACACGCCGGGACTCCTCTGACTGCAAGCCACTGGCATTTAGCACCATCAGAGGCACGGGCTCATCTCCTCTCTTCCCCACTCGCACACCACCACCCCTCAGCCCCGACCCCCACCCCTCCAGTAACGAGATGAGACAACCCGGGAGGCACTAATGAGGAGCCTGGCTCGAACCACTCGCAACAGGGTAGGGGGGTGGAGGAAAGACGCTGGGGGATTGGGAAGAAAAGCTCCCCATAATGGAGGGATTCGCCCTTTTCTGCTCCCTCTAAATGTTAACACTTTCATCCTCTCCGTGCTCGCTGCCATAATACCTTACCTAACGTCGGCTTCTCCTTTTCCCACAATGCTTCACTCAAAACAGGGCTGGTTAAATAATGACCACACCAAGGAGACCAGGATGAGGTGATATTCTCTCTCTCTCTTTCTCCCCCCTTTTCAACTATCTTTCTGTCTCTGTTCTTCCTCTCTCTCTCTCTCTCTCTCTCTCTCTCTCTCTCTCTTTCTCTCGTTCACTGTGGTACCTCTGTGCTCTCTAACAATGCCCAAGAGGGCCTGTAGGGCTGAGCTAAATGAAGCTGTCGCCTTTCTGATACAGTGTGTCAAGGGACAGGGAGTCAACTCAGTCACACTGCAGGAGGAAAAGACATATAACCCCTCTCTCTCTCTCTCTCTCTTCTCTCTCTCCCTACCTCTCTCTCTCTCTATCTCTCTCTCTTTCTCTCTCCCTGAGCTACCCTCCAAGCTAACATACAAGGCATCCTCCAAGCACCTCTCTCCTGACTGTTTGTCACTGATAAGCCATAGGCAGATTATATGGATGTCACCACATGGAAAACTAGTTTGAGAGTGTGAAATGAAGTGTGAGTAAACGGCTTTTCCATAGGTGCCCGCACCGTTTCCTTTCTTCTCGCCATGACAGGGAGGGTCCTGGGAGAGCGACTCTGTCTCAAGGCGCCGCTAAACATCTTAGCGCTCGCGGTGAGTCTGTGAGACTTCGGTGTCGCCGGCGATAATGTGATCTCATTACCGATTGCAGAGTTTGCACCCCGTCACATCAGCTGCGGCCTGCCCGCTCAAGTCCCTGTCTACTTCACAGGGCCCGCGCTTCATTATCGCACCCCTTCAGAACCCCACACGTCTTCATTAACACCCACACATCCATCTTCTCACCTCCTCCACCGCCCCCTCTCTCTCTCCATCCATCTATCACTCTCTTCATCTCTCTTCTATTCTAGCTTTAACCTTCTCCTGCACGTGTTGATACACACACATACACACACAAGCACTACCGTTGCAACTATCTTGGGGGTTGGGGCTGGGGTGGGTGGTGGTCAATTGAGATGGCAGTCCAAGCATGCCAGCGTCTGCCCTGGTGCCCCATGGGTAAGAAGTGCTAGTCCACCTGCTCCCCTCTCATCTCCCGTCCCCCTGGTGAGCCTGGTGTGGGTTCTGGCTGTGAGAGCGTGGGGAACGACAAGGAGGTGGGATAACAACACATCTGCCTGTCTGCCCTAACAGAGAGAGAGGGAGAGGGAGAGAGAGAGAAGAGAGAGAGAGAGAGAGAGAGAGAGAGAGAGAGAGAGAGAGAGAGAGAGAGAGAGAGAGAGAGAGAGAGAGAGAGAGAGGGTGAGATGAAGGGAAAGAGAATAAGAGAGACGGCGAAAAAAGAGGGAAAGAAAGAGGTGGGAGGACAGAGAGGAGGGTAGAGGGAGAGAGAGAGAGAGAGAGAAGGCAGCATTTGGCCCAGACAAGTCAGACATCAGCTGTGAAATAGGTCAAAGTCGTCGTGCGTCAAACGGCACGGCTGGGACAGAGCCGCCAGCACCAGGTAGCAAACATTCGTCAGCGTCTTTCAGCGCTGATGAGGAAGGGTCAGGAGAGGAACAAGGGAAGGGGGGATATGGAGCCAGAGACACAGATGGCCAGAGAGAGAGAGAGCAAAAAAGAGAGATAGGGAGACAGGGACCGAAAGAAACAATTCAAAATGGTGAGACAAAGAGAAAGCAGAGAGAGACAGAGACAGAGATGCAGAGAGAGAGAGAGAGAGAGATAGAGAGAGAGGGAGATTGCATAAAGGTGTGGAGCTGGACTGGGCTTACCATGGCGGTGAGTCTGGGTACATGACATTGACCTGTGAGAGCGTCTCCACATAAGAGTCAAAGTCAAACGCAGGGGGGAACTCCTCAATGCAGGTGGACCTCAGCTCACCAATAGAGCCACCATACGAGAAGCCATCAGGGGCTGCAGAGAGAGAGAGAGAGAGACAGAGAGAGAGAGAGAGAGAGAGAGAGAGAGAGAGAGAGAGAGAGAGAGAGAGAGAGAGAGAGAGAGAGAGAGAGACAGAGACATACAGTATTCAGTATTAGTCTATTACAGATTATGTCAAAATGAGTTCCCCTATTCATTCAGTCATTCACTCATTCACCTGTTAATTCGTTAATTCGTTTGTTTGTTCATGGAGGAATTCAGACTGCTGCTAGTACTGGATAAATACTTAAAACACATCAATGGTAGTTGTATTGCAGTTATAACATATTGATGTACAGTCACAGTTATACATGCAATTCCTTTGAAACTGACTAGTGATATACCATCAGAAAAAAGCATCTTTTAAGCCACTGCATGTTGGACAGCTCTGTTTTGACAGTAACAGTTTAAGGACACGCAGTACAGTGTTGTTTATCCAGCGAACCCATCCAAGTCTCTGTCCTAATTTATTATTTAGTTCAAACAAATTGGCACACTCTTAGAAAAAAAAAAGATGGAGAAGAGGAAAAACATGGCGCAAAGTTTCAGTTTTTATCCTTCATCAAGGGAGAACCGCCTGTGTGTGTGTGTGTGTGTGTGCGTGCGCACGTGCACAGTATGTGTCTATAATGATGTACTGTATGTGTGTGAGCGTGAGAGAGTGAGAGAAAAAGAGAATAGAGAAATAGAAAGAAAGGGAGAGAAAGTGTGTGTGTGTGTGTGTGTGTGTGTGTGTGTGTGTGTGTGTGCACAGTATGTGTGTATAATGATGTATGTGTGTGAAAGTGAGAGAGTGAGAGGAAAAGAGAAATAGAGAGATAGAGAGAAAGGGAGAGAGAGTGTGTGTGTGTGTGTGTGTGTCCGTGCTCCTGAGTGTGTGTGTTCTGCTGGCTCTCTTCCGGAAGCCCAGGGGAGTGTGTGTGGGGCCTGCTGCTGATGCTGTTGGCAGATGCGTTGATTGCAGTGGGATTATTTTCTTCACTGTCCACCTCCCCTCCAGTAGAGCTCCTCAAGGAGCCGGCAGGCATCACACACACGCACACACACACACACACACACACACACACACACACACACACACACACACACACACACACTAAAACCCCAAGGATGACTCACCCCCCACACACAAGTTTGGATGAATGTTGTTTAAGGCTAAGAGATTGATGTGTAGAGCTTGCTTTACTCGCTCTCTCCTGCTAAGTCGTCCTCATGAGGAGCCATGTCTGGAAGTGCTACACAGGGTGTTATCCAAAGACATTAACAGGAAGGATCTGGGCCACACTCGGACCACATCTGGGCCACATCCACTCCAGATCAGGGCCAGAGAGAGCTTTCTTTTGGGAAATGTGTCTGTTTGTGTGTGTGTGTGTGTGTGTGTGTGTGAGTGAGAGAGAGAGAGTGTGAGAGAGAGAGAGAGAGTGTGAGTATGGCACATGCATATATTTGTGTGTATGTGTGTGAGCGTGGGTGTGGGTGTTCAAACTACTTAGAAAATGAGTGGCACATTCCCAATCTACATTCTCACCCAACATATCAGTTGTGCTTCTTGCTAATAGGCAAACATGCTGTTGACAGCTGGGCTTAGCAGAACACTCAACGCCAGCATCTGCCATGTAGCATAATTCTCTCAGCTTACAGTTAAATTACATGTAAATGTTGTTGTTGTTCAGGTGACATCGCTATAACCCCCATCAGCCTGCTTGCGTCACTTTCGCCTTCCTAGCAGCTTGCTACAGGCAGTGCGAACGCAAGCAGAAAAAATGGCTCCAGGGGAAGAGCGGCTCTTGGAACTGGGTTCATAGTGGGCTGTTCTTAGAACTGTATTCATAGAACTATTTGGTCGGAAAGCAACTTATGTAAGTTAACTTGGAACTCTGTATAGCAGTCATAGTCTGAGCACTGGTGTAGAAATGACTTCTGATTCTTAAATGAAGAGACCATACTGATACATCAAAATTGCAGCAGTTAAAGACATAACGTGCATGTCAATTTTACATATATAGTTCTCAATAATCAGAATGCATTAATTGATTTCCTTGACATGTTGTGAAAGAAAGCCTATGTGAGGGCAGTTGAGAGCAGCAACATGACAAAACTAAATCACAGACCACCACCTACCAGCGACTCTGCAGCAGACTCTACCATATGGCTGGCCTAAGTGCTTTCCTATGTAACTTTACTTTAAGTTTAGTTATTTAGCAGACACACTTGTCCACATTTTAAACTCATTTTCACTAGTCAGCGTAAACAGCCCTGTGCCAGTCCTGCAGCCTCCTCCTGCTGTTCTGTATGGATGTGCTACAGCCCTCTCCCCCCACACTGATGCAGCAGCAGCCATCACTGAGCTGAGGGCTGACACCTGAAAATGTGTAGCGAACAGGTAAGCAGTCTGAATTCTCACCATATCCCTGCTGGTGGTGCCCACCATGCTTCTGTTTGCGTGTGTGTGTGTGTGTGTGTGTGTGTGTGTTGATTTGAGAGTGTGTGCTTCATGTTTGGAAAAAGATCCTCACAGATTTCAGGTAAATGACTTGCTTTGGTAACTCTAGCTCTACTCTTGCTGTCTGTCTCCATGTTATACTACAGCCAGTGAGACATGAGCATCTCATATCCCATGCTTCTATGTAGGCTTTGGATTTTTCATCCACAATGTAAAATCATTTCCCCTAGCCAGCGGGTATTCCCCAGTCTATGTCCGCCCTCTCTACAGCGCCCACGTCTGTGTCCGTGCCCGTGCCTGTGCCCGCGCGTCTCACCGTAGCTGGCACGCAAGTGCGGGTTGCGGAGGCGGCTGTCCTTGCGCAGGCTGCCCACGATGATGGTGACGCAGGAGAGGAAGAGCACCAGGCCGATGACGATGCCCGCCACCACCAGAGGGGACACCAGCAGGCTGGCCTCACTGCCCCCGTCACGGCAGTCGGGGTACTCATGGCTGGAGCTGCTCTGGTTCGAGCTCACTGAGAGAGAGGGGGGGGAGAAAGAGAGAGAGAGAGAGAGAGAGAGAGAGAGAGAGAGAGAGAGAGAGAGAGAGAGAGAGAGAGAGAGAGAGAGAGAAGAGGGGGATAGAGAGAGATAGAGAGAGAGGGGGGAGAAAGAGAGAGAGAGAGAGGGAGAGAGAGCAATGGGGAGAGAGAGGTGGAGAGAGAGAGACGGACAGACAGAGGATAAGAAATACTTTTTACATTATTTTTAACACAGAATGCAAATGTTTATGCGCTTGACACAGAGAGGGGCACGACATGTTATTTGCACCATTTTCTGTAAAATACATTTAACCACATATACAACACACACACACAAAACATGCTGAAAAGACAGACATCTGTCTGTGGTGTACAGGTCAACTCTTGGAGAAGCGCAGCGTCCTCTGAGGGAGAGATTTTGAAGTCTGCGGTGTTTAATATTTGATTCCAAGCCCTCTGAATTTTTAAGGGTGTGCGGGCTGGAGCGCTTTCCTGACAGCTTACACCAGCAAAGCTCACTGGCCTCTCCATTAGCTCCCACTAGCTCCATGCTTACTGCTGCCACACACACACACACACAAGCACACAGTCCACATTTACAGCACACACACACAATTTCTCTCTCTCTATATCACACACACTCTCTCACACACACAGTCACTACGAAAGCCACACACACACACAGACAGACAAAGCACTAATATATCCTTTCAAAACCTATACGCATACACACACACACACACACACACACACACACACACACCACCAGCCGCTTAAATCCCTTCAAAACATTTACACACTGATCAAATGAACATAAACTTAAGTACAAATCCTGGATGACACACAGACAGAGCTCAAATAACTGCAGAGGACAAACACACATCAACAAACAAACACACACACACACACACAAACTTTAAATCTGTTTGAGTGCTTATAATATCCGTTATGGTGTTGGCTCTCTCACACAGCTCGCTGTCCAGAGGCCTTTAAAGTGACAAAAGACAGCAGTGAAATCTAATCAATTTATTTATGAGCCTAGCCGCCTTCAAATGCTAATCAAAACAGTCTCCATTCACACCTCGGTCACCACAGAACTTCTGCTATAATGGAAGTGATATCATGTAACATGGGCCCTGATTACAAGGGCTGCTGGCATTCTCTTAATCCATTGCATTACAAATATTATGAACCAAACACTGCCTGGCTCAACTTTCCTCCACAGGTTTGTACAGAACCGGTGGTCCGTGTAACTAGCTTTGGCAGTATTTAATGGATATTCACTCACCTGAAGGCAAGGGGAAATATAATCATGAGAGAAGTTATGAGCTTTGGGTAAGAAAATCTGATGCACAAACAGGCCTTTTCCACTGAGAACTGGCTCTATTCTGGTTCCTGCTCCAGATATTGAACTGTTCGGTGCATTTTGACCAAAAACAAATCGGTTCGGAATCTAAAAAAAATGGTTCCTGTGAACTGGAGTGGGCGTATCAGTCCACAGTTCAGTTACGCAGCCTGTTGATGACTCATCCTTTGTTCTGTTACAAAACTGGTAGAAATGCAGGAAATAGGCTCACTAGAACACACCAAGGTTCCAAGAATTCTTAAAACAATCGATTCAAGAACCCCCACAGTGACCGTTTAGAATAGATGAGAACACTTTAAATGCTGAAATGTTACTGTAATAGCTTACATGTTATTCCACTGCTGTACATTACATTACATTACATTTGGCTGCTGCTTTTTAACCAAAGCGACTTACAACATGGTAAAACATGTTACACTTTTTAAAGCAATTCTAACAACAATTCTAAGAAAATGTAAAAGAGTAAGCTGCTTTGGATAAATGTAATGTAAATATACAGGTACTGTATATAGCTGCTTGACATTCCTTCTGCAAATGGTTTTGTATACCAACGCCACATGGTGCTGATTCAGGCTAACTCTAACATTAGCAACGACAACAGCGCAGTGGACAATCTCTGAGGGTTCAGCTGCCAGATAAAACAACAGACGCCTGGATAAGCATGTTAAAGGGCCCTCGTCCAAAATGATGCCTTTGTTCCTTTGTCCCAAGCCTAGAAGCACTCACTAGCATGGAAACCAGTGCTTCAATGTGTGTATATGTTTAAAGGAAATGTGTGTGTATATGTGTGTGTGTGCACGTATGCATAATGTGTATGTGTGTGTGTGTGTGTGTGTGTGAGAGAGAGAGAGAGTGTGTGTGTGAGAGTGTGTTTGTGTGTGCGTGCACGTGTACGTGTTTGTATGCACTAGCACTAAGCAGTTGGGTATGAATTCTATCATGTTGTATTTGGCATTGCTAAATGGCCTCCATTAACCAGAACTAATTGCAGTGTTTTTCTGTCAACCAAAGACAATTTGTAAATGCTTTAGATAAAATGGATGCAGTTGAAACTCATTATGCGTCTCTGTGTGCTTGTGTGTATGTGTTAGTCTCTGTGTGCTTGTGTGTGTGTGTGCTAGTGTCTGTGTGTGAGCGTTTGTGCGTTAGTGGAACATGGAGAGAGAAAAATAGAGGAAGCAAAAGCAACAGATAGAGAAAACAGAAGACAGAGAGATGCTTGTGGTGGAGAGAGAAAGAGAGAGAGAAAGAAAGATAGAGAGAAAGACAGAGAGAGAGAAAGAGAGAGAGAGAGAGAGGGAGAGAGAGAGAAAGAGATAAGATGACAGGCTCATTCTGTGAAGCGGCTGTGATTTTGCATGGCGAGTGCAGAGCTCCATTAGGCTGCTTTCTTGCTGGGATCGCTTTAACAGCCTTCCCCTCCACTGGCCACACAGCCGCGTGGCTGTTAGATCCACACTCCCGCCTCTTCAGTGCAGCCTGCTCCCCAGACACACACAGCCAGGCACACGCCACGCCACGCCACGCCACGCCACGCCACGCCACGCCACGCCACGCCACGCCACGCCACGCCACGCCACGCCACGCCACGCCACGCCACGCCACGCCACGCCACGCCACGCCACGCCACGCCACGCCACGCCACGCCACGCCACCCCACGCCACGCCATGCAACACGACGCCATCACGACGCCATCACAGGCGGAGACCAGCACTCTGATCACGAGGCAAAGCACAGCACATTTGGCTGCTCGTCTTTGGAGTTCCCAGTTATGAAAGACAGTCAGAGAGTTTGATTTAAAATAAAAAAAAGAATACTGTTAATTCCAGGGATATCATGAATAGGATTTACATTGCGCCAAAATTTTGGATGGGGATGTTGTGGGAGAAATTCGTCAATTAGGCCAGTTGATAAGTACGAAATTTGGTACCGCTTTATAAGATGTGCTAACAAACTATTTGCAAGGTAGGTAGTTAGGTATTTACTATTAATTAGATAATGTTACTAATGTGTGTGTGCGCGCGCATGCGTGTGTGTGTGTGTGTGTGTGTGTGTGTGTGCTTGTGAGTGTGTGTGTGTGTGCATGTGAGTGTGTGTGTAAGTTCAGCTGAAGCAGTGTGAGTGGCAGCTTGTCAGTAGTACCGTGGCCATGTGTACCAGTCTTGCTCACTGGAGCGTTAGCATGATGGGGCTGTCCTGTCCCTGCTCTCCCGAGCGGATGTGACGACCTTGCCCTGACCCTCGCTGTTGCACTATCAAGGTCGTGCCTTGACCAAGCGCCGTTCCATTGTGAAATCACTCTCCCCTGTCCTAACTCGTCTCTGAGTCTAACTCTGTCCCACACGGTCAATTTTTGAGACTCTTACTTCCCATCACAGTTGTTTGAGGTTGTCAATAATCTCTCTCTGTCTCTCTCTCTCTCTCTTAGACACACACACACGCGCACGCGCGCACACACACACACACACACACACACACACACACACACACACACACACACACACACGTTTGCAGTCTGCTGTGCCGTCTGCAGCAGCTCAAACCCTGGGTGCAGAATTGCGGCGTTTCCTGTTCGTTTGATTCTCTGCCTGCTTCCCCGGGGGGCCCACTGCACTCCAGTGCCACAGATCTCGGTAATTGTAGCCCACATATCCAGCACCCAGAATGCCGTTTCTCTTGCCCAGACTCTCCTGCAATCCTGGCTGGCCTGTTTCTTGTGTTGCCACGTGCCAAAACCCTCCAAAATGGTATGAGACGACAGCAGACAGAGTGGATGGGAAGCTTGAATAGTCCATCAGAACCAGATGTGAAAACAAGCACCTAGGAAAACCATATCTCTTCTCACCACACAGGCAAAGGCAGTGAGATATCTGACAGGAGCAGCATTCACTGACTGCATTTCATGTTTGAATAAACACTGCCACTTCACGACCTCGGCTACGCCCTCAAGAGGCAATAAAACGGCTTTTAGAAATCTCAATTTCACATAACCCTCTAAGGGACCACCCCCCCCCCCCACCCCCCCCCCCCCCCCATCCCCCCAATCTGAGGCAAGGCACACCGACCCTGGGCTGTCCCTGTGTGTAAGACGTACTACACACACCAGGCCCCTGTGAGAATACATGCTTGACTAATTGGAAATCTTCTCTTGGTTCCATTTAGTGTTTCCCTCCACATTGATTCTTTTCATGGCGGCGCTGCATGCTACCCCCCCATCACACCCACACCCCACCCCACCCGAGCTCCAGTCGCCCTCCCTCTGCTCTCAATAAAATATTAAGTCCCAATGTCAATGCAGTCTCCTTTGATTTAAACAAGCAATATCCATTTAGATCCTTTTCAAAGGGAGCTCAGTCCAGACAGAGAAAGAGAGTGAGTGTGTGTGAGAGAGAAAGACAGAGAGAGAGAGAGAGAGAGAGAGAGAGAGAGAGAGAGGGAGAGAGGGAAAGAGGGAGAGAGGCAGAGCAATTTATCCATAACCAGCAAACCAATCTGTCTCTCAGGTCCCTCTCAGCAGCGAGTACTCGGGCACACAGGGCAGCATATTAAAGTGTAGCTCATACATGAGACAAACATGTAGCCATTTGCTATGAATGTGGCAGGGAATGTGTCTGTGTGTGTGTGTGTGTGTGTGTGTGTGTGTGTGTGTGTGTCAAATCTGTGGTCTTCTTCAAAGCATAAAAGCGTTCAGCACAGCTCAGATGATTTACTACTTGGTGAAATTGCAAGTGAATCTTAGGGATGATAACCTCTCATGCTTCTGTCAGGTCTTACGGATATTTACACCAACTGCAGCAGTCAGACGTGTTCCTGAACGTGTCTGGAGGGAGCTGTCCCCTGATCGTGCATAAGGAGTCTCCTGTGGCTCTGGAGCACTAAGCGGAGACCCATGAAGGATGAGTGAACTCACACCATCCGCCCACCATTTACTTGTTTTGCCATTGCGCTAGCTGGCTTAACTCTGGTGTTGGATTTCTTGCGATGTTGTGAAGACACTGAGGATGTGACAATGCGGTACACGCGTGTGTGTGTGCATGCGCGTGTGAGAGAGACAGCTAGAGAGAGCAAGAGAGAGAAAGAGAGAGCTTGTGTGAATTGTGATAGGCATCAACTTCAAAGACCGCATTCTCAGTTTTTCACAATTGCTGAAACACATTTTTTTTAAACCTGCCACCCTTTTCTCAAAACTGTAAGCACAAATCTCTAACTACATTCGCAAAACCTCTGACAACCTCTGCAAAACTGAACAATCGTCTCAAAACATACCTGTGCTCAAAACCAAACACTGTCTTCAGATCACTCACAAAGCTGTCACAATGAAAATGCTACTCAGCAATCATACTACAAAAAAAGGAAAACAGAATTCAGGGCAGCTCATATACCTCCAGGAGATATGTCCATTGTTTACAATACAGCAAATGCATTTTGCATCTAAAAAACAAAACAAAACCAAACCAAGTAAAAAGATTTTAATACTCAACATTTGTTGTAAATTCAGTAAAAATAAAGTATTGAGAATGGAGGTTTGTCCTTGCAACTTTGTGTGCAAAATTGTAACCCAAGGCCCATAGCTGACCATTCTTATGTTTATAGAATTCAGGGGATGAGATCCCAATACAATGAGACCCCAAACTCCTTTTCACTACAAGGTTTCGTTTTGACAGACACTAACTTCAGTGCGTCTCACTAGGGACATCCCAGGGAAGTATTCTAGAGCTCTCTGGAGAGACTCTACTCTGCTCTAGTTTAGAGGATTTCGCAGAGCAAGTAAACCCTGGCAGCACCTTGATACATAATAACATCGAAAAGCAGACGGACAGATTTCTCTCCAACACATGTCAATTATGATGCCCTTGATGGCTTGTAATCTGCTGGTGCTGTGTAACATAAACTGACAGTGAGAACATTACATCAGTCTTGAGAACATACACGCACAGAGAAAGAACTAGATAGTGCGTGCAAGGAAACACAGACACACACACACACGCACACACATACATGCACACACACGCACACACACACACACACACACACACAAACACGACATTTGCAGTCTTGGACACAGCTGCAGCAATGCCCAGATGAAATGCCCCCTCCCGACACAACCCCTATCAGAGCGATGTGTCTCCTTATATAACATGATTGTGTCTTGCCATATGTGTACTGTATGTGAGTGTGTGTGTATGAGTGCACTTGTGTCTATATGTGTGCATGTGTTTCGCTGTGAGTCATGCAAGCTGTTGTCATGGTGATTAAGAGTACAGTGTGTGAAAGTTAGAAGAGGACGGGTCAGTGTGCATGCATGTCTATGAGTGTGTGTGTGTGTGTGTGTATGTGTGTGTGTGTGTGTGTGTGTGCACCAGCAGTCTGATTCATGGAAGAGCACATCAGACAAGGCTTACATTAGTCATCACACGCGAATACACCAGGATGGAGTGTCACTGTTCATTCACAACAAACAGTGCGTGCACTTTCCATACACTATCATGCAAATGCACCACCTCCAACACTTATATACACAATGTATAAATATATATATATATATATATATACAGTGCATATGTCCTGCAGATGAGGACTGTATACATACTGCATATGTCCTGCTTGCCATGTATTGCATAGCAGCGGACTGATAGTACTGTTTCACCACAGACAGACCTTCACACACACACTCCTTCACACACACACACACACACACACACACACACACACACACTCCTGTCCTGAGGCATCTCCAGAGAACAGTCCTGATCACGTCTAACCTTGTGGATCTTTTTTGAGGGTGTGCACTGAGCATGTGCGGAGACCGAAGGCGTCCGAGCCGACCTGTCAGCCGCCCTGACGGTTTGATATGTGGGGGGGAGCCGAGAGAAATGTCACCTCTCGTGTCTCCTAGGATTAGCCTTTGTCAAGCTAGCGCCGGGAGCTTGTAAGATACCTGCTAACCCTTACCCCCAACACCCTCCCCCCCATCCCCTCCATTCTTCTGCAAGCTCGTACCACCCACGGGAAGCTGTCGGATCCTATTCATCCACATCCAGTACTGAAAACACCACCACTTCCGTGAAAGGATCACAAAGAATATGCCTTAAAAAGGCCGTAGTCTGGCTCGTAACGCAACAGATTTGCATAGCCTGCCTTTAAAGTCACGGGTGCAGGTATAAGAAAAGCACAAAGTGACATTCTGACAGGCTACAGAAGTGTCCAACTCCAGGCCACCTGCAGTGCCTGACAGATTCTGGGTCTCTGGCGTGGGCCAGTGCCGTGGGGCTGATGGAGGGCAGCGTAACAGGTGGAGACAGATACTCGCACTGGACTGAGGCCACCGCATGGAGACAAGCACTACACCTGTCCACAGAACACCTGGCCTACAGCAAGACTCGGGACACATCTCCTCCTCTCTCCCTTTACTTTTCTCTTCTTTTCTTCTCCTCTCCTTCTCAGAAAGGAAATATTGTGTGCGCACACAGATGGGCCTACGTCAACGAATCTCCAAAGAGTGGCAACAGCTTTGGGTGTTTGAGAAGGATCACTATCACTGGTTTGCTAAATTAGACTCTGGCAAAGTCTATCTGTTAAAAACAGACCTGTCTTCTAGCTATTCCACCTTAAGTCTTTTATGTTAATTATTCTTTATTGCTTTCTTTTTATTTTTTATTTTATTATTATTACTATTATTATTATCATTACTCTTTGCTCATCTATGCTTTTATCTGCTATTACTGTTTGGTTTTTGTTTATGTAAAGCACATTGAATGACCTCTGTGTATGAAATGCGCTATATAAATAAACTTGACTTGACTTGACTTGACTCTCTCCCCTTCACTTCTCTCTCAGAAGAAAGTAAGCAGAACATCTCTAGCAACAAATTCCTCCGCTATTAAAACATTATAGGTAGATAGAGAGAAAATGATATTCTAGAATTCAAAGAACCAATAATTGGAAGAATGCAAGAAAGGAAAATAAAAGAAAGAAACACAGAAAGAAACAAACACACAAAGAGAGAAAGACGAGAACAATAACGTATGTAACCAGCTAAAGAGCACCAAAGAGCAGGAGGGAGGGTACATAGAGATGACAGGAGGAGAAAGATGAGTAGATGCAAAAAAGAGAAAGAAAAAGAGGGAGAATGATTGACAAAGAGGCAAGGAAGAAGTGGGGAGAGGGAGAGCAGGAGAGAGCTAGAGAGAGAGGGAGATGGGTGGATGGTGACAACCCCCTCGTTCCACCAGTAGATTCTCTCATTCTCTCTCTCTCTCCCTCTCTCTCTCTCTCTCTCTGTCCTGTGAAAGCTGGTGGGGGCGTGATGAAGAGAGACACACAGGAAATGAGCCCTCAACGACACGGCCTGATGATGGGCACAGAGTTGTCTGAGAAAAACACTGCCTCCACACACACACACACACACACACACTCTCTCTCTCTCTCTCACACACACACACACGCACACCTATCCCCCTTTCATCCATCTTCAGCCACCCTCACACACCTTGCACTGAGCAATCCATTGTTGAGATGTGGTGGCGCTATGCTTGGTTGAGCAACCATTGATCCTCACTGCCCTGATAGGCTTTGCAGTTCCACTGTCTTTCATCTCCACACAGCCTCCTCTGTCTCAGGCCGCTCAGGGACTTATTTATTTATTTATTTACTTACACACTTCTTTATCTGTCTATTTATTTTCTCATGTCTCTTTTTAAGCTCCAACACCACATACTCCTTCATAATCAATCTATTCTGTTTCTGTCATTTCAACAACCAGTTCAGTAACAATTACAGTATGAATCGTTCAGCTTCTCTCATTAAGGAAATCTTTCATTTCATGACTGCTTCCATTATGACTGGGGGACAGATCATTTCAATCATTACTGCCGTGATTTTAAAAACGTCAAACTACCCCTGCTGATTTTCACAGTTTCTGTGTACCGGTAATAATATCTAGATGTAGTTGAAAAAGCAGAGATTTTCTATCTCCAGAGCATTTCATGCAACTCTCACTTATATCAGTTTAATGCATCCTAGGAATTTTACATGCATTCTTATCAGCGAAAGCATGCACGATTCTTTTTAAGAACAGGACATTTGTTCTTCTTTGCCTCAAACAGCGATGGGAAATAACTTTGTTTAAACGGAAAAGAATGATTAAGGTCTGTGGATGACGTTGCACTATTGCCACAGGCAGTTTTTTATTATCAGTATGATTCCCTTCTGCTGGCTCTGGAGTCTCTCTGAATGTGGATGAGATGGCCTAAGCGTGTGCCTTGGGCTGTGGTATTGAGCGGGCGTCAGCTTGGATGGGTCGACCGTCTCTCTCTCTCTCTCTCTCTCTGTAGAGGACATTAAGCAGTCATGTCAAATGAGCAGTCGAGTGGCTAACAGGACATGAAGGCTCCGCTTCCTACACTTCCTATAGTACACACAGGACACAGTACACACTCACACCTCCAACTCGCAAGTGTGTGTGTGTGTGTGTGTGTGTGTGTGTGTGTGACTTTGGAGAGAGAGAGAGAGAGAAAGAAAGAGAGAGAGAGAGAGAGATAGAGAGAGAGAGAGAGAGAGAGAGAGAGAGAGAGAGAGAGCTTGACACCTTCAAAAACTACAATGTACTTAGTCGAACTTTAGCTCTTAGTTCTTACACTAGTACTAACTGCCCTCCTAATTTTTCGGACAGCCATTATGTAAATAAGCCCATGTCTGAAGAAACAAAGAACATGTGGAGATTCTGTTCATGTGTCTGTTCAACCACGTTCAACCTGTTCAACCACGCAGAGATTCTGTGCGTCTGTGTTGTTCACACATAATGTCCGCATGTTAGCATTATATCTGAATCACCCGAGGGGTCGGACTTCCGTTTGACAAAGATCTGCATATACTGCGGAGGACATGTCGGAGAGCGGATTGAGAGATAATTGAGATTGAGACTGAGAGTACGAGAGTACGAGAGTAAGAGAGAGAGAGAGAGAGAGAGAGAGAGAGAGAGAGAGAGACAGAGACAGAGACAGAGAGAGAGAGAGAGAGAGAGTATTTTATGTGTACATGTAATTTAGCTTTGGCAATAATGCTATTGAAACATTCATGCCAATAAAGCTTCATTGAATTGAATTGAATTGAATTGAGAGAGAGACAGAGACAGAGACAGAGAGAGAGAGAGAATGAGACTGAGAGAACGAGAGAGAGGGAGAGAGAGAGAGATAGACAGAGAGAATGAGCCTGAGTGCATGAGCGTGAGACACACACACACACACACACACACACACACACACAGAGAATGAGATTGAGAGAGATAGAGGCAGCTGAGTAATTTATGAGGCCTGCAGCATTCTAACACCTGGCCACAGGAGCTTTAGCACTTGCCAGAGTGGCCCACGGTGGCTATGATTTCTGGCTGGAATAGCACCACACCGCACAGCTGACTTAATAACACAGCACTGCACAGCTGACTTCATAACACAGCATCACAGGCACAGCTCATCTGCAGAACCACAACAGATGGTCAAGAAAAATCCCACATTTTCATACGTTTGTAGCTTAAATAAATTAGCAAGCATAGTGGTCAAGGAGCTGGGCTAGCATGCAGAAATCTGAAAAGTTGCAGGATCAATTCCTGGCTTCCACCGTTGTGTCCTTGAGCAAGGCATGTAACCCTAAGTTGGACATGCTGCTATGGCACATTGTGGTGATTACAGTACCATGTATCTTGTATACAGAAACATATATAAACATATAGCATCAGCTGTGGCAGTCAGACAGGTGGAGCCAAGTGTATCAGTTTATGTTTAGCTTGGCATAGGACCATGTGTATGCGAGATCCCACAAGTATACATGCACAAATAAACACAGACACTCAGACACACAGACACACACACACACACACACACACACACACACACAGACAGACGCACACAAAAAAGCATACTCAGTGGGCAAGAATACCACCCCTGTCCTTTCCTCAGGCGTACATCACCAACCACAGCCATCTGACAGCAGAGGAAAAACCCCCACTGATCTGCACATGACAGCTACCCCCCTAATCAGTACCGCCCCCTGTGGTCTGGAGGCGCCGGTGCAGCCGTCTCACCACCAATCCCCGCGGCGTTCTGGGCGGGGGGCTGTGTGTCGCCAGGGACTTCCTCTCTGTAGGCCAGCCAATCACATGGCAGCACGCCCAAATCAATTTAGCGTGAGCGAGGCGCGGTCACTCAAGGTCACGCGACACACGCGGGTCCATCTGCGGCTAGCTGGGAGACAGCTGCTGACCAGAGCAACAGGACTGCAGGGGTGTGGAGGGCACACAAGCCCACTCTCTCTCTCTCTCTCTCTCTCTCTCTCTCTCTCTTTCTCTCTCTCTCTCTCTCTCTCTCTCTCCCTCTCTTTCTCTCTCTCTCTCTCTCTCTCTCTCCACACACACACACACAAACACACACACACACATGCATGCACACACACACTCAAACACACATGCAGGCACGAACGCACGCACACACACATATACACACACAACACACACACTCACACACACACGCACACACAACACATAACACACACACACACACACTCTGGCTTTTCAAAATCTCATCTGAAGGCTGGGAACCTAATAAAGCTTCAGACCCTACTGTGGGAGAGCCATTGAGCCGGATGCCTGGCTCCACAGGCCCCCTCCGGCTGAATCCAATGGCTGTGGCAACAGGCCAGGAGGAGCAGCAGGAGGACGAGGAGGAGGAGGAGGAGGAGGAAGAGGAGCAACGGCATAAGCACAATGATGAGGAAAAAGGAGGAGGAGGAGAATGAGGAAGAGGAGGAAGGGCAGGAGAAGGAGGAGGAGGGGATTGAGGAGGCAGAGGTAGATGAAGAGGAGGAAGAACAGGAGAGGGAGGATGAGGAGGAATATGAACAAGGGCGGGAGAGGGAGGAATATGGGCAGGAGTGGGAAGAGGAGGTGGAGGGGAAGGGGAAGGGGGAGGAGGAGTGCTATGTGAGAGATACTGAGCAGTCAGGATATGAGGAGGAACAAACAAACATTCAATGCATACATACAGTACATGCTCCTCACTGCTCCAACCTAATCAATCTCTCTCTTTTGTTGTGTTTGTACTGCATTCTTTTCTGTAAGTCTATACTGTACATCACCATCTCCCACAACTCTACGCTTTAGACTTACATATGAAATATACACACCACACATTCACACAAGTAGAGGTATTCGAGACACACACACACACACACACACACACACACACACACACACACACACACACACACACACACACACACACACACACACACACACACGGAACCTGCTCCCTGACCACTAATAATAGTCTCCGAGAATAGAATTCCAATTTCCTGTGGTCAAAATTGCCACTCTCTGCACAACTGTCTTTTTTTCCTATTTGTCAAAAAATATTCTCTATCAATTACCCACGTAAAGGTCATCGCCACCGTGTCAATTACTGCATGTGATGCAAGAAGTCTGTCCCAACAATTCACAAGTCTGCCGATCTCTGCTTCCTGACACGACCACAGACGCACAGGTTGGTCGCTGGCAAGCATACCAGAACACACTGTAACAAGCCCACAATTAGACTCACGGCACAGGCAAGGCAGGGAGCTGGATGTGGGTCAGAGAAACAGGAAATATCTGGGTCATGTTATATCATGGAGGAGCTTAAGCTCTCCTAGCTCCATCGGCCCGGGCACACCTAGCACACAGGCCCAGCAGGAGAGAGGGAAAGAGAGAGAGAGGGAGGGAGGGAGGGAGGGAGGGAGGTGTGTGGAGGGGGGGGGGGGTTGAGGAAGGGAGGAAGAGAGAGTGAGAAACAGAGTGAGAGAAAGGGAGATCAAAAAGAGTGAAAAGGAGGGAAGGAAAGAAAGCCAGCGCTAGAGTGAGCGGAACCAAAAAAAACGTGAGTGGGAAACAAAAAAAAGTGAGAAAGAGAAGAAAGAGATTGGGAGAGAGAGAGAGAAGAGAGAGAGAGAGAGAGAGAGAGAGAGAGAGCAGCTTAGCTCGTTTGCCAGCTTGCGTTTGTTTCCCACATCCACAAAAGTGAACACTTAGCAGCGTTTCATAATTCAGTGTGACGGCGAGATGGAGATCATCCCGTGGGTTGTTCAGTGCAAACATTATGTGGTACGACATCGATTTAACCTACGCCCCAGTTTGTTCCCAAAAATATGAGAAACCGCTCTGTGACAGAGAGAGAGAGAGAGACAGAGAGAGAGAGAGAGAGAAAGAGAGAGAGAGAGAGGCCGAGGGAGTTTGTGAATGAATACATTAACACTTGTATAGCAAGAGTAACACTTTTTTATTCATTTTACGTGTGAGAGAGGAAAAGGAGTGTGAAATGCTTATTCCATTTTTGGAATATTTTTTTAAAAAGTATGTCACACTCTAAAGTTAGCTAATGAGCTTTGTTTTCTGGTTGGGTCGTATCATATCAGCATATCAGATAGTGTTGTGCTATCATTTTCCTATATTTGCTTTCTCCTGTACTAGGAGTGTGTGTGTGTGTGTGTGTGTGTGTGTGTGTGTGTGTGTGTGTGTGCGTGCGTGCGTGTGTGTACGTGTGTGTGCATGTGTGTGTGTGTGTGTGTGTGGGATTCACAATAAAATGTCAGATAACCTCCAGCGCTGAGTAAATGCTATTAAAAGAGGCACCGGTTGAGGACCATAAACGTCTCTATTAGGGACTCAGCCCTCTGACAACGGCCAGGCCTGCTCTCCTCTCCCTGGGCACGGCTCTGGGCAGGGCGCTATTACTGCCGGAGACGCACCGATGCTTCAACAATCCCGGCACTAACGGAGTGGAAAATGAACCGCCCGACCTCTCTCCGAGGGGCCACCGCGGGACAAAACCTCCACAAAATTAAACGTGATTAGTCATGGCCCGGCGTGGTCAAGGTGTGACAAGCCTGCTGTGACCGCCCGCTCCCAGAGGTTGGCAGGCGCGCTAACGGCATCGCTGCCGCAGGCTGCCGTCGCCGCTGGGGGGGGGGAGGGACCAATCACGCCCGAGTGGGGAAAAATGACTCATTTCCTGCCACGGTTCACTTTGTCCATATAAGGGCCACAGCCTGTTGCTCGCCATGGTAACCTCGCCAAGGACAACCACGAAAAGGTCAAACTAATAGCTCTTATCTCCGAGGTCAAAGATGCTGTTTCCGTGGCAGAGCAGAAGTTGGGCAAATCCCCGGGGGGGGGGAGACGTTCAGCCGCTTGGACAGAGCTGATGCTGCCGAAGTCTCTCAAGGGTAGCGACCTGAGATTCCCCACAGACTGTTTTCTTCTCTGCAGTACACTTGCCAATCATTTGAGCCAGACGCTGGAACGGGATTACACAGCTAAATACTAAATGAGGCATTAGAGGAAGACTTCCAGAGAGTAGATTTGCAAACATTTAGTAAGCACAGAGAGAGAGGAGGAGAAAAAGAGGGTGAGAGAGAGAAAGGGAGGAAAAGGAAGAGATAGAGACAGAGAGAGGAGGAGAAAGATAGGGTGAGAGAGAGAAAGGGAGGAAAAGGAAGAGAGAGAGACAGAGAGAGACAGAGAGAGAGAGAGATGGCAAGCTCCTTGGATAGACGCCTTCCGGTTAAGCTGTGACGTCTGTCTGCTTTTCTGCAAGATTATTTGGGTTTGTATACCCATAAGCCCTCAGTGCGGAGCCACATGGAGGGGACGCAAGGCAATTCAAGGCAATTCAAGGCAAGGCAAAGCAAAGCGCTGCAGCATGGTTGCCGCCGGCGCCTGCGCTCGCTCTGTCGGCTGGGATGTCAGAGGAGCTGTCAGGGTGATTTGCGATGGCGTGCATTTCCAGGGCGTCTGCCAAAACGCGCTGACGCCACATCAGCATAACCGGGGAGGACTCGAGAGGCAGCAAAGTGCCCGGGCGGGTATCTCCCCGTGCGCCCACACCTATCTGCTGCAGGAGTGGGGGGGGCGAGCTCCTCAAGACAATCCTCAAAGAGGATCCGTGACAAACATAAATTATACAGACTCTACAACACCCCTCCTCTCTCCAACAACGAACTGCACTATGTAATAGTTTAACTGATTAAAAGGTAAGAGCCTGATACATCGAGTTCTACTATACATTTCTTGATGAAGCAGGGGGTGGGGGGTGGGGTTGGGGGGACAGAAACAGCGGGATGAAGGATGAAGAGAGGGAGTGGGGGGAAGAGCGAGGGAACCACCAGAAGGAGGGAAATAAGCAGAGGGAGCAGCGCTGCTCTCAAAACAATTTCCTCCCTCAAAACGCACGGGAACCAAAACATCCCAAAGCACTTGGCTTTCAAGGGCACGCTGAGCATGCACTGGCCAGGATGAAGGCTTATGATGACGGTAATCCTGTGACTTAGACACATCTCATCAGCACATGGACTGCACATCCACGCTCTACAGTACAGTATTCCCATATCAACATTATTATTACTCTAACAGCCAATTCAGCCAGTCACTAACAATCTCACTAGGCATGAAATGAGTATGTCAGTGCTGTATGTAAAATCAATCCTCAAGGTGAAAAATGACTAGCAAAACTAGCAGCAGATGACCACACCCTTTGTTCTGCACAACACAGCAGATAAACTAAAATGTCCATGTCTCTTCGCAATATGAATTGATGAAAAATACGTATTGCTTTTCGAAACAGTTTTGCTTTGTTTTTTTGATGTCCCTGCTAGCCTTTGCTTTCCCCTCAGTGTTCCATATCTCTGCAGAGCCTGGCATCAGTGTCACTTTTATTGACACCTCATCTCTCACTAACATTCTCATTTTCTCTCATCCCGGCGACATTCACAGTACACGGAAAACGGTCGTTTCCCATTCTGCGGCCGACTTAACGGCTGCGCTCCGACCGGAGGTGATACATCATCATGCTCTTTTATCCCCGCGAGGTCAGCTGGCTTCACCTGCTCGTTCCACACGCTGGATGGAGGCTCTTTTCACCCGTGTGGTCTGTGGAGGCTTTTTTGTTAAGGCGGTCATTTCCCAACATCATTTAACCCAGATTAAAGGAGTGCCCGGCGAGCGGGGAGCCGGGCAGGCCGGCTTTAGCGCTCCCTAAACGGGCCGAGCAGGAGCGGTCAGGGGATTAAAGGAGGGGGGGCTCGCTGTGTGATCCAGACCTCTGTGGCTTTACTGGGTCAGGGGGAGCAATGGCCAGGCCCATTTCTGTGGGATTTGTCAGGGCTGATCCCACTCTCTCTGTCGGGGGTTGGTAGTGCGAGCCACCGGGATGGAGGCACACTGACACACACACACACACATGGATACGCACGCGCGTGCACACACACACACACACACACACACACACACACACACACACACAGACCTTCCGTACATACCTCCCCACACCCCCAACTTTCACCACCACTGTCACCCATGCCAAATTCGGCGTCTCTATTCATGGGTTTCATCAGGTCCCTTTCCACAGGTGTATAAAATCAACCACCTAGATTACGAATGCAGACTGCATGGTGCTTGATTAATACACCTGGGGAAACCCATGAATTCTGAGATTAATCAGACTAAAATGGCCGCTGTTGCCCCTGACTCAATCCCGCAGCTGTACCTCCAGTCTCTCCACCACCCATCACACGTTTGGGAGTCTTGCACACCAACTCGCTGTGGTACATTAAACAAGAGCTCAAACAATGGAAAGTCACTGACTACAGCCTAACTCAACATAACAAGGACTGAGTGTCTCTGACGACACCTGTCAGATATTACCTGTTTATAGAGGGTTGGAGTGGGGATGGGGTAGAATTGTGATTAAAATGCAAAGGGGCTAAAAGTTGAAGTAGGCATTCTTCAAAAAAACCAAACAAACAAACAAAAAAACCATGCTACTGTACTATACTACCAAAAAAACATACTAGCACACACTACAAGCAAATACAATCATACTGGCCATCTGCTACCATGTTCCACGCAGCATGTCCATGTTCTGCCTCTATTCATGGGTTTCATCAGGTCCCTTTCCACAGGTGGGTTAATCAAGCACCATGCATTCTGCATTCATAATTTAGGTGCTTAATTCTATACACCTGTGGAAAGGGACCTGTTGAAACCCATGAATACAATCCATGTACCAAATCCAACACACACAAAAGAGCAGTTACCGAGGGGTAGGGGAGAGATGGATGGGTCTAGCTAAAAGTATACCAAATACACTAAAGTTTACTTTCTGAACTTTTCACCCCCGTAGAAATAGCCTCACCTCTAATGACGACCGCATGACACCAATATCCAGATCGTAATGAAGAGAAACACCCCATAATTACAAACCGGGCTAAAGAAAACAGAACTGACTTCCCCTTTTCACACTGTTTCATCAGCCTTCCCCAACCCACTGTACATAGCCATAATGACAATTAATAAGTCCTATTAGCACAGCCTGGCTGCTAATTGCAAGGAAAATAGCTTTTCCAGAGAGGCCCTGGACGCCTCACCTGACATCTGCCAGTGGACCACAACACCTGCACCTTCATCTCTGAGTTCTTCATCTACCTTCCTCACCAGCTTCCCTTTCCTAACCACAAACACCTCATCAATATGGATGATGTGACCATGTGGACAGTACTGGTAAGCGATCCATTTCTAAAAAATAAGAACAGTAGTACAGATACAGAACCCTCTCTAAATCCATAAGACCACTCTTCTTTTAAATGAGCATTTTTTTCATCTGCCTCCTATAGATTTTTGCCTACGAATCAATATTTCAGAACAGGAAGAGAGCGGGTTTTGAAGCAAAACTATTTGATTAACGTATACTATGTGTGGAGAGCATTCACTCGCCATCGATATCTCATTTTTGACGGAGGTAGCGTTTAGAGGCTTTTGCATCTGAACTCATATCTCATTTCTTATCCAGAAACCTTGTAGAGCGCAGTGGGACCTCTTATCTCTCTCACCCCCTCACTCTCTAGCTATCTATCTACACAATCTATCTATCCATATATCAATCTCTATCTTTTTCTCTATCTATCTATCTATCTACAATCTTTCTATCTATCTCTATATATCTGTCTGCCTGCCTGTCTCTGTCTGTCTGCCCAAATAATGTATGCTGACACTTACATAGTTGGATGGATAAATATTTGTATGTATGAGGGTGTGTGGTATTCTCCAACTGCTCTGTGCAATGATGATGGAAATCTTTTGAAATTTGCTGAGGGTATTTTCACTTGGATTTCCATAATTCATAGATGTGTTGGCAGAGAGATTGGTTTCTATGTGTGGCCTGGCTTAGCTAGTGTGTGATGGGAGATCATATGGGCGCTGAACTGGAACAGGGCCATTTCAATTTCTCCTTTTTTCTCTCTTCAAGCTTTCTTTTTTCTTTCCTCCCAAGCCCCGTTGACCTGATTGGTTCAGCAGTCAGAGTGTCTTTGCAGAGAAAAAAAAATGTGTTGGCAGTTGCCAATGGAATTGTCTCTTTTGTTTGACTTCAAATATCACTTTTGTTTCACACTATGTAATTGCATCAGGACAAATTACAACAGTCATATCCAACAAAGGCGAACGCCATATTAAATCAATTGTCTCCAACGCCAACTTCTTTCTGAATGGAATTCAGAGATATGGAATTCAGAGATAATTTTATGGATAAAAGGCCAAACACATTTCAATGTGAGCTAAGTTCTAACAATACACGTGTTCTCGTGGCAGCTATAATATCACGACGCCTGTTGTGCGTCTTTATGGATGCCAGTGGAGGAGGAGGCTGGATGCGGAAAGCAAGAGAGCTGCAGGCATTCGCTGCCTGCGCAAGGACATTTGTCAACATGGGTATTCCTCCCTTAGGAGAGCGATAATGAAACTAGCCGGAATGACCCAAAACGGCAGGCCTCCCATTGTTTGTGTAATTGGAAGCGTTTATAAGGCGAGCGACTGGAACAGCCGTGCCTATGATTTCCTGGATTAAAATGCTAATGGTTTGAGGAAAGCAAGTCAAACACACCCACAAGGCGGTGGCTCTGCCTAAGGTTTCCCAGTATCCAGGAGACGGTATCACCAACGCTTCCCCATCCTCTCCCACACAGACACACACACACACACACACACACACATAAGTACACACATACATGCATGCACACACACACACACACACACTCATGTGCAAATAGTAAAGCTAATGTGTGTTTCCGATGATAATTTCGGCACAATGTCGCCAATCTTTCTTTACTCTTTCTGTTGTTATCGTTGTGCACAGTATGTGCTTAAGAGTGTCTGCTTATCAGTGCATATAAAAACAACATCTGTGTATATGTCTTACTACCAATGTGTGCACACATACTGTGTCTACAGGTGCCTCTGTGTTTCCATCTCACATCTCTGAGTGTATACTTTTAGTCATGTTTGTTTTTCATGTGTGTGCTTTGTGTGTGTGTGTGTGTGTGTGTGTGTGTGTGTGTGTGTGTGTGTGTGTATCAGCAACCACACAGTGAACATTCAACCTATATTTTCCAACTTAATTGAGGAGCACAGGGCACAATCGGGCATGATTATGCAGGATACACTCTGTATCAGCCAATCACAATGATTCACACATATCTTATCAATATTCTCACAGCGCTTCATAATCATTCTACAATAGAGCAAAGAACACATTTCCATCTGTCTGAAACATCCGTGTGCCAGGAAATCTCACAGAAATTTCACAAAGTGCTTCGAAGGAAATTAGTGCAGCAACACAGTGCAGCAACACAGTGCAGCACTGACCCACCCATGTACTGTATGTGCTTAGAATCTTGCTCATGGTATGAAATGAGAAAATGAATTTCGACCAGCCAAATTAGCTGTACGTCATGCATGGCAGACATTTGATGCTGCCAGCTGCGTTGCCAATAGATAACATTGGGGCCCTGTATGTGTGAGTGGTTGTGTGGTATGTGTGTGTACTTCTACATGTGTTTGAAATCCATTGTCCATGTCTGCTCGTGCTTCTGCCCATGCCAACTCTGACATGCAGAGTGTGTGTGTGTGTGTGTGTAACAGAGAGAGAGTGTGTGCGTGTGGGCAAGGGGTTGGCACACCAGGGCCTGCCCAAGGGACCCAATGCCACTGTCACCAATCCAGCTCTAATAGGGAGCTCTAACTGCCTGTGACAGCAGCTGATGGAAGGTCACGTCAGGAGACAGAGGCTGTCGAGAGGGGAGCCAATTACCCGGCCCCTTACAGCTCAGTCAATTATTAACCTCCTTCTAGGGACGTGCCATCCAGCCCCAGTGGACACGGAGGAGAGGAGGAGGAAGAGGAGGAGGAGGAGGGGGAGGGGAGGGGGGGTTCTGGACCTTCATACAACTTTCTATACATCAGTTAATGCATTGCACGCAGGCGCACACACACACACACACACACACACACAAACAAAAACAAACAAACACACACACACACACACACACACACACACACACCACCTTCAAGGCATTAGACCATCCAGTCTAGTGATTGGAGAGGAAGTGGCTCAGTGCTCATGGTAGAGGAGAAGCTTAATCATCTGACTTCATATCAACTTTCTGACATCTATTGGTACACATCTCCTTGACAGAGATAATCCTGAAGAAAGGATTATTTTCCGCTGTGTTTGATCTCAAAAGCTGTCCTCTCTTGAGTGAGAGAGAGAAGGGAGAATACTTAGGGGAGAGGAAAGGGGGCGGGGGGGGTCGTGCAAGAGGTGGTTTGGTAACTGTGGAAATAAGTGCTGGGTTATTTGATTTCATCGGGAGCACACAGGGCCATGGGCTTGATTTGAAGGCCAGCGTGCGTATTTGCACTGTAGCTAATGGGGGACTAGCGTGGGTGGGGCCTGCTGACGCCGGCTGGCTTCCATTAGAGGCGGTGACATCCTGACATCTCATTTGTCCGCCCACCTACTGTCTTCTTTGTACGCAAAACGAAAAAACTGTGTTTGGGGTGTAGACGCAGCAAGTCAAAAATACACGTAGGGGGAAAAAAAAATGAAATAAAATAATAACGTGCAGAGGGGCTGGAATGGCTGAATATATTCCTGCTGACAGTTTCTTTTGAAAGACTCCCTCCAGGAGTGTGACGCTAAGCCGCTGTGACGTGCTGCCAGGGTGACAGCTCGTGACGGGTTATGCTATGTGACATGACACAGTGTCAGCGAGCAGCCGGAGTTCTCAGTAGGCACGGGAGATAACGGGCGCACTGTTGTTCACTGTGTGTGTGTGTGTGTGTGTGTGTGTGTGTGTGTGCCAGAGTAACTCTCCTCTCCACTGCTCTGGGTCACATGTCGCGGACCTGACTGCAACTGCCGTGACACCCCCGCATGTTTACACTGCTGCTGTTGTGTACTTCACAGACGTGTGTGTGTGGGGCCAAGTGGCGCTAAGTCGGTAAACAATTAAAAGTTGTTTGTCCTGCCGTGTGAACATGTCATGAAACTGCATGTACTGTATGTTTCAAACGGGAGTAGCAAAGTTATGCAACTTCCACACAGACATATAGAGATGGGGCACTCCGAACTGGCATATACACACATGGATAAATGGCGTAGGAGAAAGTTAGGCACCGGGACAAAAGATCTAAGCTGAAAGCTTAGAGCTCGTGACAGCTGACAATAGGGTCTCCCTGGTGTTGTCGGCTTGTCGGTGGCCTCTCGGCTTTTGGCCGATGGCGGTGGCGGCGGCGGCGGATGCCAAAGGACGGAGGCGAGAGTGGCGAGGATGAGCGCGACGAAGGGGCAGCGTGTGGCGCACCTACCCCAGGGCTGCCGTGACATTTCAGGTGTGAGCAATAGCCGAGGTATGAATTATAGATCAGAGAGAACCCAGCCACGAAGCAAGCTCACAGAGGAGCACTTTGAGAGAGAGAAATAGATAGAGAGAGAGCAAGAGAGAGAGAGAGATAGAGAGAGAGAGAATTTGAGCATAAACATACATACACACAAACGTGCAAGCACGCATGCACACACACACACGCACACACACACACACACACACACACACACACACACACACACACACACAACACACACACACACACACACACACACACACACACACACACACACACACACACACACACAAACACACGCACACACACACACACACACACACACACACACACACACACACACACACACACAAACACACACTGCAAATGTATTTACACAAAATTATCAAATCAACAATATTACAGACAGTCACAGCATTTACACACTTATACATTTGGACATTGAAGCACTTAGACTGACATTTCTCAATCTCAATATAGAGAGCTATGAAAACAAATGCAAATTCTGAGGGGAAATTTAGATCTGAAGTATTTATCAAGAGTACAGTATAACCTGCAGTGCATATGAAGCTGGACCGCTTTCCACAGGGTACACTGTTCTTTAAAACATAACCACAACATCTGGTAAAATTGAAAAAAAAGAAGGCTTTTATTGCTTTTTAAATAAATAAATACATTTTAAAAAGTCAACAAGTGATTGCTTGTCTATAAGCCCTGTTTCATTTTAGATTTGTTACTTATTCATTTCTGGATTGAAAAGAACGGATTGCTGTACAACACTGTGATACCATAACAATTTGCAAAACATTGTCTCTCCTTGTGAAAAAGACTGACATATAGACCGTCAATGTCTATCAATGTCATTTCAAATGAGGCCCCAAGAAACAACTCAAAGCACATCTCTCGCAACTACATTAGAAGCCCAAAGGACGATGTCTACTAGAACAATCACCCGCTCCGCAAACAGTTTAGCTAAAGGTCAGTCCGCATTAAGGCCACCTTAAATGCCGAGGAGCCGAGGCTGGGACAGCCTGTTTGTCACAAGGGCACTCAGGAGTGGCGGGGGCCACTTAGCGGCTAAGATCAC
>NC_085004.1:18992387-18997387 GCF_963854185.1 Sardina pilchardus | reverse complement strand
ATCGAACATTCCGGGTTACATACAATGATGAATGCCACTCCGCAACAGCCGTTTGAAGTCTTCGGCAGTCCAAAATCTCTCGGATCGCTTACGATAGCAGAGCGAGGACATAACGCGCTCGCCTAAATTAAAGCGCATCTCCCCATGTTTGGGTTCCCGAGGACTTGCCTTCGCCTAGATACCCACTCTGGACCACCGTCAACAAACGCAATGTGCAGCTTTCGGAACAGCCGGGGAAGAGAGACATAAACATTAGCTTCACTGCGGATGTTTCAGACATTGTTCGCAAGCATGCAGTCAGCTGGTTGGCAGCTATAACGCCATCGCATTTCATTCAGATGACAGGCGGTCAGGTGGTGCCAACAACGCATCTGAATGTTATCAAACAGAGCTGGGTCCGTCCCAGGTACCTTGGTTCCCCAGTCACTGACTGCACTGCGCTCTGAATGTGAATGAGAGCGTAAGGGAATAGGCTTGTCCTCAGGAAACAAACAGTGTCTAGACCTACACCATTTTTAAACTAAAAAAAAACCAACGTTTTTTTTCCCTTGTACCTCCACACAGAATTACAGTTTTCTATCTACAGCATCTATCTGTCTATCTGTCTATCTATCTATCTATCTATCTATCTATCTATCTATCTATCTATCTAGTCTGATGTGTAGTTGAAATACTTAATGGTAACATACTTCAGCCATAGGATAACCAAGGCTGAACCCTAATGAACATAGTTTCAAATGTTTCATGATATTACTTCAGTCATTTGATGTCACACAACAGAGATGGTGCGTAATAAGGTGTGCTGGTCGTCTTCAGTATAGCTATGACAACTAGTTCGCTATTGCAACTATTAGTGTGTAGTTCAAATACAACATAGCAATTTCATCTTAACCATATAATAGCCTATTTTCTAAAAGCAATAGTAGACATGGACAATTACATAGAGTTCTTGGCGACTCCTGCTGGATATCTAATGTAAAGTGAATCATTTTTTATTTTTTTTTACTGCAGTTGGTCCTTACTTCATAATGGCCGTACATAAAAGCGATCAACTATTCTAGTAGGCTATTAGGTTACTTGGCCCTTGTGTTGAAAAGTATAGCCTAAAATGTCTACATAATACTGTAAAGCTAACTGAAAAGGAAAAACATTTAAAACCATCCACCGAGGACCATGGAGCCACAGGTTGGTTCCCACTGCTTCATCTCCGGTTTCTCCTTGAGATGTGCGGGTGACAGGGTGGATTGTGTTCAGTGTTACACAGTCTGTCAGGCGAGCGGCCTTTTAATTAGCAAATTCCGTTTTAGAGATAGGATCGATGGGAGGTGGCAGCAGTGATGCCGTGTTTATGCTGTCAGCGCGCCCCACATGTCACCTTGCTGCGACGGTGCTCGTGCCGCTGAAGGGAAGCCAGCGATAAGGGGAGTGCGAGCTGAGAGAGCCGGCGCCCACCCAGAGCCACGACCTGCTAAAAAGAGGAGATGCGGAGGTCTGTAAATATTTCATCCTGTGAAGCTGTTGTTGGCAGCTAGCCATATCCCACACCATCAGACATGATGCCTCTAGAAAATGCACAGCAGGCCTATTCCAAAAGACAAATCTTATAGCATCCTTCGGCTCACCGTTTAAAAATACAATACGAGTCAATCCATTGAATTTGTGTTTGACAGGGGTTGTGGGCCTGGTATCAAACAAAAGCATATACATATCTACATATGTATATCATAATAGTATTTTACCAACTTGATCTGTCTTCATCAATGTAAATCGTGTTGATGTAATTGGCATACACTCATGGGCTATAACCTTGGCAATGACCTCTCCTTTAAGGTATTATTGCTAATATTTACTTTTGCTCATACTACCGGCAGTCATTATCCTACAGAAATGTGATCCAATTGCTGACTATATCAATCAAATATCTATATCGTCATGTGGCAATATTCACCAGTGTTTGCTAAAAAAAATGGCTAAACATATCTATGCCTCTCTTCTCTGTGAGCGGCATGGGTACAATGCTGGTAGGTCTAAGTAGTTCCCATTTGTGTACCTTGCTGTCATTTGCAGTTGCATTCTGTTGATGTGAGAGGAATGCGCCTTCGCAGCTGTGCAGGTGCTGGGGATCATCCCCACGTCTCATGGCTCAGGGGCTACAGCACAACTCCATTTATCTTGAGCCACATGTGTGAAATCTCTGCATATTTCAGGTCAATTTGTGTCAGATCAGCAACATCTCATGAGTGTGTGTAGTCTCTCTCTCTCGCGCTCTCTCTCTCTCTCTCTCTCGCTCACACACACACACACACACACACACACTGGATTACCACACCTTAGGGAGTGTAGAGTTAGCTAGCTCAGCAGAGGCACTGAAATGTGTTTGAAGTAGTGTAGTTTCACACCTCTCCTACAGGTCTGTGAAGTATGGCGTGAGAACGTAGGCGGACACATTCCCACATTTGCCTTAAGTTGAGAAGTACGTAATTGGCTATGCGTCTGCCCCCCCCCCCCCCCCCCAAAAAAAAAAAAGCAGAGGACAGCATGATCTACTAGCCTCGCTGTTTGAGACACCATCCACACTTTTTCAGTTTCCATAGTGTGCTTTGATGTGGCTTGGGTTCCCCATCTACAGCTCTATGTAGGCCTACTGGTGACTTGAGTTGAACTCTTCAGTTCATCAGCAACACAAGAGCAGTTTTGTCATCTGAAAGCAAACAGTGACACACACGCTGGCATTCTCAATTCAGTTGTGTTCCTCATGGCAGCCTTGTGACAGCACATTATGTAACGATGCTGCATTATTGCTTAGATCTAAGAGACAGAAACTCACCAGTGCAATCCAAAATTGGGAGAATTCCCCGGTCGGCCGATAATGTTTTGATGCTGGGCTGCGAACTTAAAAAGTGCATGATATTGCTGTTTTTATAAATCCTTTGCCCGTGCCCTCCAGCCGCATGGACTAGAAGACTCACTCTCACTCCCCATGGCATGCTCACTCCATGTAAACCTTGCGCCCAGGGGTGTGGCAATTAACGACACAAGGTGTGGTCTGGCGCATGATCCAAAAATCGCTATCTTACACCCTCTAAAAATCATTGACGCCGCTGACCAAGAGAAACCTGGGGATGGATGTAGTGATGTTGCAGCCAGCTAAGGGCTGGAGCATGGGTGTGTGGTCCAGAGAGGGGAGCAGAGCTGCAGAGGACAGGTGCTGGTGTCTCAGATGTGTTCTCAATTGTGACATATAATCCAAACTTCATCTCAAGGCAGGGAGTGAAACATACTTGAAACACACACACGCACGCACGCACGCACGCACGCACGCACGCACGCACACAGGCACGCACATGGATGACAGATGCACACCCCACCAGGACAAAAAAGATACAGAGACACCAGTGCACAAGCACAATTTGACTGGTCTGGTTTAAGGACCTAGGGGTTATGCAATATCTGTGTGTCTCTTTGTGTGCCTCTGTGAGCTAAAGGAAGTCCCTGAACGCCAGAAGGACATCTGATCACACTCTGTGTTTGGGGTCATTCAAGTGGAAGATACAGGATATTTTGGTCTGCAGAGAAAGTGAAGGAGAGAGAGAGAGAGAGAGAGAGAGAGAGAGAGAGAGAGAGAGAGAGAGAGAGAGAGAGGAAGAGGAGGAGGAGAGAGAGGTATTGTAATAGTACGTGTGAGGATAGTGCATGTTTATGTAACACCGACTCCTCCAAATGCATATCTCCTATCCAAGTCCCATCCCTTGAAAGATTTATACGGCAATTCTAGTAACACATCTACTGTGCAGAAATGAAAGGTACATATGATATGCCAGAGGACAAGAGAGGACGAGAGGGAGAGATGGCATGGAGAAGGGGAGGGAGAGGAAGTGAGAGTGGGTTAGAGGCCAGAAGAGAGGGATGAGTAAAGTGAGAGAAAGACAAGGGTCGTCAGAGTTGAACAGAACTCCGTGGCCTGACCTTCAGCTTGTCCTCCTCTCACCTCTGTCATGTGCTGCTCTTCATGTGATGTTCCTTACATGCAAATGGACTCTCATGCAGACACAATCAGCAATCAGGGTTTTGTTGTACACAAGGAGCCCTGTGTCCTTAAATAAGAATGGAATGTAATACAACATGCATGCATTGTACAGTGTGTGTGTGTGTGTGTGTGTGTGTGTGTGTGTGTGTGTGTGTGTGTGTGTGTGTGTTTGTTTTTTATTCATGCTGAGGTGTCTATCTACAGTATCTATCTATTTATCTATCTATCTGTCTGTCTATCTATCTATCTATCTATCTATATAAATTATCTGTATATGTATCTGTGCTATACTGTATATCACAAGTGAGGGCTCTGCATGTACAGTAAGGGCTCGCTGCCTTTAGTGTAAGTACCACACACTCTTTTAAAATGATTCCATATGTTAGACAGTATACTTCATACGGAGACAGCAGTGTTTGTTGATATGAATTAAGTACAATATCTGGCTGTGAAGGGACAGTAATGACATGTCACCTGGGAAGACATTTGATGAGCAGTCAGATACATTTTAAAACAGTGATACGCTAGGGTACAGCAACACCATCCAACCATTGCGTTAAAACATTGACATCTGTGCTGAGCAAGCATATAGCTTTCCTTTCCCCCCTGCAGCTTAATTGGTGTCAGTGTCAGCAACACCTTACACATGTAAACGCTGTTATGGATTTGACGTGTGTGTGTGTGTGTGCATTTGTGTACATCTATGTGTTTGAGAGTATGTGGATGCGCACACGTACAGTACACATGCGCAGGTACACACACACACACGCGCGTGCGCACACACATGCATGCACGCACGCACGCACACACACATACACACATACACACACACACACACACACACACACACACACACACACACACACACACACACACACACACACACACACACACACACGCAAAATACTTTACATGAAAATATCTTACCCATTTGTCATAAAGGGTGTGGCCCTGTATGATGACGTCCACTCTA
>NC_085004.1:18967387-18987387 GCF_963854185.1 Sardina pilchardus | reverse complement strand
AAAAATGAAAAGTTGATATTAGTTCTGACTTTATGGTGAAATTATTTTGGTCATTTGACGTTTAGCCTGCTGGTTAAATATTGGATATCGTATATTGCTTGTTGGTGCCCATAATGTTGTAGAAGCTGGTTGAACAAGAGAGGAACAAACAAATCTCTGACTCCGCTACCATGCTCTTCCGGTCCCTGGCCTTGTGCCTCCGCCTTCCGGAGCCGTCCTCTGTTCAGAGACGGACAATCATGGCTTCTGGGGACAGAGGCTCTGTGCGGTCCTGCTGCTGTCCGCCCTCTTTGATGAGGGGCTTTTGAGGAGAGATGGTCAAATCAGGGGTAATTTAGACAATGTCCTGTCTGAGGGAGACATCTAGCAGGCCCTTACTGTTAGTCCTTAACAACCCCTAGAGTGCTTTGTAATCCAGATCAGATATGTGCGTTCTAAATATGTCTGCCGTCGCATGAAGGATTGGGATGATTGTGCTTGTGGGAATAAGAAACTTCAAACAGTTGTGTATTTTAGACAGTTGTTTCCCTTAGGGGACTAAGTGAGAGAGACCGTGTGTGTGTGTGTGTGTGTGTGTATGATTGTGTCGGTGGAATTATCAGGAAATCCCTACTGGGAGTGTCCTTCGTCGGAACAGTGTGTTGTGCGTGACATCACTGTGGAATGTTTGTAGGATGTTAGACCATGGTTAATGGTCCTTTGCTTGTCTTTCCTTTACCTCACTATCAATGCTAATGGAAACATCCCCACGCCACACTCACACAACAGACAGAATAGTTTGACCTCATCAGACCCGTGAGACAATGCTCACCTTATTATGCCTTCTTCTCTGTTGTTTCTTCCATGCGCTCATATTTGGTCCGTTTGCGTATTAAATAATTTTTGGCAGGCTACTCACAAAAGAAAATAAGATCAGAGTCCAGTAGCCTGAGTGGAGTTTTTTTTATTATTATTTGTATACAAAATGGGGACATTTGGGGGGAAAAGGTTGTCATTATAAGTAATATAAAAAACCCATACAATTCCCCCAGAAATTCTGAAAGGCACATATTGCTTTTTCTATACCAGAGTTAACTACAATACTAAAAATACTACACCACACGTCATCACATACACCATTTCCCCCTTTTAAAAAAAAGTTAACTAGTATTGACACCTCTGTGTGCATTTTATTTTTTACAATGATACTCTTGTTGTCACACATGTGGACGTACAGTACACACACACACGCACACACACACACACACACACACACACACACGCACATACAGATTCACACAAACCCAAACATACACACACACACACACACACACACACACACACACACACACAGAGAGAGAGAGAGAGAGAGAGAGAGAATTACACTGCAAATATCAAGTGAAGAAGAAAAGAACAAACAACACCTAACCCATTTGGCCCACTGTAATTCCTATATCTCAGTACAGTAGATGAAGATATTGTCAAGTATAATAGAGAGCGTACAGAATACTAAATGGGCTGCCATTTAGGCAGACACCCTTGTTATGTACATTGAATTCAATGCTCATCAAATGAAAGCTGTGCTTCCAGTCATTGTGTGTGTGTACAGTATGTGTGCGAGTGAATTACCGTAAAAAGGATTGGATTTACTGGCTCAGACTTAACCCTCATGTTGTCCTAAAATCTTACGACGTTCGTTGTCCTTGGGGTCAATTTGACCCCAGCTACAAAAAACTCTCAAAAATGATTAAAATTATTTTTTTTACCCATTTTTTTTTTGTGGTAGGTACTTAACAAGAGTGTAATAACCACTATCAAAAGCCCTACAAAACAATCCCACCCCCCCACACCCCTTTATGAACCCTGGAACCCTGACTGGCAATATGGCCAATCCAGTGTCAACAGCCCAAAGGCTGACTTTTTGGACTTTTTCAGACCTGCCAAAATAACTTATATGTAATATGTACTTGTATATGAAATAATGATAATAGCTACATGTTCTCATACTATTACAATAATAATATCCATAATTTGTCAAATATTCATTTTCATCATGTTTCATAAAAATGGGGTCAAATTGACCCCAATACCACCAACGTAACTATTTTTTTTACAGGACATTGGAAACATATTTTTGTGCAAATTTCATGTTTACTCTGTTGTACCCTTCAAATAAGGAAAAGTCATGAAACTTGAAGCAAAACAAAAAAAGTGAACCATATATTTTATGATGTTAAACACTGCTTGGGGTCAAATTGACCCCAAGGACAACATAAGGGTTAAATATGCTCAGTGATTTCTAAAGGACATTGAAATGCAATGTTTTTTTTTTTGAGAAAAATACATGAAGAAGCTGCATCATTTTTAGAAGCTGTTCAACTTTTTTTTTTTTTTAATTGCTAGAAATGATTAATCCACGTATAGTTAAGTACAAATGTCACAGATGAACTGTATACTACAAATGTATAGACAATAGTAGGGACTAAGTAATCTCTGTGTGGTTCAAATGGCAAGTGACTCTGTTCTTTGGCATAACATAACCTCAAGAAGAATAAGTAAGATGGTGAAGACATCAAGCTTTGTTCCTGCTGCCCCTTGCTCCCAAGGTTTTTTCCCAGACGTGAAAACAGGAAGTTGCTCACAATGTGTCCCTGCCTAGAAGATAATGAAACAGGAAGTGAGTTTCCTGAAGCACACATGTTGAGGAAGCTTGGGAAGCAAAGCCTGATGGTCAGTAAAGGATGGTAGCGCAACGTCTTGTGAACAGACCCCCACAGGATGGGGGCAACAGTGGCTTCCACATATTGTACTGGTGGTTTATAGAACCGTTTCCCCCAAAGTAGCAAATGGTCTTGCATTTAGGAAATCATCAGTAAACAGAATGGAACCCTAAACAAATTATAAACCATATTTTTTACCTGTTTAGTCTCACAGGCAAGAATGAATATGGTTTATGTTAATAGTTTATGTAGATAATGCCGTTGCATTCTAGTGGTGTTCTTGTGCTGCAGCCTCAAGTTCGCTTTAATAATACAAAAAAAGCTGCACTGCATTCAGTATTGACTCATCAGGATGAAAGGTTAGAGTTATTGAAATGCCATCTCTGCTCTCTACAAGCCTTGTTCAGCTACTATGTTTCCTGAGTAGCCTGTGATATTTTTATATCGAGGGACCTCAGAGATTTCGAGCCCCGCCGACAACAATCGATGTGTTGATGAGTCCTGTCAAATAAACTGTGAATAGTCTTTAATTCTGTCAATGCCTTGCTCTCTCTATTTCCTGTCCTGGTCTCTTGACAATAGTGTATTTTATGTCCTTGGCAAGCCACAACCACCCAATGAACAATAAAATCGGCAGCGAGCGCTGGCACATCAATGCTTCATTCCCTTAAAGCGTGACTGCTGTCTCAGAAAATTGTCTTAGATGCATCAAAGTTGTGCAAATAGGAATTTGGGCTTTTTAGAAGTTTTATCAAAGCGTGTGATGCTACTGTGCAGACTGTCTACTATTCATCAAAGTGATTTGCACAATTGAAGAGAATCACTTGGGCATCCAATCACTCCAACCAAAACAGCCTTAAACGCTTTCTGATTTCTAAAGCAAATTGAAAGCACATTTAACTGGAATAAGGGTAAATACAGTAGAAAAAGAAACGGTTTCTTTTTTTTCTCTCAATTTTACAGAAATATTCCATTAAAAATATACAAAAACAGGCCTAGAAAATAAAACAGGCCCAGAAAACCAATGATCAAAGATCCGAATGAACGATAACAATGTAAATTTCAGTATTAGCTCATAACACCTTGAAATGTCTGACACACACACACACACAAAAAAAAGAATTGGCACATTTTGAGAAGGTTCCAGAAATGTTCCATCACTTCTAGTAGAACCCCAGGGCTGATTATCTGGAGACGTCCCATCCCAAAGCCACCACCGATCTCCGATGGCTGTTTCGAATGGGATGGCAGTACAAAAGCAGTTCAGCAGGAGCATCGAGAGCGTGTGTGTATCTTCAGTAGGGGCAGTCGCCTGGATAGCAGTCCACTCCGTAGAGCTCTGCCAGGGTCCGGAAGCGCGGCCCCCAGTCGTTGAGGAAGTCGTAGTCCAGGCTGTCGCCGGACGAGGACGACCCGAGCGAGCTGAGGCTCCCGGCCAGCGAGCCGGGCCCTTCGTAGCCGTAGATGTGCAGCGTGTCGTAGGGGATGCCGTCGCGGTCGTGGTCCGCCTCGTCCTTCTTCACCTCGATCATGGCGGCCATGTCGCCCTTGCAGGCCTGCGGCTTCTTGACCATGGCGTAGAGGCCGGGGCCCGGGAGCAGCGAGCCGTCGTGGCGCGCCGAGGTGAGGATGGACACGTCGTAGCCGTTGGTGTCCATCTCGCCGCCGCCCTCCTCATCATAGGTGACCAGCTGCTCGTGGATCTCGCCGGACATCTTGCCCATGGTCACCAGGGTGTCCTTCCTGTAGCGCTGGCGCAGTACCAGCAGGATTACGATGACTAGGAGACACACACAGAGAGGTTTTATAGCTACATGTCCACAGTATGCATTTGCTGCTTCATACAGAAACAAGGGTTGACTTTACTTGACATAAGAAAACATTTTGCATATATTTTTTATGCGTTAGCATGCTTAGATCACTGCGGTTGTTTGCATGTGTGTGAGAGGTAAAGGACTTAAGGACCTCTTATGACATGAACAGTGACCTCAGGTGCTCAATTTTGTTTTACAAGGTGCTGAAAAACCTGATATATTGGGGTAAAAACCTCAATGGTTAATCCCATTTCGGGTTATTGACATTATTATGAGTTTCCCCCAGCACATTCTTGGATCATAAAATACAGATTGGACCTTCTTGTTACTGTTTTCCTTGGCTTATCATATTGCGAAGTCGCACAAAGGCCTTTTTTGAGGGGGAAAAAACAGTCTGTTGGAGCATGTGAGGCTCACCTGTCTTTCATTCTTTCTCTAGACAGAAAGCATGGGTACAGTGGATACCACCGCATGCCATGTGCTTTTGAACACAGTGGCCCAAAAAAACTACACATCCATATTAAAAAACCTCTGGAAACTATGGGGATTTAGCCAAGGAGAGAAAACAACACAATGTAACCTTGTTTTGGCGAATCATAAAAAAGAGTCACGAAGAGCTTCTACAGCCATGGGGATTTGTATTGTTCACATGTATCATTAATAAATCTCTCCCTACTGTAGACAGTCACCCATAAATTCTTCATGACTTGTTTTCCTCAACGATGCATATCTTCATAAAGGTACCACTTGTTTGAAGGCTCAAGGATGGCCTCATTGATATGCACTACCCATCTATCTTTTATAACATTTTTCTGTGCTATTCTAATGCCATAAATTTGAAATTGTGTGCGTGTGTTGCTGTGGCAGATGGTAGCAACAAGCTCATAAAAAGTGTATCCTTGCTCCTACTTTAAGACGAAACCGAGAGAGAGAGAGGGGGGGTGAAGGCTAAGATATGCAGATGGTGAGAGATGCAAAGACCTTCACCCACCACTAGAATAAAGCACCTCTACTGCTATATGGTGAAAAGAAGATAGTAACATTATATAGTTGCCTAAAGTCTTAGACTCCATCTGTGTGCCAGTTTACAGATACTCATATGGACAGAGAGGGACAGAAAGAGAAAGAGAGAGCAGAGAGGGACAGAAAGAGTTCATTATGGATGCATTTCTATTTGCCATGTGCTGTATTCCAGGCATTCTATGTGTAAATGTATGCCTCTACATGTTCTACTTTAGCAATGCAGACATACAGTATTATTTGCCATGCTAATAAAGCTCACTTGAACTTGGAGAGAGAGTGACAGACAGACAGAAAGTAAGAGAGGGAGAGAGAGAGAGCCATGTACTGCATTATAGTATTCCTTGTTATATAAATGTATGTCTACATGTTAAATGTTCTGCTTTAGCAATACAATAATATTTGGCATGCTAATAAAGCACACTTGAACTCGAGAGAGAAGAGAGACAGACAGAAAGTAAGAGAGAGAGAGAGAGAGAGAGAGAGCTAAAGAGAAAGAGACTCTGGGGACTGTAGTGTCTAGCGTACCGAGGATGGTGACGATGCAGAGCAGGATGGTGATGAGCGCGTGGACGCTGACGCCGACCTGGCGGCGGTGGGGCTTGCAGTACTCGCGCGTGCGCCCGCTGTTGCACTGGCACACCAGCACGCGCAGGCGCTCCAGGCTCTGCTGCTTGCCGTCCGTCACCTTGATCTCCAGCAGGTGCTCGCCCGAGTCCTCCGTGTTGAAGCGGCCCTCCTTCAGCGTCAGCGTGGCCGTGCCGTCTGAAACAGGACACAAACAACCGCGGTCATCCACAGGGCTCAGGGCTCCGGAGGACCCACAGGGTCAGCATGATGACCCCTTTAAGCCACAGGTTGAGCTACCAGTTATGGAAAATTCCTTAACATGCCGGTTAAATTGATTTTCACTCATGAAGTAGTCCAGTTTCGTTCCCCTCAGCATATTGCACTTGCTTCATGTCATGGTTGCCACTTGCATCTTGGTGTGTGTTATTTTCTGCTACTTGAGCACATTTGGACCCTTTCAGATGCTGTTTGTGCATCAGCCATTCAAGATGCTGCCACTAGAAACCGAAATTTGATATAGGAAATATACGGTCCAAAAGCATATATCTTCTAAATCTTTGACATGAACCACATGACATTTCTAAATTATATATACATTTTTTTTTACGTTATTATACTTTTATTCTAAGTGTTTCCATATTATCTATGTCATTTGATTGTAAAGTTAACTGAGTCTGTTACTGAATTGGAAGTTCAGTACATGTGAGAACTGCTTGTGACAGTCCATAGTAAAGACTTTGCGTCTAAAAATAACACACTGTAGACAATAGTGGGAAAATCTTTAGCCTGCTATAGAGTCCACCTGGGAATGGAGATTTACACAAAACCCATTAGAGCAAAATTGAGCCCATGATTTTATGAATAATCCTTTATCTCCTGCGTGTGTTTTAGAGAAGAGAGAAGAAAAGGGAGTGAAGAAAACTAATCTGATTTTCTCAGTATGTCAAACATTAGGGCTGCACTCAAGAAATTGAGTTCTTAAACTGAGAGCGAAACATGAACCACTCAACTCTCAGCACGTCACTCTGCTGCTCGTTGAGCTTCACTGGCTTCCCTTAACCGCCTGCATCAAAGTCACGTCACTAATGCTTGTCTGCAAAGTAATCGCTGGGTTTGCTCCCGCTCGTTAAACGCTCCCATAGAGGCGTTATCTGGGCATGGACCAGTCACCTATTGCTTCATTTGCACAGTGTTTACCTTTTTATATAATTATTCAATTATTTAAACTTCAAACATACACGAGCTGACCTACAGTAGCTTTAAAATAGGCTGTTGTTCCGTAGACGTACAGTATGTGGACTGAAATACAGGTTTAATAAAAGCATAATGGTTAAGCATTCAGCACAAAGGTGCACAAATTGTACAACAGCACAAAGTGCATCAGCTGCCCTTCATTGTAACCGGCACTTGATTTAAGGTATCCATAGTGTTATGTGGACGGAGGGTCAAAGAAAATGTATGTACTGTGTTAAGCTAAACGTCTTGCATAGAATGACCTATCCTGCGGTAGATGCTGCAGGATACACACACACACACACACACACACACACACACACACACACACACACACACACACACACACACACACACACACACACACACACACACTCTCTCTCTCTTTATTCTGGAGGAGTAAGACGTTTACTTGTCCTCTTGTCTCTGCCATTGTCTCTGAGTTTCTGCCATGACATTCTGCCATGTGAACCACCCAGCGTGTTGGCTCTCTCCACTGTGCTAACACGTGTTCATTGTCCATTGACTCTCCCGGTCTGACCCTGACAAAGTAACATGTCGGACTACTAGACAAAGGACAACTGGAGCACTGCTGCTGTCCCTTGTATCCCCAGGTGCTCTTGGAAGGGTTAAGTGTTCATTGACAAGGAGAAGGAACACATTTCATATGCAGGGTAGGGAAAAGCCTTTTTATTTTAGGGCTGAAGTTTTAACGTACACCAACACGTATCGGGCCAAAATAATATCAACATGTCGGATTGTTTTATTCTGAAGTGCTCTCCCATGGTCCAACCCCTAGGAGCAGAGACGTGAGAAGAGTGATAGAGATCCTCTTCGTCTGGTGCCTCTGTTGCTCCTTCGTTCCTTCTCTTCCCCGTCACCACTGAGAGAGGGAGAGGGAGAGGACCCTTTTCTTTACACTCCTCCTTAATGGCGCTTGTACCTCATGAAACTTTCACCGATTCACCCCCCCTTTGTTGGTGTTCTCCATTCCGCCTGACTGCCCGAGGAGCATGCACATGTCAAGTTGCTTTAGCAAACGCCCAGCACAAGAAACAGTAGTGTGTGTGTGTGTGTGTGTGTGTAACCTAATGTGAGGCTTGTCACACATGGACACATGGATGTCTGGGTCCTCATCACTTCTCCTATCATTTCCCATAGCGCAGGTGTCCTTCTGGCCGAGTAGACAGGCATTGCCTACTGTATTTGTAGAATTTTGGTCCAACTGGGCTTGCTAGATTGTGGTCTTTTTGTTTTTTGGTGGGGTGTCATGATTCCAGTTGCCTTTATGTGCATTGGGACTGAATCCCAATTCAATCCTATTTGCAGAGAGTCTGGCCTATCCATTGGCAAACTTGTATTTTCTGGTTGGTGGACACTTGTCTGAAGTTTGAAATCATTGGAGTTCAATCACTAATGCTTGGTAATGACGTATGTAAACCACGGGGGACACAACGATAACGATAGGCTTGCAACTTAAATGTAATCGCTCTCAGGAACGCCCTCGGTTGGCTAGTTAGGCGGAGGTGATCCGGCAAGATCTTGCCGGAGCAAACAAAGGTGGATCAAACTATTCCAGATGGAGTGTAGGGTAAAGAAATTCAGTGGAAGAACACCTACCCCCTCACCACCACCACCACCACCCATCCTTTGCCCTTTCCAAACAACACCTTTAACTATTAAATAACACAAAGAACATAGTGATGCTTACTTTTGTTGTCTAACAGGGAGAAGTTGGAGCTTTGTCTGGCCAGCATGAAAGTGAACACGCCATTTGTTTCATCTTTGTCCGTGGCAGTGAGAGTCCCCAAGACCTGCAGAGGAAGAGAAAGAGAGAGAGGGTGAGCGGGGGAGGAGGGAGATAAAGAGAAAGAGGTGGCAGAGAATGTTAGGTGGAGAGATAGAGAAGTACAGTATATAGATGGAACTGTAAGGAAGTGATGAAGCAGCTAAATGTGTGCTAAGGTAGAGCACAGACAGAGCGACAGGCATTTAGTGAAAAAAAATGCTAATAGTGTATGGTGATACTTACTTGCCCTCGCTTATCAGATTCACAGACATAAATCTCTTCGATGTTTAATTTTGGAGCATTGTCATTGATATCGATAACCACCAAGTTGACCATCACATAGGATTTCTTTCCTGAAGAAATAGAACCATACTGCTGTTAACTCACTGTTATACGGTGTTATAAAGTGTTATACACTTTTGATTTTAATGAGCAGACATATCATCTCCCGTACCGCCTTGGATGTCTTCTTCAGCTGTCACCTGACATCGGTGTTCTCGCGTGAGTTCTCGGTCCAGTTTCTCCTTCAGAGACAGTTTCCCACTCACAGGGTCTATTTGCACAGGACAGCTGATGTCCTCAATGGAAAATCTAAGGACAACAGATTGTTGTTAACAAGAAGGAAATTACTCAATATGAGACAAATTGTGTGGGAAAAAAAGATGTTTAAATGCCCCATTTTGAATGCAGTAGCATGTAAATGTTAGTGAACACTTTTAGTCAAGTAAAACAGTGTGCTTTTTGAAATGAAGATAATGTTAAGTGCAGTTTGCAGGGTTCCCATGGGTCATGGAATTTCTATTATGTCATGGGATTTTGGAAAGACTATTTCAGACCTGGAAAGTGGGGCAAATTCATGGAATATCATTGAATGTTTTTGTAGCAGTTTAAAATGTATTTGCCAGAATGCATGAATGCAAATATGTCTAAAATATTGTATATAAGATGGACTATTGTAAATGACTGTTAGCTGGTCTACCTGCTTGTGTATTAAGATTGTTACAATTCAGAATGCTGCAGCAGGCCTAGTTTTCAATCAGCCAAAGAGGACTGTAACTCCTCTCCTAGTTACTCTCCACTGGCTCCCTATTGGCCAGAATTCAATTTAAATATCTCACTTTGGCCTATAGCACACTGACTGGATCTGCTCCCTGCTATTTTCAGTGATCAAAATGTACATTCCAAAGCGCCCATGACGGTCGTCTGATGAGTCCAACACTGTTTCAGTGTACAAGAGGAGCCAGCAGCGTCTATTTTGTCTTAGGAAACTGGCAAAGTTTCAGATTGACAGGACTCTGTTGATCATGTTTTACCGTTCTTTTATTGAGTCCGTGCTTACCTTCTCTTTTATTTGTTGGTTTCAATCACTCAATGTCAAAAACAAAAATCTGCTGTCCAGAGTGGTCAACATCAGCAGCAAAATAATTGGTTTGAAACAGGAAACCTTGCAGGACATGTGCAATAAAAGGTTGCACAACAAAGCAAAATCTATCCTGTCTGATAGCTCCCACCCACTATACCAACAATTTGAGCTGCTTCCTTCTGGTTCCCTTTTCAGACTTCCACCAATCAAAACCAACAGATATAAACAATCTTTCATCCCCTCTGCTGTCTCCCTCCTCAACTCCAAGAGAAGGAGGTAGCCTATTGCACAGCGCACTTTAGTCAAATAGCACTTTGGCCAGCTTGGTCTAGGCACAGCACAGCCTGTTTTTTATTTTCTTTTATGCATCTTATCATCATGTTGTCTTTGGCTGTCATCTGTGATCTGTCCTTTGTCATCTGTGATCTGTCCCTTTATGTGAGTGGTTTATGTTGTATGTTGTGTTGTGCTCTTCACTCCTGCAAATGAATTGCCCCATTGGGGGACAAAATAAAGTTGAAGTTGAAGTTGAAGTCTGTTGTGTCGACCAGCTATAAATGCTAGGACTCTTTTCATCAGTGGTTCCATGCAGTGTTAATATCGTTAATGAAAACTATGACGAAAAATGTTCGTCAATGACCTTTTTTTTTCATGACTACCGTAATTTCCCGACTATTAGCCGCGGCTTATACATTGATTTTGCACAATTTCCTCAGCTATGAGGTTAACACAGGGGGACAGTTAATATGGTGTTAATATGGTTTTGTTTCTTTTAACTTAACATAAACACTGCCCTGCGGCTTATACACAATGCGGCTTATACAGTATGCGGGAAATTACTGTAAGGAGACGTTGATGACCTAAAAACAGATCTTTGATAATAAAAACTAGACGACACGTGTTCGTTGATGAGATGAGATGGCACTAAAATGTTAGTGGTGTACTATTGGACATAACAAAATTCCTGATGGAAACCATCTTCTATATAGCCTACTTATGGGCTGTGTCCAAAAGTCAAACGTGCACGCTGGATAGTACCTTCTTTCCAGTAGCGTCTCAGTAAGCCCGCTCCTCAGTATGCGTCTCTACCTACATTTGGACAGCACTAACTAGTTGGCGTCACCTGACTCGGGGAGGGAGTGTGTTGACAATTTACGTGACGTGTGGAGCTTGACCTGCGCTGCACAATGGATTATGGGATATCTGAGGCCAAAAAGATACATCGATGCACGCTTGGAAATCACGCTAAACGAAGTAGGCTACCCATCTAGTGAGAGCGCTTGACTTTCGGACAGTCTATTCTGATGTAACTTCACACTGCCCAGCGTGTGTACTGATGTTTCAGACACAGCCATGGTTACTGTGGTTTGTGTGTGTATACCTGATTGGGCGGTTGATTCTGTCGGGATCTTTGGCATTGATCGGCTCTGGGAACTCATGGGGAAATTTCTCCTCTGGCACACTGATGTTATACTCGCGCTTAGTGAAGACCGGCGGCTCATCCACATCCGTCACCTTGATAACAACCTCTGCTTTGTTGTTACCGTTTACGTGTGAGTTTTTCACTATGTCCTCTGTCACGAAGACGGTGAATGCGTAGCGGTTCGTGGTCTCGTAATCCAGGGGCTGTGCAGAGGGAGAAGAGGACAAACAAGCTTTAGGGGATGCCCTTTTCCGGTCTGACCACTAGGCCTATCACTCTCTACTGGATAGCCTAGGCTACTGCTGTCCAGGAGACTACAAATTCCATTTCCAATACTCAATCAAATAGGAGATGAATATGGTAATTTTTCATATTACAGAGTACTGATTCATTGCTATATATATTTGTAGTTAACTATCTCTCTAGGGTTGATCATCATGCTGTGATAGCATACAGTACAGGTATGAGGGCAATTTGAGAGGTTTTAGAAAATAAATCATTTGAAAAGCAGATTTAAGAACTCAACCTGATCTCAAGAGTGTCTAATGGAGCCCACATGCACCGTGGCACAGTTTAGGTTTAGGCTTAGGAGTTTAGGCTTACTTGTTTGAGGAAAAATACACCATTTTTCTGTTTGTCCTGTTTGATCTCAAGCAACTCGTTGATCACCGCATTCTCGATTTGGAACTTGGGGTTCTTGTTTTTCTCCTCGTCTGCGTCCTCCACTTCAACCGTGCCAATTTCAGATTCCACTTTCATGTCCTCTCTCACACTGAAGATATATTGTGCTGTACACAAGAAATAATATACCATGTTTATTTCCCAGGGTTTCTAATTTCAGCTCATGGATTAAGTTTTGACATGTTTTTCATTATTAGATTGTGATAGCAATGAATGTGACAATGTTACTATACCAAATTAAACTAATATACTTACTCTTTTTAAATGTCGATAAGTTATCGTTAATGTCTGTCACATTGATTGTGACAGTAGTTGTGGTTGAGAATCCAATCGCTTGCCCAGGCATGTCTTTGGCTTGAACTACGATCTGATACTGAGAGGTGGTCTCGCGATCCAAATTGGCCACGTTTGTTGTTATGATACCTACATTAAACAGGTAAATACATAGCATAACATGGTTTACTGTATGTGCCTTATATTATGTATAGGTGTATAATAAATGTCATGTAATGCTGTATTAATTATTCAAACAAAACTGATAACTTGTCTATAATATACTGTACCAACTCACCATTTCCATCAATTTTGAAGAAATCTGTTCCATTTAATAATTTATATTCGACCAGTCCGTTGACTGTTGATGTATCATCCGCATCAGTAGCCTTTACTGCCAGAGCTATAATTAGACACATAATGGAAGTATTTTCAGTACATTTAATTTATTTTCTTTCTCTAAAACGTTTTAAATAAAAAATACTTTGAACAAAAAAAAACTTGTCTATAATGCACCATCTCACCGTTTGATGTAGCTGTAACTGTAGCTCCTATCAAAGCAGACACATAATGGAAGGTTAAGCAGTGCATTTAATGATTTTTTTTCCCTCTAAAACGTTTTAAATAAAAAATACTTTTTCTGTCATTACCCCTCTAATGCACAACATGGATCACAAATGATTCACATTCATGTTCTGTGGAGATTTGTTGAAGGATTAGGGTTTCTTAGCTCTTTTTTTTTTTTTTTAATATTTAAAACAGATACTATTCATAAATCTTGATAACAGATCATCCAAGGTGTACAGGTAATCCAAAACAGACTTACCTTTGGGGGACATTTCTTGTATGAACCCTGTATATGGCCCACCGAATACAGGGGCATTGTCATTGATGTCTTGAACTTGAATTGAAAAGTTTGAGGGTTTGTCTACATCTACATTTGACTGTTTGTCTACTAGTTTGGCTGTCAGATGATAGGTAGCCTTTTTTTCACGATCCAGTTTGAGATTGAGAAACATGTCTCCTTGATCGTTGACAGTAAATATGGTGTTTGCTCCTTCCCCAGCAATTTTGAACATGTGCTTGCCTCTGATGAATTTTGCATTTTTAAGCTGCAGAAAAGAGAGAACATATTCAGGGTCAAATATTTTTATATTGTTGTGCCTACCATCTTCTTTTGCTTTGATGAGGTTCTAAACACATGTCTCACACAAGTCCCACCTCAACATTCTCATTAAAACCTGATTTATAATGCAGTATTTACAATAAACTAGCTTACTTAATGGTGGAGAAAACAACAGAGAAACATCTCTTTTGAAAGCATTTCTTTTCCGTCTCCTGTGTTCTGAGATATTGGGCGGTTTGTCTCTCTAATTGATAAGAGGCATAGGTAACACTTTTCCATGGTGCATGATTTTGGTGCAATCTTGGACCAATGATGCAACTACAAGAAATTTCCGGAAGCACCTGGCATGGCTCTTACACATGACTTTAAACGGCCACGGTGTGCCTTTTTCTTACAAATATGAATATGATTTTGAACCATGTTATGTGAAATTCAGTTTTGATTCTCAAGTAATTATTACTTCTCTGAACTAAAAAAGGATTCATTTTGGTGTGTGTGTTTGTGTGTGTGTGTGTGTGTCTGTGTGTGTGTGTGTGTGTGTGGGGGGGTTACGTTCCAAATGCAAAAGCATCCTGTATATTCACATTGTACACCCAGAAACACACGTGTGTGTGCACACTATACAAATTGCATCTGAACCTTACCGTGCCAAATTGGTCTAGTGGATCGCCCACAGGTTTTTCCTCGCCGACATACAGTGTTCTCCAGTTCCAGCTGGTCGGGTCACTGCTGGTCACCGCTTCCCCCACACCAAGGAGCAGAGCCACAGCTATGAGCTGCAGACCCCAGGCCCCACCGCAGACCGTCATCATCGTCTGGGACCAAAGAGAGAAGAGAGAAGGCCTGGCAAGTGAGAGGACTGTTTGTTGTTTGGTGTTTTTAGTGACCAGTGAAAAAGATCTCAAGTGCCTTAGACTGAGACTGGTACTATAAATGAGGCCAAATGCAGCTAAATGTCAGTATCCTCCATGAATGAGGACCTACAGTCTGTCCATCAGGTCCTACTGTTCGATAGATCTTTTGAAACCATGTAGAATAGATACAGTAGATAGATAGATAGATACTGTAGGTATATGTATACTCTATTAATACCAAGGGGAAAGTACAGTGTACAAACACAACATCCAACATATACATACAAGCATACAAACATACATAAATCAAATTATTCAAATGTTATTCCCTTCACTCTCTTCAGGGGGGAATGTTCTATTCCCTGGCATACAATACTGTGTAGAGTACTGTATGATATATTTATTTGAGTTAAATATATTTGTCCATCCTCATCTTTCCTTGTTATTGTTTTAACAGTGATAACATATACATTTGCTTTTGCCTAAACTCAAAAATACGTCATACAAAGTTGACATACACATAAAGCATAATAGCCATACCATTCTGTACTTTAAAATGGGTAATTCATTTTCTTTTGAGTAGTATTCAAAGTGTGCCAAGTTTACCTCCTGTGAAAACAGAAACCAAGGAATACCCCTGTTTCTCAGAAAAAGCAAAGAATGGATTCAAGTGACGCATAACGAATATTTTGCCCTTTTGTCTTCAGCTCCAACTGAATTCACTGGTTAATCTGAGACGGGTAAAAAGCTTGGCCAGGTTTCCCGTCTGGGCTGCAGTGTCAGGCCAGGAAAGAAAATATTTTCCTGAGCATGAGAGAAATCAGCGATGTTCCTTGGGGCGACTGGCCATTTTCACTCGTATGTTTTCAGACCGTGACACGGGGGCTCGCAGGCCGGGCTGGGAGGAAGTGTGGAATTAGCCAAATTGATTATGAGCATGGCAAATTCTGCTCAACTGCTTAACACTTAAAACCAAGCGTGCCCCAAAGACTTTGGGCCTAAAGTCTAAATCTCCAGCAGTCACACCAAAAGTTGGATAAATAGCACGGGTGTGTTTCTTTGTAAGGATGATAGTTTGAAAGCCGATTTCTGCTTGTTGTGGTTTGAATATCCTTTTAGAAGTGTTCTAATGTATGTTTGTAGGAGACATGTTGAGTAGATTTGACAAAAGAAGAGAGTATGAAAAAAAATCACACTGTTAGAAAGAGGATCAGATATTACTGTTTTGTGACAGGGCCACTCAAACAAAATGTGTTTATCACCAGTTCTTCCTTTACTAATCAGACAGGAAAACCTCAGATTGTTGGTGTCTTTTTATGTCAAAGCTCAGAAAACGATTGTCACGTCACTATAATCATTATGTTACACTCTAATGTTTTATTATTTGCTGTCTACTCTGTGCCATACTCATTCTAAAAAAGGCCAAACCAGACACAAAAAAAATAAATAAAATAAATAGATAAATAAAAAATAAAAAAATAACAAGGATGCTTACATCAGTGAAAGCTTCCAACCTCTCAACTCTATGAGCTGAAATGATATTGTCCCCTCTGTCTCAGGGATAAGCCGGCCACAAGAGCAGTGGTGAAATATTCCCACCCTAGATAAAGGGCTTTGGCCGTCCAGGGCCGCTCTTCTAGTTGCCTCCATTTAGCGGATGGCATTAAGATGGGCTGGATTAGGGCCTTGGCTTGTAGAGAGTCATGGCAGGGACGCAGTCTCAGACTTCCCTGAAACACTCCAATCTACGCGATTACCCTTTGCCCACGGCTCGTCTCAGGATGCCCTGTGCCCCTGTGGCCCGGGGACTACAAAAGGGGCTGATCGCTCGGATTCCTGGGGATTTCACTCCATGCACATGTTCGATAAATGCACTCATATATATATATATATATATATATATATATTTATATATATTATATATTTAAATCAGGCTGTTGTTTTATTATTTTTTTATTATCATTATTGATATTGTTTACTAATTTATTGGTATTACAGGAAATTACTATCCCTCACTTTTTCCATGAGAAAAACAAAAACATGTTTTGAAGAGCAAATCTTTCTTTCATTGGACAAATTGTTTCCTTGGACAAATGTATTTATTTGGACAAATATTTTTGTTTGTTTGTCTGTTGTCAGGATGTGACATTTTATCTCATGGAATAGGACGTTAATTCTGTTTATTTTTGGTTTATTCCTATTTGATTGAAATCTCATATACAGTTCTTTATATCGTATTCCCTATTCCATTCATAGGGAGTAAAACATCAAATATTTCAATCTTTTTTGTTCACCTATCTTCTACCTCACAACTGTATAATTAGCCATAACAAACCCTGAACACGTGATTTTGGGGAGAAGCTTGAGTCGCTCAGGACGTGAAACGTGTCTAAGCGCAAAATTGAAATTGGCATTTTTTGAAAAATAGCCCAGCTGGAGTGGCTACAAGGGGCTAGCTGCAGCGGTGGGAGCATGAGATTGGCCTCTTTATCAGGCAGGGAGGAAGCGTAAACACAATGCCTGTGGGAAACAACATGCACGTTTCGACTGCTGGGTCATCATTACTCCAATACCGCCAGGAGCTCACACCCTTCCTGCAATTCAAAGGCAACCCCCTTTCCCTCTTTCTTCCCTCCCTCTACCCGTCTCTCTCTCTCTCTCTCTCTCTCATCAACCCCCCTCTTTGGAAGTGAGAGGCAAGACAAGTTTATTTATGTAGCACAATTCATACACATTGGTATTTCAAAGCACTTCACAAATGAGGTTGGCTTTCTCTCTCTCTTTCTCTCTCTCTATCTCTCAGACCCTCTGTTTCCCTTTCTCCTGTGCCCCTATTTTGTGTCGGCTCTGCTCGTCCAGTTCTTTAAAAACTGCCCTCTTTCTTCCCACACCATTGGGAGGGGTGTCCTCAGTGTCCATGAGCAAGTTCTGTCTTGCGGAGTTATCATTATCTGAAGACCATGCGTCTTCCACAGCCCGCAGAGAGTTTAAAGCACAGACCATTGTCGCTGACCTGGGCTTATACTGTAGGTGTTAAGACGCTGAGGGCCAGATGTACTAACGCTTTTGCGCACACTTCAGGCATGTTTCGCAATATACGCATAAAAATATTGTGAGGTACGTACAAATCTGTGTTGTGGTGAAATATTTCTGCCTGGTAAAAGCAGGTGTTAATCCATATTGCTTTCAAATGTATCAATAACAGGAACTTTTAAAGACATCAGAAGTGCTATTCAGAGAACCAGTTTTGCATCTTTGTACTATATCAAAAGCAACCTTGACTTGTTGGCCTTTCAAATGTCTTACTTTCACTTCAACTTCAACTTTCCTACTTGACAGATTTGACCAATCTTCCATAGCCTACGTACACAAGCAGCCTACTTTGAGTAGAATTACTGCTCTTTATCATCTCCCTGCTTGTTGACTTATCGTATTGTATTATTTTTATCATCGCTAAGCGTTTGATTCCTTTTAATGTTGTCATCAGTTAGCTTCATTCAACCACGCTTGTCACCGCAGTTTGTTGTTCAGATGTGAACACTTGCAAATTGCGGTAGGGGGCAGAGAAAGGTGCTGATTGCCTATATGAACTATAGGTTAGATAAATACCACACACTGTAGGCTGAAGTATCATACATGTAGCATTTTCTTTCTGTGGGTTCGCCATGGCACTGATAATGCAACATTCACATACAGTATGTACGTACATCTGGCCCTGAGATATTCACCAATGCTAGTAAAAGCTCAGTTAGAGGTCAATTTAATTTCACTATGCCAGGGTTTGACTTTGTGTGCCTGTGTGATATTAAAAACATTCATGGTGACTGGCAGCTGTGTTGTTCAGCTTCTTCTCTGCACTCTTTGATGAAGTGACAGAGTGCTAAATAGACTGATTCAGTAAACATTTATAGCTTTCTTCATTAATAATTTCATTAATAATTCAGTGAGTTATACATTTCTTCCTGACCATCATCTTCGTCTTTCTTCAGGAAACCCTGGTAGTCTTGCTGTTTCAAACTAGGCCAAACAAACCCTAAACCACAAACCACAACAGAGGCCGTGCCAAAATGATCACATTCACTCCGCTGTCTAGTTACATTAGCTATGGGAAGTATGAATAAAATATAACTGCATAGACAACAGGAACATTAACCATGCATTAGCCATACAACATGATAACATAAATTACTGATAGTTCGCCTCTCTGTTACAGGGTGTGTATCAGGGCGCTCGATATCCGCCAGCACAATATCACTGATCTGATGACATTGTCCTGGCCCTTGGATGGATTCCCAAGTGGAATTCCAGATGTTCTAAATACGGACAGAGAAATCCTGTTTACAACCGACTCAGTTCAAGAGATAACTTTTTGAGAACACAACACAACTCGATGGCCTGTTTGGCTTGTCGGGGCTAAGCTAGTGGTGTCCAGTACACCGAGGATGAAGACCTGGTGGCCTGTAGGCGCAGAGCCGTGGCCATGTCCGAGTAAATCCTGGATGTTAGTGGTCATTACACACTCCTCATGCACTGAAACAGAACCAATGAATGAATGGATTCCGAGAGAGAGAGTCATTTTGTGTGTGTGTGTGTGTATGTGTCTGTGTGTGTGTGTGTGTGTGTGGCCCGTAGATTAGAATAAGTTTAATCACAGCCGTAGCTCCTCTTCCAATCTGTCTGCCTACTCATTCCTCGAGGAAATTCTGTCTCTCACAGATCCTCTGTGTTGCTCTCTCTCTCTCAATCTCTCACTCCCTCTCCCTCTCCCTCTCTTCCTTGCTCTCTATACAGTATCGTTCTACCTCTCTGTCTCTTTCTCACAGTTCTCCGCCTCAGCACGGCTCGTAGATTAGGAGCCAGCGAGAGCAGCAGGAGGTGTTGTAACCTGACAGAAAGCGTTCATCACACCTGCAGCAGGCTTCTCTCACCCCCCCCCACCTCCCCTCCCCCATACACACACACACACACACACACACATGCAAAACCTCCTCAACTCTCTCCACTTTTCCCAGCGTTTGCTATGGATGGTGGCTGGTGTGGTGTACGGGTGTGCGAAGAGAAGGAGGAGGAGGAGGAGGTGGTTGGGTTGGGTTGGGTTGGGTTGGGTTGGGTATGTTCTTCAAAGGTCACTCTCCCTGCCACAGTGCCACAGCTA
>NC_085004.1:18959887-18964887 GCF_963854185.1 Sardina pilchardus | reverse complement strand
GCCTCCACAGAGAAAGAGAGAGAGAGAGAGACAGATAAGAGAGAGAGAGAAAGAGAGAGTGAGGGAGACACTGAGTTGGAAAGAAGGACAGAGTCTGGCTGCTTGACATTTGTCCGTTTGCATGTTTGTTTGTTTGTTTGTATGCTTGCTTCTATCCCAGTAGTTTTCGGTGCATCTCTGGGAGCCTCTTTTTTAAAGGGCGGATGGCTGGACGGAACCACTTGGTGGATTCACCTTCAAGCACACCGCCTCCGCTGACCCCTCTGACCTCATGTGACCTGAGTAGTGCATTGTGGGTAGGCTTCTATAGTTTGTTTTTAAATCTCTGCCATGTGTGGGAGTGAAGTAGTAAACAAACTCAAAACTCTTAACATAGAAAATGAAAAACAGACTAGACTTGGGCTCTATCCCAAATCCAAGGTCATGTCTCAAATCTAAAAAAAAAAAAAAGAAAAAAATCTAAAGAAACCCAAGGCACATTAAATGTTTTGCCTCAGTCTAATTCGCTAATACATTCAACTTGGCTGTTTATTTCCATTTCCACGTTTGTTTCTTACACAACGGCTGAAACAAACAGACGGAACCTCTTCATAGGAGGTGACACACTGCGTGCCTCCTGCAACATGGCAGTGGAGAGAGGTTACACACACACACACATACACACACACATACACACACACACGCCGTGTGATGGGCCGAATAAAACAGTGCAAAACAGCTGAGGTCAAAATGTCAGGGGTAGCCCGGGGAGCATCCCCTGCCAACATGTGCAGTGAGTAACGCATTACTCTGCCGAATCAGCACGACCCAAACACTAGCTGTAGGTGCTAAAGAAGTTAAGATGTCAGTTCGAGGGAGGGTTTCTGCAGATCAGATTAAGCTCCTCTATGCCGGAATATCACACATATTACATCGGCCGTAACTGGATTTTGGGAAGCCAGGGTGCATTGCTCTCCATTTTAGAGAGGTGGAGTAGATTAGGGCTTTAGCTCTCACAGATTCATTTGTTTTGAACAGGTGTGAGCGAAGGTTCAAACATGGAATTTTTTAACTGTGTTCATCTGAGATGTCTGAGAGCAAATACTGTAGTCAGCTGTTTGGGTTGGCAAGAGGAGGTCATATAAGGTCATTACTGTATATGCTACAGTGCAGCAAAAGCCGGAAACCAAATCTGTTTGTGTAATGATTATGACAACACAAGTTGTTTTGTGTCGATAAAAGATTCACCAGAGGACATTTGATTTGTTTCTTGGAGTTTAAAATACCCCGTGCGCTGACTTTACCATTGAGCGGTCTGTCACATAGACATGTCATGACAGACACCATATTCTGTCATTTGCTCACCATTACTGTCATCATCCAATGGTGTGAGTGTCACATTATCAAGTCATCCAATGCCTATGTGCCAAAATATATTAATGTCAAGGTTATATCACAGGGCTCAAATGAATGGTTATCCTGCCCACACAGTCAAACTGCACAATGGAATGAGAGTTTCCGCTCCGTGTATCCGTATGGGGACCATCACATGTGAAATGACTCCTCAGTCCCAGCGTTAAGTGGGCATGACATGTGCGTCTGTTCCATTTATTCAAATATATCTGTCATGCCATTGTATTGCCTCAGCAGGTTTTTTTTTTCTTGTTGCACTGGGAACAAATGAATGGGAAAAACTGAATTTAGCTGAATTTGCCCCAAGCAGAGAGCCTAAGTAATGCATTCTGTTCCATTTTGGGAAGCTTCTTGAAGCGCGTGGCTGAGATGTGACCTGTTTAAGCTGACGTATGTATATGAAGCGCATGCTTATGCATCAATACATGGCAAACGCTGTAACTGACGGTGGCCTAGATGTGCGCTCCAATTCTTATTACCATAATGGTTCATTTATGCTGAATGTTAAAACAGGATACAGATAGTGATCTAGAGTCATCTGTCTGTCCTCTGTGTTAATTGTGTCTGTCTGCAGGTTTACTGAAAGCTTATGGATAAGTACGAAAGAGATCAATGTTTGAAATGGATGGATCCATTTATGTATGATTCTACAAATGTTCGTTAATTCGTTCTTAAATGTGCCTCTACAAAGTGCTCTGTGTTCCCAAGCCTTCAGTAGACACTGACACTGTCTACTTTCCATTGTCCATTTGTCTTGAACCTAATTTGGTTATAGGTGAAATCACAGCTGCCTTTTGAGCAACATGCGACCTACATGCTAACTGGCTTTAGGGCAAATTACTGTATCTTTAATATCTGCACATCTCACTTAAGAATAAATCATCTCCAAGTAAGCCTATGGCACACACACACACACACACACACACACACACACACACACACACCCACACACACACACACACACACACACACACACACACACACACACAAACACAATAATGCAGTTTAGTAGACATGATGCATTATGAATACTTCATAATCATATAATCAAAGAACAATATTTCATACATCTCTTAAGATACTCGGTGTGTTTTGTCTGTCTGTCTGTGTGCTGCCTGGGTTTGGAGAGACCGTGACCTTGTTTGGGGCTCTTGGCAGCTTTCTCTACCAGTCGAGCTGGAGGAACACAGAGGGCATCACACTTCTCAATCTGTGTTTTTGAAGGGGTGTGAGAGAAGCAGGATATGATGGGGGATATTAGTGTGTGTGTGTGTGTGTGTGTGTGTTTGAGTGTCTGGGGGATGGGGGGGTTGGGGGGTGAGGCTAGCTGATGCTTTGTGATGTGCTCCCGACAAAAATAGCAAGGCTCTCGTCACGGTCGGTTTGCCTCGGGTGCGATGAGCAGCGGCCGTCACGTTGGCCCCGCGACTTCCGGGGGAGCGCTCGGCGCTCCCGTCACGGCCCTCCGACTGCTCTTAAGGAGACATTAACACTCACTTAACGTGATGCTAAAGCCCAGCCCCGAGGTGCGTCGGGGGGAGAGGAGGAGGAGGAGGCCCTTTTTCCGCTGCCTCTCCCGCGCCGCACCATCACAAAAATCCCCTCCTTGCCTTTTCCCTTCACACGAGCTCAGTCCAAGGACTTTGGCTTGTCATAATTAGGCCACGGCCACACACTACATGCAGGAAGGGGGGGGGGGGACGGGGGGGGACGACGACTGGGGCTGTGATTTCTCGCATCCTGAATAATTCTATGGTTTTTCGGAGCAGCCACTTCTTCCCTGACATGTTGTTTTGTTCTTTCTTCTTTTTTTCCTCTCCCTTCTTTTTTTTCTTCTCCTCCCTCACTTTTCCTCCTCGGAAACCTAAATTGAAGTGATGTGAGTGCGGTAAGTGGGAGAGGCTGATGGCTGCCTAAGGATGCACTTTCATGATGCTCGCCGGTGTTTGTGGAGATAATGTTAAATTATGCAGCGCAGATGACACACTCGTGTTCGCCCCGTGTCGGAGTTGTGTGCGCGTTCGACGTGGGGGAGCGGGGGGGGGGGGGGGGGGAGTGCCGTGCCGCGCAACGCCGCCGGTGAGAGAGGGGCGGGGCTCCTTCTCCGCTCGGAGCCGTTTTTTTGCGGCGCAGTGTGGTGCGATCCGCACGCATCGTTACAGCGCTGGGCTGTGTGCACACGCTACACATCACACACACACACACACTTGGCGACTGGCGAGAATTTTGGAATCTTTTAAAAATGGGTCATGAACCAGGACTGTAATGTAGACTGATGGGGTCTTTATGAAGGCCTCAGTGCTAGTGCACTGCCAATTAAAGAAATTCAACATTTGAGGCAGAATTATGAGAGTTGGATCCTTTTTTTAGTAACACTGGTTGGATACTACGGCAGATATCTTCTATTTCTCAGTTCTTCTCTTCTTACTTTCCCTCTGACACACACACTCAGGTGTGCACTCTCTCTCTATCTCTTTCTGTCACACACACACACACACACACACACACACACACACACACACACACACACACACAGACATACACACAAATAGAAAGAAACAAACTGGTTCAAAGAACTGAGAAACCAAAGCCTGATGAAGCTCTCACTGAATTATTTGATGTTTAGCTGTGTAAAGGGAGAGAAATCCTAAAGCTAAATATATATAAAAAGCCCCCCATCCCTATCCCCATCCCCCATCCGCCATCCCCCTTCCCACACCCCCAAAAATGCAACTTAGTTGTTTGAGAAAACAGATACTGGCAACGCTTTCATGTGGCTTTCCTTAGACTCACATGTTAATTCCCAGCGCATACTCCCTTCAGGTTGGAGGACTTGAGAGAGTTAAAATTGCCAGGGAGTTTCATCATAGTGCTGCTGCTGCTCCTCCACTCGCCCTTCATACCTACTCCCCAATAACAAACGGCAAAGGCACACAGCAGTGTGGGTAATCACAGGAGAGGGATTGCCTCATGGATTAAACAAGCTGGCTTCAAAAAATAGGGGGCAGAAAGAAGAGAGAAGCGATCCTAAAATATATCACAAATATTTCTTTACCACAACTGCAGTAATGGGCAGATTTCCACAGTTTATTCTCAGTGGAATTTTGAATATGGTGCTCGAATTAGGCGTCTCTCTCGATCTCTCTCTCCCTCTTTCTACATCCATCTCTCTTTCTCTCCCTCTACCTATCTTTCTATCTATCTATCTATCTATCTACAGTATCTATCTATCTATCTATCTATCGTATTTATCAGCCACAGTGTCACAGTATTTTTTAAAATGGATGTCGTAGTTCCTTGTAATTTATTGAGGATTGTTTGATATGAAAGCATCTCTCAAGGGTACATTTTTCGTTTAATGAGACATACGTTGACTCACTCTTCAAATATGTAACATAATGTCTCCTATTAGTCTTGCCACCCGTCCCCGCTTGATGATGTCATCGTGGCTCACAAAGCCCAGCTGACATGATGTAATTCTGGCCACATCTCCTATGTCCATAATTAGTCATTCCAGCTTCAAAGGACCCTTTCTCCCCCCTTCGCCCCCCTCTCCACCGACCCTTTCCCCGTTCTCTGTGTTTTTCAGCGAATCAGGAGCGCTGGTA
>NC_085004.1:18947387-18954887 GCF_963854185.1 Sardina pilchardus | reverse complement strand
GCTGGAAGGGTCCTTTTTTCTCCTCCTGCTCCGTCCTGGTCCACAGCCCGTGGCAGTCTGGCGATTTTCACGGGCATTTGGGTATGAAAAGCGTTCCTATTTTGGAAGGGGGGGGGGACTAGCTTTAATAATCAAATTAATGGCGAGCAATCAGCAGAGCCTGGGGTGAGGGGTGGTGGTGAGGCTGTGTCTATGTGTGTGTGTGTGTGTGTTGGGGGGGGGGGGACTGTTTAGTCTGCTACACGTACACGAGTGCTCCCCATATCCATCAAGCGTGAAGGGCTCTCTCTCCCCGGTGACTGTGGGGAGTGACCTGTGGGGGCCGAGGCGAGCTGGGGGTCAGCAGGCCTTTTCCTGCCGCGCTCGCTCGTTAGCCCCGCGCAGGAAATGAAAGACGCCCAGTCGCACCTCAGAATGTGACGGCACTTCGCTCACCCCTGGCCAGGGATATACACAGAGGGGCCCATATGAGAGGGGACCTGTGTTGTGTGTGTGTGTGTGTATGTGTGTGAATGGGGTTTGTGTGTGTGCATGGTGTGCATGTGTGTGTGTTTGTGTGTGTGTGTGTATTTGTGTGTGTGTATGTGTGTGAATGGGGTTTGTGTGTGTGCATGGTGTGCGTGTGTGTGTGTGTGTGTTTGTGTGTGTGTGTGTGTGTGTGTTTGTGTGTGTGTGTATGTGTGTGTGTGTGTGTGTGTGTGTATGGTTTTGCTGGTGTGTGAGGCCATGTGAACATGTGTAGCAGATGTGAATGCTTATGAGTATGTGAGAGTGGGCTTGGCATCTTTGGTGACTCCACTGAGGTATTCGGACATGTGTTCAGGCCTTTTAAGGTGGATGATGGAAAAGTAGGATACACTGTCTTAAGTGTGCACAGCTGCGCAGCAGGCCAACGTGAGGCAGCAGTGATTACGGGTGTGAGTTTCTGTTGTGTTTTTTGTGGCCCGAAGTGGCGTCTGTCAGATTGATTGATTAGGAGATGCTGGTGTCATCATGTGCATCTGCATCATGGTGAATACTCAGATATTCTCTGAGTCAGAGATAAGTCTGGGATGACTTGTGCCGCCGTTGACGCATACATCCTCAAGTTGTTGCAGTCTCGCTCCTTGAGATGTGACTGTGTGCTCACATCCTCTGCCGGTCCTGCCTCCATGTTTCCTGTACGGAGGAGAAGCCAGCCACCCCTCATTCTAGAGGAACGGGAGAAACAAACAAAACAACCCAAAAAACAAAGGAAGCCCAAAAAAACAACAATGGCAAGGCAGCCTGGTACACAGAGCGACACCAGGAAAAAAGGGAGATTACCAAGGAAGATAAAAATCCCTTTATCTTTTTCATCTCTTGATTGCTTGTGGCAAAGCCACTTCTCCTCACTTGCCAGTGTACACACCTCGCGACCTGTTTAGCGCTTTTAGCCCAGATTACGTGGGCCCCCCCTAATCCCATTGAAGAGATCTGATTAAAATGTCGAATGGAGATGGCTCGTCACGCTCAACTCCGTTCCTTTTGTTCTGTTGACACCCCCCCCCCCTTTTTCTGCACCCTACCAACACACACACACACACACACACACACACACACACTTCTCCTCTCAGCCCTTCTGTACACTTACTCCCCCTCATCTCCCTCAAAAACACACACTCTGTCCCTCTCACACGCACACAGACACACACACACACACACTCTCACAGACATGAACGCAGACTCCCACACTTTCTCACACACACAGGTACACGCCACATATCCCTGTTTGTTCGAGGGAGCAGAAGTCTCTCTTGTTCTCGCCTACAAGACAGGCTGTTCACACGTTAATCTTAAAAAGCGCGAACGTGAGAGATGGAGAAGAACAGAGAGAACACGACTTGAGCAGAGCGAGAAAAAAAAAAGTTGAAAGTTTGTCGCCCGCTTAAAAATAACCAAGGTTACTCCCCCAACTGTCAGAGCTGTTCGCTCTGTGAAATCAGGTCTCTTTCAACTCCTCCTTTTGAGCCGACTAAGGATGAATAATGGATGCTGGCATTCATATATCTGAGTGGAGATTGTGGGGGTGGGGGATGCGGTCTTTGCCTGATTGACTCCTTCTTATCTTTGTTCACACAACTGCTTTACTCCTTACCTGCATTGCTGACACTGGTACAACATTCTTCGATTATCTGGCAAATTCATTACCACATGTACACAGAGCGTCTCAGATCGCTGAAACAAACCAAGGAAGTGAGGCGATAACACAATAGTCAAAGGTCCTGCAGGCTGCGGCTTCATCTGCACCTCTTAGAAGCGTTGTGTCTCCATCTAGTGGCCATTAGCGCTATCTGCAGCCAGTTTCAACATTCTTCCTCTTTTCTCCCCTGCAGTCTGGATAATGTGAAAAGGGAGAGTCTGATCACTGTAATCTAACCCTCACAATATATAATCAAATCTCTCTAGAGTAAACACTATGATTACCAATGGTTGACTCAGCATGCCTCTCCCTCTCTCTCTGTAGCCTGGAGTCTTAATTCTGTTTGTCTGAACAGTGCTGTGTAGAGAATTAGAGTTGAACCATCGCTGCGCTGACTGAAAAGGTGTAATTGTTATCACAGATGATTGTACCACAAAACTTGTAGGAGATTCAAATAGCCACAGAACTGGTCCTTTGGCAATTTCGTATTTAAAGCATAAAACACCTCCATAGTAGTTTAAAGAAGAAGAGTGGTTCTTGTTGAGTATCACTGATGTTTTGAGACGAGAGTTTGAAAGAAAGACAGAAAGCTTGTGTTGAGGCGAGCCAGTCTTCTCTCCCTGCTGTCGCATGGCCCTGATGCGTTCTGTGACGTTTGTGTTGTTTTTTCACCCGTGCAGTAAGAATAGCAGTGCGTTGTGCTGCGCTGTGCTGCGCTGTACTCTCCTGCGTAGGCTGGCGGTGGCGGTGGTGGTGGTGGAGCCGCGGAGCGGCGCTGTCTTTGGGTGTCTGCGGCGCGCTGACAGCCACGGAGGATGCTCCGCAACGTCTACACTTGAACTGAACAAGGCGCTGTCTCTTCCAGGGTGAAATATAGGCACGGAGGTGTTGCATAAGCACACTAACGCACACACACATACACATACACACGCGCGCACACACACACACACACACACACACACGCACGCACACTCACACAATCTCATGCAACACCCCATCCCTAACACCTCCCCACACACTATCACTTATTTCTCTCTCCCCCTTTGTCTTTCTCTCTCTCTCTCTCACACACACACACACACACACACACACTAACAACTTTGCAAACACACTCATATAGGTTCTGAACACACATGTTCACTCCTATCACACCACTGGCAACACACGCCTGTGTAAGCTAATGTAGGAGCTCTGATGGTCTTGGAGACTTCACCATGGGCACGGGCAGTTGCAAGGGTGCCCTGTATGCAGGCCAGTCTCTCCTTGCCATCTTCCCTGTACTTCAGTCAGCTGAGAGAGAGAGAGAGAGAGAGAGAGAGAGAGAGAGAGAGATAGAGAGAGAGGAGAGAGAGAGTTAAAGAGAAAGCCTCTCCAGCCCAATTTAGCCTCTCAACAAGACATTGCTATGCAAAGCACATCCGAGAAGCGAAGATGTGTGTATGATGTGATCCGGTCACAGGGGAGATGATGTTGCTGTGTACGCACAACCACGTCTCTAATTACTAACACGAGAAGCCTCCCCAGCAACAGATGGCACTGAAGGAAGAAGAAGATGAAGAAGAAGAAGAAGAAGAAGAAGAAGAAGAAGAAGAAGAAGAAGGTGAAGAAGAAGTGTGGGTGCTATGAGCGGTCGATCGGCCATGATCCTTAGGCTCTGGGAGCCGCAGATGGACTGTTTAAGAGTCTTATCTAGAGAGGGTAAGCATTGGCACGGCCACAACGGAGCTAATATTTCTCCCCACACTCTCCCAAAAATGTCCAGTCAATGGCTTGAAATCAGATTGTGGATTCAATTCTCAGTGAGTACACAGTGATGAAATGCATTGCTATACTGCAAGCTAAATTGAATTTAGATATTGACCGATATTGACTGGCCATGTTTGACTGATAATAGTGCTGCTGCTGTGGCCAGTAATCTCACAGCCTTACCTGTGTTCCTAATATCTTATCATGGGTGCCATATACATTGTGAATGGTTCATTTGTTCTTAGCTGAGTTGCATTCATTAGTTGCGGTAATTGGGTTCGTGTGAGCTGCGCGAGTTGCTGTTTTAATATTTAACAGTTACTGGGGAAAGCGTAGGAAGGAGGTGTAATTTACTCCAAAATGGAACAGGGACTCATTGTGTTTTTCAAACCACTGCAGACTTGTGGTTATTCAAATAGGCAAGTCACACAGAGGGACCTTAATTGAGATGAATGGCTGGTGAAACTCTATTCTGAGGTAAGGGTTAGTTGCACAAGCACATTGGGAAACCTTTGACATATATGAACGCTGAAATCTTGTACGTACTTAGTTAGTTGAGTTTGTTATTTCAGTCTAAGCCATATTGTCATGAGTTTGCCAAGGCTAATATGACACAATCCACAAAGGACACTTGTATTACTATCCTCTACTGGCACAAAAGCTTTTCCTCAGTCATTTACTGTAAATCTCAGCAGGCTCTTTGCATCTCTGAGCATTTTCTGTACAGGCTGTCTGCAGTTGAGTGATGATGGGTTGTCTTATTTGCATGAACATATTGTGTGGTCTTATGGCATGTACTTTTCAATACTCGGCGCCAGAAATGCTGAGGGGGTACTTTCTGTAAGTGCCTGTGTGCTTTGGGTCAGGCGATTTGCAAACGGGGAAGTTGAGCAACTTGGTCTGCATAATTGTATTTTGATTATTACGACTTTATAACAAACGTATAAATATGCAGTATTCCCTGTTTGTCTTTAAGTTTTATTTAAACAAAAAAAATCTGTAAATGAACGTGGTCGCTCTATTTCTCTCAGGTTAAAAGTCAAGCAAACTGATATTTAGCCGATGCTTTTCTCCAAAGCAACACGGACGCCTGTCAATCGATGGCGGTGACGTTAGCGCAGCTCCACCACACGCGTGAAAAAGAAGCTGCATTGAAGCTCGTCCGAAAGGGCCTCAGGCTTCCACAAGATTGCACACACACATTGCGGAACACAGACACGCGCTCTATAAAGAAAGGTCAGAAAGAGTTTGTTTTGTGTACTTCTCATCCGAGATGCCATATCGGACCAGACGTGCTGTGACTCCAAAGGTGACCTTCGTGTCCCGTGGACTGGCATGAGGCCTCCCAGCCCAGCATGGTGTGCCCTTAACCTGCTGTTTGTTTACTCAGCCAACCCCTGGCAGTAAAGCCCCCAGAACTGACAACACCGTGCCCATGGTGTGAATTACATTTATCTGCCGTCCATGACATGCAGAAGTATTACACGGGAAGTCTGAGCGCTGGGGTAGACTGGTAATATTAGAATTGTCAGCGAGTAATAGGAAAGAAAGGTTGGGCGATCTCAGATGAAAACTCACACGGTGGCTACATAAACTTCTTGCGTGGCGGTGTCAGTTCTGGTTTCTGTTGACACGCGCAGATAATTCTCGCCTGTCTGTAGCGGCGTTGGAGCCGGTGAGGTCTGTTGTGGTAGACACATCTCAGCATGACAAGTCGATTTCAATTCCACCGTTGTTTGTTTTTTTTCTATCTTTTATTTTTTTTTAAAAACGGCACGGCATATTTATTCAAAGGCTTCCATTAAAGCGAACAGCTGCAGTTTGCTGAGCACAATGGCAAACAAAGACCAGGGACAGCGTGCTGAGCAAACGACTGCTCTCTGGTGTTCCCGTGGAAAAAAAACAGACAAACATGGCAAACATGGATTAGGGCGTGAGTCATCATAGCCACCTCAGAACCAGCATTTAAACCTGGCCTTGTGCTATTCGTCTTCTGAAGAGCCTGAAGTTCCCTTAATACAGAAATCTTGATGAACACTCTAATGTCCTCTTACTTCGTCAGAGGCATACAAAGGATACAGCTCAGAAGGACATTTCTGAACATGTCGAAACATCAGCATATCTTGTTGAGTTGTACAAAAGATGTCTTTCAATATCAGTTGCATAGCCAATTTAGCTTTGTGTGATTGGAACTGACCTACTCAGACTATTCACCTACATTGCAAGGGCAAATTCTCTCATAACTGACTCAGATGGTACGGTGAGCTGAACATTTCGACAATGGAGTAACATATTTGCAAGTAACGGTTAATTATGCCTTAAAGGCTTTCTTGAATAATATGTTCGGGCCACAACCTTCCAGAACTCTTTACATTTCTCATATTCGTAATGTAATTATATCATAAAATATAGTCTGTTGTAGCATGTGAATGGTTATGTGTGTGTGTGTGTGTGTGTGTGTGTGTCTGAGAGAGAGAGAGAGAGAGAGAGAGAGAGAGAGAGAGAGAGAGAGAGAGAGAGAGAGAGAGAGAGAGAGAGAGATGAATGATGAGGAGAGAACCAAAGCACCAGTCCACGTGCAGATGAAAAGCACGTCTCCTCCGCACGGATTAGCCCTCTCCTTCTTAAACGCTCTGAGTGCATGCAAACTGCTCCCAATTACCAGCGTGAGCGGCTAATCCGCCGGCTAGCGCTGGCTGGGGGCGACTCCGTCCCGGATGGGCGTGCGAGGCTCCTGCTCCTGGTCCCAGTGCGGCCACCTCCAGATGAGCCCAGATGAGGATGCAGAGCTGTCTAATATAATTGTATATCAACAGGCTTAGGCCTCCCCTCCCAACGGACCCCCTCGTTTATTGCAACCAATTTAGACATCCTCCACATTCCAATAACACTAATGAATAACTCCCCCCCCCCTACACACACACACACACACACACACACACAAACACACACACATGTGAAGTGCCACCCCCGCCCTCCCCCCCTTGCTTATTGCGCACAAAAAGAGAAAAAAAGAAGAAAAACTCATACAAGCTCGCATTCGAGGTGGAAAAAAAAACTGAAAGGAAGGATAGAGGGGAAAAAAAGGAAAAGTGGAGCAAATTGCCAGCAAAATGTTTACCACATTTCACAGGGGTTGTAATTAGGGACTGCAGCTTGTCGTGTAAAGAGGCCCCGTAGAGGAGGGGCGAGAGAGTTAGCCAGAGCCTGACTGAGCGGCGCGCTCTCCCACAGGGAACCTCTCCTGGAGAATAATAAGCAGAATTAAGCAACGTCACTGTGTGTGTGTGTGTGTGTGTGTGTGTGTGTGTGTGTGTGTGTGTGTGTGTGTGTGTGTGTGTGTGTGTGTGTGTGCGTCGTTCCTTTCAGAAAGGGATATTAATGGCTTCGCTGATGCCGTGGCTCTTTAGTGGGCCCTTAACTGCTTATTTTCCAGAGGTGCAAATTAGGCCTGTGTGGCTTCTTACGCAGAACAAACCACACAGAGGAAAGCCACTTGAGTGAGATTAGCATACAGGCACACACCCAACGTTATATATTTATATCTAAAAAACATGAACAGAGGGGAGCATCTGAGGACTCTGAACGACCAC
>NC_085004.1:18917381-18947187 GCF_963854185.1 Sardina pilchardus | reverse complement strand
CACAAACGCACACAGACACAAACTCACACAGACACAAGGCTCACACTGACACAAACTCACACTGACACAAACACACAGGCACAAACACACACAAACGCTAACACACAGACTCAAATGCACACAGACACGAACGCACACACACACACACACACAACACACACACACACACACACACACACAGAGACACAAACACACACAGACACAAGTTCACAGAGAAGCAACACACACAGGCAGGAGAAGGGGGTTCAGTGACTGAGCCAGGCCATGAGGAGATCCTTAGAGGCACCATCCGCCGCATTGTAAACTTCATGTGAGTACACTTGGAAGCCGTCAATCTGGAGGCCTCGCTCGCTTTTATGATTATTCTCTCTCTCTGCCTCTAACACACACACACACACACACACACAAACACACACATGCACCACAAGCGCACGTGCACACACACACACACACACACACATACAAACACACTCACACTCACACACACACACACACACACACACACACACACACACATACAAACACACACTCTCTCACACACACACAAACACCAAGACACACATACCATACCATAACACACACATTCACACACATTTATACACACAGACACACACATACCATACCATAACACACACATTCACACACATTTAAACACGCAGACACACACATACCCAAAGGCATACTCACACACACCATATTTCCCGTCTCAGGTGTGTGTATGTGTGTGTGTGTGTGTGTAGGTGATTGTGTAATTTATGAGACTCACTCTGCTGTGAATCTCGCCTCACTGACCCCCCCCCCCCAGCTTCCCATCCTCCACCCTCCCCCTTCTCTCACCAACACCCTCCAATTTATTACTCGTTCTTTCATAAGTTGTCAAGCTGTGAAGGACAATCTCTCCCGCAGAAGGAGAACAAACGCAGACGTTCATTCCTGCCTTGCGTCCCCCGCTCTCTCTCTCTCGCCCTCTCTCCTCTTGTGCTCTCTCTCTCTCTCTCTTGCCTTCTCTCTCTCTCTCACGCTCTCTCTCACGCTCTCTCTCTCTCATGCTCTCTCTCTCTCTCTCTCTCTCACTCTCTCTCTCTCTTCCCCGCTCATCTGTCGCAGTTGGACTTGGCCTTGAGCTGGCGGAGCACGAGTTGGGCTGGGACTTTTATTAGCGATGAGCGTTTGGCGGAGCGCCGAGCAGACACACTTATATCACTCCACGTGTCTGCTGCTCCGCCGCCTCCGCCGCCACCGCCGCTGACATCACGTGGGAAAACGCCGCTCGCTCACGCCCTGTCTGTGGAGCGCGGTAGACGCAGCACCTGACACAGGTAGATGTATCTTTAGTTTGTTTGTAGTTTAGTTTGTAATAAAGCATATTTATTGAGGTATACTTTTTAATAAGCAACTACCTTTGGTATCATTTTTAAAAGTTAACTTTGATGGAATACAGTTGACATGTCGTGTGTGTGAGTGTGAGAGAGAGACAGAGAGAGATAAAGGGTGAGAGAGTGTGTTTGATGGCAAGCATTGTTCCCTTCTTGTGCTGAAGAACTGTATATCTTTCATCTCTCTCTCCCTCTCTCTCTCTCTCTCTCTCTCTCTCTCTCTCTGTGTGTGTGTGTGTGTGTAAGTCTACAGTATGTTTTTACCATTATATGTGTGGGGTGCTTATACACCTCTCTGTGACTCTGGCTGTAATTTCTATCACGCTTACACTCATTTGATGTGGGGGCAGTGGGGCCATGTTAAGGCAGTCATACCCCGCCTCCACACACACACACACACACACACACACACACACACACCCTCCCAAGGGCTTCCAGCAGTGCCTTGCCCACCACACTGCTCCCAGATGAGGCGAATAAAAGTCCATCAGCACACGCAGCTGTATGGATGAGCGACCCCTGGATCCACACGTTTCACTTCCTGGGGTCACCCACCTCTGCAGGTCAGGCAGAGTGGGGTCAGGACGCGGTTACCTCTCCTGGGAGGCGATGGTCCTCTCTTAGGCACCTTTTTATTCCCTCTCTTTTTCACTTTCTTCACCTCTCTCTATCCCTCTCTCCATCCCCCTCTGTCCCTGACTCTCACTCCTTTTGGCTCTGGAACAAGATTAATGACTGTGGGGGAAAAAAGTCAAAGGCAATCACACACACGTGCACTCACACACACACACACACACACACACACACACACACACACACACACACACACACACACACATTCACACAGGCATAGATGCATACGTATTCAAGAGTACACACACACACACACACACACACATTCACACAGGCATAGAGGCATACGTATTCAAGAGTACACACACACACACACACACACACACATTCACACAGGCATAGAGGCATACGTATTCAAGAGTACACACACACACACACACACACACACACACACACACACACACATTCACACAGGCATAGAGGCATATGTATTCACTAGTACACATTCACACACTCACATTCACACAGGCATATAAAGCATACGTATTCACACATACACATGTGCACACAGAAACACAAAAGCTGCACCCCCCCACAGAGACAGCACCAATACTAATAGCCCCTCACACTCACTCCTCCTCTCTCCATGTTCCATGACATCAGATCTGAGGCAGCATTGGAGCTCCAACCAGGAGACTAGGGAAGGAGCCCAGCAGAAGAAACAGGAGCATTTGTTGTGGCATCAGCGGGAGATAACAGGAATGTGTTTCAGAGCGTGTGAAGAATGGCTGTTCTCACCCTCACCCCCCCTACACCCCATCCTCCCACCTCCCAACCCCCCTTCCCACACACACACACACACACCACCAGACTAATAAAAAATAAAAAAAATATATATAAAGAACTAAAAGGCAGGAGCCGCTCATCACGCCGAGCGAGCGAGTGAATCAGTGCGAGAGCGTGTGGATCGGGGGGAGCTGCGGCGGCTTTCCCTTTGATGTAGGAGTTCAATAAGAGATAATTGCTGACTGGTGGCAGAGCTGCAGCCGGGCAGAGGAGGGGAGTCGTGCGGCTGGGCCCTCGCCAGCTCCCGTCAGCCCGAGAAGAGGGCTCCCCCGCTGGGCTGCCGCGCTCCATCACCGGGGCCCCTCCAGACACCCGGGGCCCTGCCAACCGGCAGACCTCCTCCTCCGCTCTTCTTGGCCTACAACCTCCACCACCCTCACCCTCACCCCCACCCCCCAGCTGACAGCCCTCCGGCCCTCGAGTGAATAATACCCATCCGCTCCTCCGCCCCGGCCCCCTGACTGCGAGCGCTGGGAGGGGATATCCCCGTCTGTCTGTGGGGCATCAGCAGGGAGAAGGGTGGAAGGGCCGACCCCCCGCGTGCTCCTTTGGGCTCACCTGCGCTAGGAAGGGCTCCGCTGCTGGCCAGAGGGGCAGGGGAGGGGTTTGAATGATGGGATGGGAGGAGAAGTGTGTGTGTTTGTGTGTGTGTGTGTGTGTGTGTGTGTGTGTGTGTGTGTGTGTGTGTTGTGTGTGTGAGAGAGAGAGAGAGAGAGAGAGAGAGAGAGAGAGAGAGAGAGAGAGAGAGAGAGAGAGAGAGAGAGAGAGAGAGAGAGTGGTATGGGAATTTGATAGACCAAGCAGAGGCGGTATACTGTACCTGCAAGCTGTGGCCAAAGTTTACTCGTGTTGGAAAATAGAGACGAGACTGTTTGTGTATGAGAGGAGAAGCAAGGACAGTAGGAAAGGTTTCATGAAGAAAATCTACAATAAAGAGACAGAGAGAATAATAGTGTGTGTGAAAGGGAGAGACAGAGAGAGAGAGAGAGAGAGAGAGAGTTGAATTTCAACAAACACTGTTTTGTTCCAAAAAGAAAACAAACAAAAGCACATTGTAAATCTGTCAATATTTTATTATTCCCTATATCTGAGAGAGAGAGTTAGAGAGAGAGAGTTAGAGAGATACAGACAGAGAGAGCTCTCTGAGCTAGAGAGAGTGTGAAAAAGAGAGAGAGAGAAAGTGAGAGCGTGAGAGAGAGAGAGAGGAAGGGAGGAAAGAGCTAAAAGAGAAACAAAGGCACGCAGGTGAACACACCTCCACAGGGAGACAAACAGCAGCGCTGAAGAGGCAGAGCTCAACCTGGGCTGCAGTGGAGGAACAAGAGCACATTGTGTGTTGTGTGCCTCATGAACGATACATGCACCCCACAGACACGGAGAGAGAAACCGATTCACACATCAAATGTTAGACAGCCAGAGAGGGAAGGTGGGTGGAGATAGACACCCACACACACACACACACACACACATAAATACACCATCCCTATAGAAGGGTGTAAACAACTGTAAACAACCTGAGGTGGAGTTGAGTTCACCTGATTATGTGGTTGCGAGTGCGCAGCTGCGTAGCTGTTTGCACTGTGTGTGTGTGTGTGTGCGCGTGTGTGTGTGTGTGTGTGTGTGTGTGTGTGTGTGTGTGTGTGTGTGTGACAAAGAGAAAGAGTGTAACAGATCCTATTTGTGGGTAGTGTGAGGTGTTAAGAGCACTCATGTTTAGATGTACCTCTCAATCACGTGCAGAGCCACATCACCTGCTGCCCCTCGAGCTGCGGCACCTTCAGGTGAGATGGAGCAGAAACATCACAGCAAGACAACACCATCAGCTCATATTTCACCCCACCTAGAATAGGATGAGAATAATGAGCACATGCGTACAAACCTGGATCTCCGAATATACAACCGTAGAGATGAGGGAGATATGTGAAATTGAATTAAAAGATCATCAAAAGATCATCTCTTCTTAGTTTAACTGTATCACTTGTGTGTATGTTTTCACTGGGTGTTTTCGCTCCATTTGGTAACGATTCTCTTTAGTTCACCCTCAGCACTGTATATCATAGCCTGCCTCTATCTCTCCTTCTGTCACTTCCCCCTACCAGGAGTGAGTGTGACAGATGGTCCATGCTCCCCACCACACACACACACACACACACACACACACACACACACACACACACACACACACACGCTGGCACACACACACACCCTATCTCCTCACAACTCTCTCCCGCTCTGTCTCTCTCTCTCTCTCTCTCACACACACACACACATACACACACACACCCCTCATCACACCTGCGATGTCGGGAAGTTTCTTTCATTACTTGAGTGGAGGCTGTCCAAACACAGCATCATTTTCCAGGAAGCTAGACCCACCCTGTGATAACAACCCATTTGCTTTTATTTATTAATATATATGTTTTATCACACTGTTTTTTTTTTCTTTCTCCGCCACCATTTTATCTCTGAGCAGCTATTCACGGGCCTGCCCGTGCCAATTTCCGCTGTCTCCTCATCCTGTAAACATGCGGGATTGACACATTCCTTTCAGCATCTCATCCAACTAAACTGTCTCTCTATCCATCCATCCACCCACCCATCCATCCATCCAGCTCCCTCTTTCCCATTTCCCTTGCTTTTGAGAGAAACAGATCTGAGAGCTAGCTTATTGTAGGGTGCAGCGTTCAAAGCCTGACTGCTATCCTAAAGAAAATTGCCTTTCCCCCGGGGCCATTCTCTTCAGACAGCTCCAGTAAGTGCCCGCTGCTTCAGGTGGCTTGTGTACTTGTTACATGCAGAACCCCCCCCCCCCCCCCCCACACACACACACACTTCCCCAAATATGCTGTTTTATTGTTTTTTTCCCCCCAACGTGTTTACATCTCTCTTGTCCATGTTGACAAACCCTCTCTGGAGGCTTCTGATTCACCTTCCATGTGAAAACAGGGACAGGCACCTGATTCCCTCTTGAGGGTAATGAAATGTTGACAGAATTCAGCGTTCGTGTCGTGGTGCCGTGGCGTCGCACACGATGGATCAATGCCGTCGTAACAAGGTAGATGTAGGGATGATTCCAGGGCCGAGCTTAAGAGGGGGCCAGAAATGAACAGAATGAAATGTATGAAAAATACAAAACACGCGTTTGTTTTTCAGAGGTCCCAGATTTCCTGGCTGCATCACTGTGAGGGATGCTTCGGCCCTTTGAACTTGTCGAAATGTTGTTTGCACATTGCAGAACGTAATTCTGCGTTTCAAATCAGGCCGTGATTGTGTGTTGTTTGGTCCTCCCCCTTGAGCACCGTGCCCAGGGTGGGTCTCCAGGGTCCCCCGCGTGTGAGGTCAGGGGGTCGGAGGAACAGAGAGCGCTGGCAGCCAGGGGGCATTATGCTCGTCCCTCCTCGTCTTGATTGCTATTCACAGGAGCTGGCACCGATGCCAGCGAGCCAAGAGATGATGAGCAGAGACTGCGGGGGAGCGCACGGGCCTGTCCAGATGCCAGCAGCCTTCCCGATGTCTTTAACTCTCTCACCTGCCCTGGCAGCGCCTCCTTGAGAGTGCCAACTGCCCCCCCCTCCCCCCTCGCCCCCCCTACCCCACCCCACCCCAGACGGGCACAGGTGAACGCACGGGGCCCCTGATTGATGAATCAGTCTCCGTGATAAAGTGTGCTCCTCCGAACAATGATATATGACTGCTCGATCAGCGGCAGTTAAACCGGAGACACTTACAGCATAGTTATAAGGCGGGCTATAAATTGTTTTTCTTTGCAGGCTGCCTTGCACGACGACTGGGTAAATTACAGCGTTTATAACAGCCACGCCGGTCGGGTAAAAAGGGGGGGCTGAGTGACGCGCGAGGGCCCGGCCTCGCGTCGTGTTATTTTGCCCTACTTTTCTGTATTGTTACTATGGCTGCGCGCGAAAGAGAACACATTACCGACTGGACAGAGAATGTGCATTAACTGCTCCCCGGAGTGCCGTTTCCTTGGAATTCTTGGAGGTCACGTGGCTGAGACGTACAGATCGAGTTCGGTGTGTATAGTGCAGTGCAGAATGAAGGCTTTATTTCGACACAGAGTGTGTGTGAGTGTGAAATGCAACCATGCACAGACGAAAACACTCTGGCAACAGACTGGCGTACTGTACATGCACACGAGTGCACGTATAGACTCACATGCATGTGGAAACGCGCTCTCAACAACACAAAGATAAATAAACACACGCACAATAACACACACAGACACACAACACACACAAACACACACACAGCCACACAGTCAATTCCGTGTGCAAAAGCAGGGAGATGAGGTGGTGGTCTCCATCTCAGGGTGCCTGAGATGGGAACTGCTTTTTTCTCATTAGCTCAGGTGCTAGTGCAGCTGGGGTGGCAGAGCCAGTCACCTCTGTTTAAATCAATACAACACAGAGAAGGGGAGAAACAGAACGGGAGATGGAGAGAAGGAGGGGTGTGGATGTGTGTGTGTGTGTGTGTGTGTGTGTGTGTGTGTGTGTGGGGGGGGGGGGTGATAAGGGAAGGTGGCAGTGTATGATTCTGAGCAAAAACAGAGGCACATGGAGAGATTGAGCGAGAAATAAAATGTGTGTGTTTGTGTGTGAGTCAGGGAGAGAGAGTAAGAAAGAGGGGGAGAGAGAGAGGGGGGAGAAAAAGAAAGCCAAAGCATATCTGTACTACACCATGGATAGCTAAGATGGATGCTGTCTGGCGCCAGTACATATAGCTTTCAACAATGAAGTCGTAAAGCCTCTTCCTTTAAGGACGCTGTCAATATTCTCTCGCTATCGGATGTGGTTCCAAGGTGTCGTCAGGCTGTATCCGATTTCCTGCCCTCAGTTTGATAATCTGCTAAACCATCTGTGCCAGGTCCGTAGAAGGCTTGGCCGGGACTTGTCAGGCTGTCAATGAATGATCAAAGTGGAGGGAACAGCTGCCCCTCGGCCTGCGTGCGCGTGGCGAAGGGGCGAGGGCTCGAGGTGAAGTTATGTTCTCAGCCGCGGCCCCCGCTCGTGTCCCTAAAGCAATTCTGCCCGCCGCTCGAGTGGAATCCATCAGCGTGGGGCGGCGGCGGTGTGTGTGTGTGTGTGTGTGTGTGTGTGTGTGTGTGTGTGTGTGTGTGTGTGTGTGTTGCCGGTGCCGTGCTGTTCTGCGTGACGCTCGCTCTCTCGCTCGCTCCCCTGGCGTGCGTGTTTTCCATCTATTTCATTTCGCCCCGTTCTCTTAGCGCCCAAGGTCAACTGACGAGGAACTCATTTCACATTTAGACACCAATAACAAACAGCGGCCTATGGGGACCACCGCCGGGGCCTGGACTGACCAATCAACGGCCGGCCATTATTAGGGGTCCAATCAGCTTTCAAAACATGATTGAGCAGGTAAAAGACCGCGGTGGGCATCGGGGGGATAGACGGAGGAAATGACGGGAGTGTTTCACCTCTGTTCACCCCAGACAGTCCCTCTCAAGTCTTAGGAAAGTTAAGTTGACTTTGAGATTCAAGGCAGTCTATATGCGTGTCACCCGAGAAAGAAACTCGCTAGCATTTACTTTGTCTGAAAAGAATTTTGTTCAGGAGGGTTTTTTTTTTTTTTTTTTTTTTTTTACACCTCGAGTTTTATATGACCTTCCTACCTTTAAATGCTGCCCTGAAATGCTGCCTGTGGGAGTGCAGGGAAAAAAAGCGAAACGAGGAGAGCTGTTTAGTTTATTTATATAACGCCCAGTGTTTTGGAAAGCGGTTGAAGTATCCGATCAATCAACGGCACAGGTCACTTGGCGTGTAAAAATTGGAGTCAAAAACCTGAACCAGGCTTCTAAAATGAAACAACATGGTTGAGAAATAAAATGTGTGTGTGTGTGTGTGTGTGTGTGTTTGCGTGTATATGTGTGTGTGTGTGTGAGAGAGAGATACAAAGTGAAGAGGGGGAGAAACAAACATGGTTGTGTTTTGTCTCATTTCGCATCATGGAGCTGAGAAATATATATTTTTTTCTCCGTCACTGCGGAGAGAAAATGATTGCGACACCCAGCTTTAGACGATCTGCGACCCATTCCACCCACTTCAGGGGACTTTGATATTACGCTGCCTTCACTCCGGGAGAAGGGGCAATCTGTTAACATGAGCAACTGCGATGAGCGGCGAGCCGGATAAGCTTTCTCTCGGACCGTTGGCCAAAAAAGCGCGAGGCCGAGAGAGAGGTGAAAATGGACTGCCGGCGCGGGCGAAGTTGGCCCGGCGTTGCCGCGGCAATCCATCAGGCGAGGTTTCAGAAAAAGTGAGTCTGTCAGGAGTGAGTCTGCCCTGTCTGGCTGCGATGGCGACGGGCGAAAGGTAATGCAACGCGCTCAGCCACAAAGAAAAAAAAAGCGGCCCGCGAGCCCGATGGATTTTTGGCTCGACGCAGACCACTAGGCAGTCGCTGGGAGAGCCGGCAACATCGCCACGAGGAGAAGTCACTCCAGGACACCCCATAAAGATTCATCTCAGCCTGGTTTCCCTAATGCGTCGTAAGCCAGGAATAATCATAAACAAGCGAGAGACCGAGAGAGAGAGTGATAGAGAGAGAGAGAGAGAGAGAGAGAGAGAGAGAGAGAGAGAGAGAGAGAGAGAGAGAGAGAGAGAGAGAGAGAGAGAGAGAGAGGTAGAGATAGAGAGGAAGAGAGAGTGCGGGAGAGAGAGAGAGGAAGAGAGAGTGCGGGAGAGAGAGAGAGGAAGAGAGAAAGGAAGAGAAAGAGGAGTGGGTGCTATCATCTGAATGTGTTTCTCATAAATCAGAGATCAAACAGCCACATATAAACAAGGTAAGTCATATTAAATGCTATTATGACTGTAAATTGATGTGATCAACCATTTATGATCATATACCATACTCAGACTTGTCTGTGTTGATAATTTCACATTGTGAGTTGTAGGTTACAACCACTTATAAACATAATTAATTGTCTGTTCTATGCTGACAGCAAATAAACAGCCATTTTGGGCGTCATTGCTTATTGTGACACTCATGGTTCTCGTGTGCTTGATGTTTCAGAAATGGTTATTCTGCCTGAGTGCTTCTAATTATAGAAAAAGAAAAGCTTGCAGATTACGGTGGCAACAGCTCTCAGACCAACAGGTGTGTCTGCCAGACGTGTGAAGCAGCCGCTCTGAGACTCCGACATCCCACTAAAGCAAAACTGGTGACGCGCGCGCGTGTGTCTGTGTGTGTGTGTGAGAGAGACAGTTCCTCAACTCATGGCATATCAATTCACGCCCACATGGCCTTGTCACCTGCCACACAATTCTTTTTTTTTGCCTGAAGTCCCCCAGAGAGAGCTCTTACTTCTATCAATCAGCAACTTGAGATCGTATTTTTTGAGATTAGATTCCTTTTGTCCCATTAAATAAGAGTTTGAAGACCACCAATCATTCAGCATAATAGACGGAGGCGGACACCCAAGGTTCAGAAGAAAAAGTCCTGACAAGTATTTGATCCAAACATTTAAACCAGCTCATCCTAACTAGCTGCCAGATAGATCAGATAATTAGTGATATCACCTGTGTTAAATGCACAGGTAGAACAAACATATGACAGGACTTTACTTTCTGGAACAGGGATGTCTGCATCTGATTATTGGACTTTATTTATAAGACTTTATTCTCTTGACATAGCTGTATTCTCGAAGCAACTGAGGCATATTTTTGTGCATCGCATTTCTGGCAATATCTCTTGATAAAGCCTAAGTTGTGTTATACACAATACGCATCCGAGATGGAAACCAGTATGACAGATGGTGGCCTTATTCTGCCATACATGGGTATGATGAGGCTGATAGCAAAGTCAGAGTCTTGACTTCTGCTTGAGGAGAGCCCTAAAACACATAACAACGCCGTAGAGTGCCGCGACACCGCTCTCTTCAGGTCTCTAATCCATTAGAGTTGAAATTAACCCCTGGGCAGGCTCAAAATGGAGCCTGGCGAAGGGGAGAGAGGGGTGCCTGATGAAGGATCTAATTTGGTCATCGAAAGGTTATCGATGAATAAAACATGAGATGATTTACGTAAGGTCACCATGTGTCTCTGTCACCTCTGCATGCCATTGCGGTCTGCCATTGCCGATCTGGCGACGGCAACAATGTCACTGACGGGTTTTTTTTTGCGTTTTTAAAAGCGTCTGGAGCGACGGCGACCAACTCATCTTCAGCCTGAACGTTGCGTTGGGGAATGGAGAGGAGAGCAGATGGGAGGCCATTTAATTGAATTATTTATCAGCCGAAGCTCTGAGGAACATATGCTGGACATCGCTACGCATCCTGTCTCGCTCCCTCTCTCTGACGCCAAGCAGTCGTCGGACCACCTCCATCCTGGTGGTAATGGAGGGACAGAGGAGCAGAGGGGAGATTAGGGTGCAGGGGAAGATGATCCGCGTGCCTCCATCAGCACTGGAAGAGGGGAACATGAGCTATCGAGCAAGGGGCGGCGAGGATGTACAGTAGGAAGGAAGTTACCAGGTGGAATAGATGTACAGCTGTGTTCCATTTTGTCTTCAGTGGTAGAGGACTGAAGACCTCACATAAATAGAGACAGCGAGAAACATGGGCCTATGTGCATTCGGGAGCCAACAGAAACATGTATCTTGCAGCAGATATCTTGAAAGTGTGAAGTTACTGTTCCTTGACAAAGTCTTCCTGTCTCTATTTCGTGATGTTTTCTCAACAAGTGCTTTCTCGACATGAAAAAAAGTTGAGGTCTCGCATGAATAGAAACAGCAAGAAACACACATGCGTTTCGGAGTCAACAGACACATGCATCTTGCAGCAGACAGGCTATCCTGCCGTGTATGAATGTACTGTTCCTGTCTCTCTGTCTCTATTTTGTAGTGTTCTCAACAAGTTTTTCTCCTTAGTGTATATGCTCTGTTGTTTCTCTGGTTGTAACTCAGATGATGGCTGCTTAGTGACCATTAACCATAGACCATGAGAATGAACTGAAGTGTGGTGTGAATCACTGGAGATAGAGAGGGAGAGGAGAGAGGGAGAGAGGGAGGGGAGAAAGACAGAGCGAGAGAGACAGGGAGAGTGAGCGAGAGATGGGGGGAGAAAGACAGAGAGAGAGAGAGAGAGAGAGAGAGAGAGAGAGAGAGAGAGAGAGACTAGAGATGGTGAAATGAGCCAAGCGGTTGCCACAGATGCGCTATTCTGCTGCCTGCTGCCGGCTGGCTGCGTTGGCGTCGCTTTTCGCCGGCAGGGATCTCCTCGTCTTCCCGCGCCGGTGGCTGGCCCGTGGGCCTCCCCTGCAGATACGCAAGCCGTCAGCACTTTTTTTTGCACACACACACACACACACACACGCACAAACACACACACACACACACACACACACACACACACACACACACACACACACACACACACACACACACACACACACACACACACAGGTGCAGGGCTTTAGACCCAAAGGCAAGACACCAGACACTGGATATAACAAAAGAATATAACACATAAAAGTTAATGTAAGTCAACCGAGTGCCAGAATACCGGAGAGAGGAGAGGTAGGGAAACAGACAAACAGGCCCATGCTGATCCCGGATTTACTGAGGCTTTGTTCAGAACCAATTGAAAATCTCGCAAGGAACACACCTTGGCCCACGCTTGCCTTCGCTTGAACCAGGTGAAATGTAACTTGTGAGTAGACGAAGAAGTGAGCAAAGGAGGATAGTTGTGCACTTAACACAATATATCACAGATTTATCAGAGATGGAGTGTAAATAAACCTATTGGGTAACCCACAGTATTCAAGGATGGTACCCACAGTATTTGGATGATAAATGCATAAGCATCCAAACAGCTTAGTGGGAGAGTCGATGATATCCTTTTAAGTGGGTTCCATTCTTTTGAACTGTGTTTCTGTGGTGGGTACCTTTTAAGTGGGCTCCATTCCTTTGAACTATTAGTCCATGGGCCAGACCGGCTACCGGTACCATCTGGGTGGGCAAATTCTAGTTGTGATTTTTTTATACCTACACATCCCTAGTTTATGTTTTGATGTGATAGACCTCTGAGATTGGTAGCTTTTTAGTGGTTATCACCTAATGAACTACACCACCCTCTATAATAAATCGCATTTTAGACACCTGGTGCATATCCTGGTTGAACCCATGGTTAAGATACTTATCAGTGTTGCATAATATTGAGTGTGGTATCATTTTAAAGAGTACATCCTACGCTTTCATTCAAGCACATTGGTGGAGCCCTCTGATTAACACAGAGGTCACTGGAGCTCTTTGAGCCAACAAAAACACAACATTTTCAACCATTTCCGCCTAAACTATACACTTTCTTTATGCCCTGTGGCATCAGAGAATATTACAGACACAAAAGACAGAAACTAAAATACTCCCAGGACTCCAAGGATTCAGAAAATGTATGCTTTACCCATACTACTCCATTAAGGGATGTAATTTCAGGGCCAAACTAATAAGGATGACCAAAATAAGAAGCAGGGCCAAAATTCCGCACATGGAACTCCTCGGCCCCCTTCTGTTTCCTCTCCTTCACAATCTTTTCATGGCCAGTAGAAGAGTTGTGATTCTTCATGAATGTCACAATTCTTCTCTGTGACAACATACAGTGCATTTCCCCACCTGTTTGCTAGTTTTCTTTTACCACATTCCCCCATATTCGGGATTTAAAGTGAGACACTACAGGTGAACAGGGTAGAATTTTAAAATAATAGATATCACCATGAAACTTCCTCAGTTGATTACTTACACAAGTATGAAAAAAAGTATTGCAAGTTTTTAAAAATTGTATGTTTAATTATGCAAATGAGGAGTTGCCTCATTAAATCGGCCTATGCATGATTTTGCATATATTTCCGGTAGATAGATTTGAACATACAGTATGATAAAGTTAGGCGGACAATCATTTTGTTTACAAACAAGATTAAAATTACAGGGGGATTTCAGGATATCTGCTTTCATTACCTAGGAAATCACAATATACTGTCCATAGTAATTTTTTTATTATTATTTTTATTATTAAAATGTCCCATAAATCAGGCCAGGAATGATTAACTAACAAATTCCTCTGTAAATATCTGTATGTGTGTATAACTGGAAAGTTCGGTGTACATACATGTACAGTAGGTGCTACAGTACATACAATGCCTTTAGAAAATCATCATACCCCTTTGAAATAGTTACTTTATTTGTCTTACAGCCTGAAATCAAAGCCCATTTTTATTTACAAATTTAGCATCACACATCAAAATAATGAAAAAAGGCAACAGTTCTGATAAATTAATTTTAAAAAATTGAAAAACTAAAGTAACAGGGTTGAGCTTCCTTTTACTTTGATTACAGCCATCAATCTGTTTAGATATGTCTCTATTAGCTTTGCACCCCTAGATTGGGGAATATTTGCCCAATCTTCCTTGCAGAATTGCTCAAATTCAGTCAAATTCTGTGGGGAATGGCGATGGACTGCTGTCTTCAAGTCAATCCACAGATTTTCTACAGGATTTAAGTCAGGGCTCTGACTTGGCCAATCAAGGACATTCAACTTCCCATCCTTAAGCCACTGCTTTGTTATTTTGGCAGTATGTTTAGGATCATTGTTGTGTTGGAAGGTGAATGACCTGCCCATCTTCAGTTGTCTAGCAGAGGGACACAGGTTTTCCTCAAGAATTTGGTTGTACTTGACAGCATCCATTTTCCCTTTTATCTTGACCAATTGCCCAGAACCGCTGAAGAGAAACATCCCCACAGCATAATGTTGCCCCCACCATGCTTCACAGTAGGTATGGTGTGTTTTGGGCGGTGTACTGCGTTTGGTTTTCGCCAAACATAGCGCTTGGAGATTAGTGCAATATACAGTACACTGGAATATTCTGCTACCATGTAGAAAAAGGCTTTATGGCAGATGAGACTAAGATTGAACTTTTTGCACTGAACTCCAGCAGGCGCTATGTTTGATGAAAACCAAACACAGTACACCCAAACAAACCATACTGCCACACACCCTGGCAGCTGAGTTATGGACATACTCAGAGTCTGCTAAGGGCCTTGGTGGGCAGTCCAGTCAGAATACCATTGCAGTAGTCCAGACAGGAGGTGATTAAGGCATGGATGGGTGTTACTGAATGTGTGAGTGAAGGCCAAAGTTGTGAGATGTTTCTGAGGTGGTAGAAGGCGGACTTGGTGATGTTGATGTGGGACTGGAAGGATGACGCCTCAGGAGATGGGGAAATGGATCAGCCTTCCACAACGTCTCCAACGTTCCACAACGTCTCCAACTTTCCTGAGCAGTGGTGCAGGGTCTGCCACCATGAGCTCTGTCCTATTACTGTTGAGTTTGAGTAAGTTTGTGGTCATCCATGATTTGAGTTCCTGCAGGCAGTTTACAAGTTCTGTGGGTGGGAGCTGGCATGAGGAGTTTGTGCTGATATAGAGTGTCATCGGTATAGCAGTGGAAGCTGAGTTCATGGTTACGGATAATATGACCTAGGAGTAGCGGGTGCAGAGTTGGAGCCATTGAGAGTGATAAATTGTTTCCGGTCTGTGAAGTAGGACTGGAACCAGGACAGTGCTGTGCCACTAAGGCCGATGAGCTCAGAAAGGTGATGAAGCTGGATGGTACCACACCAGAGATGCATTTATGATGTTTTCCACTGGATGACAGAGCATGGGAAGACAGGTCTTGATCAGGGTGGTGGACATTAGTTCAAGGCTGCTGTTGAGGTCTTGGCTGAGGTGACCAGTTTTTTTACTCGGTCGGCATCGAGTGGAGAGAAGGCGGATAGGCAACACTAAGGTGAGCCAGCAGCTGAGTGGTGAGAATCCTGTTAGGGCAGAGCCCAGGAGACTGGAGCTGCCCATAACTCTCACAGGAGAAACACACAGAGTTCATAACTCTCAACCAAGCCACTCCCCAGGTTATGGCTATATCCTGAAGCCTCACAGCCTTGGCCATGGTGGCGGGCTTAATGTTATGCATCGTGCTCACATCCTGGTCAAAGTTAATATGACCTCCTTTGAATGTGTTCACTTCACGTTGTCTGGGTCCACACAGCCCCTAATCTACTTCGACGCTATCTGACTCCATAGCGACTCATCTCGTCACCCACCACCCTTACCCTTAGTTGAACACTACAACCATGCCCTCTCTCTCAGGACTTTGTAGCACCTCTCACCACATGTTAGTGTCTTTCTCTGGTCCTTTCCCCTGGTTCATCCTTGAGCACCGCAGGATGAAGACCACAGGGTGTAGGCTCGAGAGACGATACAGAAGATCCAACCTCACTGTCCATCGTGAAACATTTAAAGAACACGTCACAAACTACAAAGAAGCCCTCTCTCAGGCAAAAACAAGATATTACTCCACACTCATCAATAACCATCAAAACCACCCCAAATTGCTCTTCTCCATCAACCATCTTCTTCACCCTCCTGATGCTGCTAAACCCTCAGATGCAACTGACCTCTGCGCCAGGGGCCTCATTAATAAAAATGTTAAGTAGAAATCACCCTTCATTTGATTTTAGATCATCTCTGGAATTATCGTATGTGTGATTCAGAAAAAACAAACGTGTACACAAAAAAACATGTGTAGGCCTAGCCTATGCCATCTGATATTAACTAGCTTACATTTATGCGCTGTCATTTCCAATAGTTTCTAATTATGATTTTCCAAGCAGCACATTCTGGAATGAGATTCTATGCATCCATGTCCATTGTCATTTCTTCTGCTTGCAGTAATGTGGTATGCAATGTGTGATACATTTGGTAGATTTACTTAATAGAAAATAGTAGGCTACCTTATGAAGGAAAGACCTCTAGGCCTACGTTAAGGTACAGTACGTTTCCAATATGACCCAGGGTCATATATTGCTGATGTAGCCTAAAGCGTACTAAATTATAAGCATGATATGTCATGTAGGCCTAACGTCTCTTTTGGGATAGGCTATGTTTAGGCTATGTTTTTGCTAAAGTGAAGTATAGTATAGAAGTAGTTTGCCGGTCATTCTTCATTCCTTCTGCACATCGGGGTTCAAGCTATTATATCTTTGCATTTGTTTTCCAGTGCCCTAAACATTGCCCTTTATAGTTTGATATAGGCCTACCTTTAGGCTATCTATCTTTATATTTCTGCCTACATTATCCAAATTGTCATTATTCAAGTATTGTCATCTGATCTCGGGCACTGCCATCAGTCATAGAGCAAACAGGTGCGCGCTCTGCAAAAACTTTGGGCAACTCTAAATATGAAGATCAGAGGATAACTTCTGTCCCTTGGTGATGTATAGATGATGCCAAACTATCTGTCCATTATTGCTCATTCAAATATTATCTTTTTGTGACGGAGCCATGAACACAAATGTCATATTTTCCTTTCCTAAACAACACTTTACGGTCAATATTACATTGATTGGAACATGAAATATATCAATTACTTTATGGTAGGCCTTTGTGTTTTTTTTAGATGTTATGAAATAGGTTAGGTAGGCTATAGGCCCATGTTTTTTCTCACTTTTCTAAGCAGGCTAGTTAGCTCAATAGCAGTTTCACGTCAAATCATGAAATATTAAAAAACATGTTAGTTGGTCACAGTCTCATGACACACCATAATTACATTAATACTTATAATCCCTTGTGCCAAAATCCAAGGTAAAATATATTAAGAAGCCTCTGCCCAAATGAACTTAAAGGAGCAAGCTAACCACCAATATGCCAACGGTCACAAACACACCAGTATACTGCTGACGAATGGCCAATCGAACAACAGTATACAGTATGCAGCATGTCATTAGGGTTATCAAGTGGGCACCCTGCCCTCATTCACCGATGTTTCATTAAGTTAGGCCCACAACACCTCATGAAGGCTTAACAGTGAAATCAGCATCCTGGAGACACTCCCCTCCATGCTGCCACCATAATAACACATTGCAATATCCAATATCCAAATACTCTTAACCAACCTAGGCTTGGTCTAGGCTGGTTAGGTTGGTCCGTCCCGTTGATGCGTACTGAACCATAACCCTAGAAAACCCTAACCCTAACAGTCTGTCACAAATACAAAACAAATAAGACAGTTAGCTACCTTAGCTTGCACCCCAGAAAGTCTAACTCCTCCTAACCCACAACCATTCACTTGCTTGTTCTGCTGCCAGGGACATGGTAACCACCTGCCTTAGACTTCGTCCACAAATGCCCAATTCAGAAAGAAAGCCAATAGCAGATCTGGCCACAAAACCATGTGCGCTGATTTCAATAGGCCTTAGTCATGCACTCCAACCTTGCTGGGCTGCCTCCTCTGCTATTTCAGTGTATTTTGCTCTTTTCAACTCATTGGCCTCTTCTACTCATAATAATATTACAACAAATGTTTCCACAGTGTGTATACACACATACATGTAAGTCCTTGGGGTGGTGTTGGAATATAAGATTACAAAATAAGACATAGACAGATACGTACCTGAAACAGGGAAGATGTGGAGGTCACAACAATATATGACAGTTGACATAAGTGATATTATATGATACAAAATACAAAATTGATACATATGGGGAGGAAACAGAAGGGGGCCGAGGAGTTCCATGTGCGGAATTTTGGCCCCGCTTCTTATTTTGGTCATCCTTATTAGTTTGGCCCTGAAATTACATCCCTTAATGGAGTAGTATGGGTAAAGCATACATTTTCTGAATCCTTGGAGTCCTGAGAGTATTTTAGTTTCTGTCTTTTGTGTCTGTAATATTATCTGATGCCACAGGGCATAAAGAAAGTGTATAGTTTAGGCGGAAATGGTTGAAAATTTTGTGTTTTTGTTGGCTCAAAGAGCTCCAGTGACCTCTGTGTTAATCAGAGGGCTCCACCAATGTGCTTGAATGAAAGCTTAGGATGTACTCTTTAATATGATACCACACTCAATATTATGCAACACTGATAAGTATCTTAACCATGGGTTCAACCAGGATATGCACCAGGTGTCTAAAATGCGATTTATTGTAGAGGGTGGTGTACTTCATTAGGTGATAATAACCACTAAAAAGCTACCAATCTCAGAGGTCTATCACATCAAAACATAAACTAGGGATGTGTAGGTATAAAAAAATCACAACTAGAATTTGCCCACCCAGATGGTACCGGTATGCTATATTTTGGGTCTTTGGCCCATGGACTATATGTTAAAGTGGTGTGTACCTTAGCCTCTGGAACACTCTCCAGCGCAACCGATATTACATTCAGCCTCAAGGTTGTATTATCTGAAGTGTTTACTTGATGCACTGCCATCTGGAATGCTAACATAACTAGCATGATATAGGCGAAAACCGTTAAACTCATTTGAAACATTTGTTTATAAATAGCGTAGCCGATCGAGTTTTAACTTTAACTATAGCTCACACGCTAGATTCCTGGCCTCAGAGTTTTCCATCCCGTGTGACAGTTCCAACCCACTGGAGATTTAGCTGCAAGGTTTCTTCCAAAGTTGGTTCATAGCCAGGTACATACTGTGTCTAATTCATATTTCTAACCAACGCATGGCGAAGAGGGACACAGCACAAGGAGTACGCCGTCTCCGTTATTTCCCTTGGGTCGGTAAGATAGAGGGCTTGGGAAGCTGCGGCGCCTTTGTTTACCCCTTGGATTCACAGAATGATGTCACACCCAAGAAACGTATTAGAGGGCAAGCAGAGTTTGATTTCTCCGTCTGCGTTGGACATAGTAATAAAGGGGTTTTGCTGGGACTCACAATGCCCATCACACACCACAGCTCAAGACAAGGGAAAGGACAGCCGACGAAGGAAGGAATGAATATCTCCTTTCTTAAGAACACACACTCGCGCACTGCATGCCATGTCCTCAATGTGCTTCTCTCATCTTATGTCGAGAGATGAAACGCTTTTGATCTGCAGGAATCCAGAGCTCTCTCTGTCTCTCTGTCTCTCTCTCTCTCTCTCTCTCTCTGTTTGCTTTCCTCCTGCTTTCCCTGGCTGCAGTGAAAAATGCTTTTGCACCTGGGCGAATAAGCAAATTCAGAGCTCAGACTGTGTTTGGATATAAACCTGCTGGATGAGCAGTGGAATAGATTTCTGACATAAAAGGTAGTAAAACAAAAGTGCTAATCACCAGTGTGGGAAATGGGTTTAAACAGAGAGAGAGAGAGAGAGAGAGAGAGAGAGAGAGAGAGAGAGAGAGAGAGAGAGAGAGAGAGAGAGAGAGAGAGAGAGAGATTCACCACACCACAACACAGTTCTCCATCAGTCGGTACCTGATATTTTGAATTACACTCTCTTCTGTGCAGCTTCAAATAATATAGATACTGACCACAGATCAGCATCATTTAAAAGAAGACAGCATTCAGGTTCTCTACACTGACAGGAAAAGGCAGTCTTAGAAGCTGGAGCTGAACAGTAGGCTAGAGTACACTTTTCAGTTGCAGTGAATGCCATGGAACTAATGTACCAATCTTTGACAAAATCAAATGGCTTTTGGGGTGCATTACTGTTCTGTATCCATATCTTATGGTGTCATCTTATTTTCACAAGCCAGCATCTGGTATTTATGCTCCGTTGTCTCTCTGGTTGTGGTTCACACTTCATTTTACAGAAGGTGTTTCAAAAGAGCAAGATGTTGTTAAATTTTGCGTCCGTGTGTCTGTGTGTGCGTGTGTGTGTGTGTGTGTGTGTGTGTGTGTGTGTGTGCAAGAGATATGAAGGATGAGAGAATTTACCTCTGCATGGGTGAATTCTTGGTGCTTGTCCTTCTACCTGCCTTCCTCAACAGCTCCTTAATTGCTTTGTGAATTCATCTCGGTGTTGTGGCGAGAGGAGCCAATTAAAAATCAAATATGGCCTAGGAGGTGCCGGCTATATTTAGACAAATGAGCAGTGTCTGCTGTGGGCTTTGTGGTCCAGGGGAAGAACAGAGGGAGAAGAAAGGGAGAGGGGAGGGAGGTGTGGAAGTGCTTCCAACAAAAACAAATAGCTGTTGCTGTCATGTTGTTCTCATGGTAAGAAATGAAATGTGGCAAGAAGTGATTATAGGAAGTGAGCGCGTGTGTGTGTGAGTGTGCATCCGTGTGTGTGTGTGTGTGTGTGTGTGTGTGTGTTTGTTTGTTTGCGAGTGTGTGTCTGTGTGTGAGTGTTAGCATGAGTGTGTGTGGGAGTGTGCGTGTGTGTGTGTGTGTGTGTGCGTGTGTGTGCGTGCGTGCGTGTGTGTGTGTTTGCAGCCGTGTGTGTGAGTGTGTGCGCTTGCGTGCGTGTGTGCGTGTGTGTGTGTGTGCAGCCGTGTGTGTGTGAATATACACATGCTGTGCTGCCTCACAGAGGGTGGGATGGAGATGGATGGTGGTGGTGGTGGGGGGCGATGGAGTTTACATATCTAGGTCTTCCGGCATCTGTTTTTTACGTAAGCGTCATTTTGCATGAAAACAGAACTGGCACACACTCACACACACACACACACACACACATGAGCTGCCATGGTGCGTATAATGCATCTGGAGACATGGACCACTTCAAACAGCTCTTCTTCCTCCCTCTTTATTGTTCACCCTCCAACCAAAAAAACAACGACTGTGTTTTCTTTCATCCTCTCTGGTCATGTTATAGAGATACTGTACGTCTCTCAGTTCTTCTGTCAGACTACGGAATAGCAGCACCCTTCGTCCCTCCATGAAGCCTTCGCCGGATGAGAACCAGATACGGAACGGAGCGGAACCGACCCGGTGCTAGCCGCTACCTTGGGTATTGTTACAGTTTGGGGGTCTCAACCTTACGTGACCTACATTTAATGGCGGAGGCGCTAAGCCCATAAAAAAACTCTCCCCCTGTCCGTGTCAAATTCCTCAGTTAATGTTAACCCTCCGGCCTACACCTCCCCCCTGTAATGTTGTTTCTGGTGCCTGGTAATGGTGCCGTTCGCTCAATGACGGACGGAGGTCACAGTTTCTACAACGCTGCCCTTATGTGCTGGAGACTAACGGGGTCACCCGCAAGCCAGGGGGAGGGAGAGCGCGACCCCTGGGGAGTGACTCAGCCAGAGGTCAAAGGTCCCGCTGCAATGGTCCACCCCCAGCTGTGGAGGTCGAGGGCTTGTTTGTCTTGCCCTTCCCGTGCCTCGTGGTCAGTGGCGGTCACCAATTAGAAGCAGGCGGGCACAACGAAAACAAGCCTAATCTCTGCCGTATCCCCCTCCCAGGCCTCTCCATCTCCGTCACTGTCGCCGGCCAACAGGCCAAATATTGTTCTGCCTGTCCAGAGAGGTGGCATGACACCCGCCCAGGCTGCCAATGGTCAGCCGGGAGCGTTGCTTAATTTGGACCGTCTGCTTGCGTTTCACCTTCATTACCACCGCCAGACTGATGGGCTTTACGTTCCTGCCCCGAGGGCTGGGGCAGGCGGAGCTGGCAAGTGGTCACCCCCTGCGACTAGCTGTGAAGTCCTTCAGGCCCTAGATTAGGAGCGGAGCAATAAACGCACGCTGCGTCTCTGTGCCACCTCTGTAAATAGGGAAATTGACATTGCAGCAATTTTGGCAAGAGGGTTATTGTTTATGATGCTTTGTGTGTGTGTGTGTGTGTGTGTGTGTGTGTGTTTGTATGTGTGTGTGTCTATACATGTGTGTTTCTGTGTGTGTGTGTGTGTGTGTGTGTGTGTGTATGCATGTGTGTCTGTGTGTGTCTCTGACTGTGTGTGTGTCTTTATGCATGTATGTTTCTGTGTCTATGTATGTGTGTGTGTGTGTGTGTGTGTGTGTGTGTGTGTGTATGCATGTGTTTCTGTGTCTCTGTGTGTCTGTGACTTTGTGTGTGTGTGTGTAAAATTCCATCAGAATCTCTGCATAGTTGAAATGTGTATTTTTCTACTGAGCATTTACCAGTTTGCCCTTTGTGATTTCAGTGGGGCATAGCAACATTTAACAGGTGCACATATTCCATACCCCAGTAAATTAGGTGTGACAATGTCCCCTCTTCACCGAATGCCTGACTCGTATTACACCGCTCTCTGTCTATCATGAATTTTAAATCCCTTTTCAAAAAGCAGAAAATATACAGCTTATCGATGTCTCACTTCACATTTCAGGCCATTCAGAATGTGAACGGAGCATAGTTTCTCGTAAAACCATGCATTTTAAAGGATTTCCATTTCAGGGGGGTGTATACACATGGAATATAAAACCACTGTAATATTGCTGCTGCATAACTGCTCATGTCATGCTGTGAGTAGCCAACAACTGTGAAGTCTATACATCTCAATCTTCATTTAAGTGAAAATAGGCTTCAAGTGCCTTTTACCCACTGAAAATGTGTGTGTGTTTGTCTGTGTTTGTCTGTGTGTGTGTGTGTGTGTGTGTGTGTGTGTGTACGTGTACATGCATGTGTGTGTCTTTTGCCATGGTCGGTGCCGTGGTGTGTGGTTTATGAAGTGCTTTCATTGGAGCTTTACGCAGTAATTTTCTGCAGGCTTGTGAGACAGAGCCACATCAAACAACCATGTCTTTCATACAATCTAGCAGGTAAGGCTTGTTATTATGTGTATGGTACAGTATGTGAAAACATACACACACAAATGACACGCAAACACACACACACACACACACACACACATACACACACACACACACACACACACACACACACACACACACACACACACACACACACACACACACACAAGCACAATACACATTGCAAGGAAAAGACCTATGTGTGGGTCGCTCAAGTGACACGGCCCTCTACCGAACACAGCATCCAGTTCCTCCTTCGGCACCCCCCCCCCCCCCATCTCTTTCCCTAGAGAGAGACCAAGAGCAAACCCCCTCGCTTCCTCACACAATCATCTCCACTGGCTGGCTGTCATCTCATGGCATATTGTAGTCCGCAGAAAGGCAGTGGTTGTTTTGCTTTGCGACTGGTGGCATGTCAACACAGTGTGTGTGTGTGTGTGTGTGTGTGTGTGTGTGTGTGTGTGTGTGTGTGTGTGTGTGTGTTTGTGTGTGCTTTTCCAATGGTGCTGTTGGTAAACAGAGTAAAGCCTGATGTGAGCACTCCTGTCGACTCAAAGCGGAACACCCTTCATCATCAGGTGAGGAAGAGGAAGCCTGACAGCGAAGTTGCCATATTACAAGGATGACCCTGCTGCTTGTTTAACGCAAACACACACACACACGCACGCACACACGCACACACACACACACACACACACACACACACACACACACATACACACACACACACACACACTCACACTCACACACTCACACACATACACACACACACACACACACACACACACACACACACACACACACACACACACACACACAACACACACTGACACATACACTGACACTCTCTCTCAAACCCACCCACACAAACATTGAGAGAAATACAATTTCTCAGATAGAACATTAAAGAAGCTGGATATATAGAATTTATATTTTGACTCTCAGTCTGAAAGACTATGACTGTGTGCTGACTTTACCTGGGAGGTCTGCATGAATGACAGCTGCTCTGAATGCACAATTCTTTGTTGCTCTGGGTCACAACTAAAATGTAATTAAGACTCCTTCAATAAGTGAATACTTACATCACACACTGAGCAAGCATTCAAACAAAATCAAAAAGGTCCCTTTTTTATTTCACTGTTAAATCTCGTCTTTATTTAGCTGAATACAATGTAGGTCCACATGAGGTGAGTTCATGTTGTGGCATTCCACTGGAAATGTGGTGGAATCATACAATAGGCATCAGTGGGCCTTGGTGCAGTACTCTGGAGCCAGACTCTTTTAAGTGGGAGCGTTTGAAGGTCTCTCCCTGTGGAGTTTCCACTGGGCTCCGATGTGTTTTGCATCTTTATCAATTTTTACTGCCCTCCCTCTCTCTGTCTCTCCTCCATCCCTGCCGCTCTCTTTCACTCATTCCCCCTCATCCTCCCTCCCTCCCTCTCTCTCACACACTCTCACAGAGTCTCACTCTCCCCATGTCAAATGGATGACAATGCTGCCAGTGTGAGAGGTGTTTAGACTGGCTGGATAAATGCAATCAGGAAAGAGCCCGCTGCAGACATGCTCGGCTGATCACCACTCCATCATACAAAATCATCCATCCTTTCATCCATCCATTCATCCATCCATCCATCTACATGTATCTATCTATCTATCCATCTCTCTCTCTCTCTATCTATCTCTCTCTCTCTCTATCCATGTCTTGATGTAGTTATGATGGTGTGGTGATTGCTCTAATTACTGACAGTCTCAGAAGTGGTGGTGACTGAGGTATGAAGTGGCAGGCTGCGGGACAGCTCATTACATCAGTAATGAGCGGTCACTAGACTGTAGACGTGGCAGAGTGAAATTGCCTTCCCCTTTGAATGCAGGCCTCGCAGAACTGTAACCAAAGATCAAATGGGGGAGACAAAAATGGTCTGGTAACTATAGCAATCAACATCCCTCTTGTTGATGGTGAAATCAGTGTGGCTTATGACTATAAAAACTAAACCACAGGTCAGTCAGTTTGTTTATTATAATATCTACAGGTAACTAATGTCCCAAATGTTGTTTCAATGTTCTCTATGTTTCTATGACTTCTATGACAGTTATCCATGGATGTTATGTTACTTTACAAATCAAATTGGGTACTCAATTAATCAAAACGGTCAGTTATATTTACCTAAACCTTACAGAAATATCACATTAGAAATCCAAACCATCTAACTTTCACAGGTAGACTAATGCACCTAAACATTGAATAACCAGTTTGGATATATTTAGCCTGGCATCACAGAGTCATCGTCTGAACAAGACTGGTCCCATTCTCACAGTCCTCTCACATAGGAGCTGGAGTTGGAGACAGGAGAAGAGCCCCAACAGAACTAGCTCTGTGCGAGGGGATCGGAGGAGTAAACGCCTCTGGAGTCTCCCCCCAAAATTGACTGATAATCAGACTTCTTCCAACTCATTGTGGCCTTGGGTAGTTAGCTATTGATCTGTTCATGATGCAGTCTGAATGGTCTTGTTGTTAGAGAGAATGACCAAAGCTACTCTCTGGCAGAGACATGGCTGTTTTTCGCATTATTTGAGATCTCATTCCGCCCTCTCTTATATTTTCACCGCATAACGTTTGGCTAATTAGGGCGCGAGCTTGTACTAAATGAGTCAGTCTTGCAAGCAGGTCATCGGGGCGTAGATATTTAGCTCTCATTATTATAGCGTTTTTACCATGGTAACATGTCGAAACATATTGCATCTGATGTTCATGTTCAAAGAGCATCCTTTGTAACACTGAATGCTCACTGTTTGACACCAACATTGTTTATTTTAGGAGAGGCTTCCTGAAGAGCTGTTGCTACCCCTGAATTTGACTCAGATGAAGGCATTTGCTACAGCACACAAACTGTTATATTTGCTCCTGGCTTGTGTTTCGCATGGCACCAGCACAGTGGTGATTTTAAACTGGTTGTTTTGAGTTCAACCTCACCCACTCTCTCTCACACACACATGCATGCGCGCGCGCACACACACACACACACACACACACACACACACACACACACACACACACAAATACACACAGCTACAATATCTCAGGAATTAAACAAATAAACGATTGAGTAATTAAATGAAAAATAATGAAAGTGGGAGTAATCAAATCTTTCACATTTTTGTTTGAGTCTTTTTCTGCTTCAGACCAATTTCTCATGAATTAACTTTAAGAATGTCAAGCATGAGTAGGACATACGTCTTTTCAAAGCTCTCTCTTTTCTCTATTCGGTCTTTTTTTCTTTTACTGTAAAACACTCTCTCTCTCTCTCTCTCTCTCTCTCTCACACACACACACAAGTACACACCTCATACATACAATGAAATTGTGTTTTATTCAGCTTGACGTATGTTGTCCTCAAATAGCCTGCTGAAGTTTCTTTACAGACTGCTTAAGACCTTGAGATGTCGCCCCAGTAACACTTAGGAGGTTCCAATATAATGTTATGTAAGAGAACAATGTGAAATTAGAAACACTTTGTGCTACAGTAAGTGCTATTTTAACAGACCTAAGGGCTGTGGTTTCTCTATAAACCACCAATATGGCTTAAGTGCCCTCAATGTAGCCATGATCCACAAAAACATTCAGTGTTTTTAGTGTATATAAATTTGGTAGAGTATGCTCCTGCTATACTTGCACAGCCAGTTGCGGCCTCCCCGTTCTTTTCTTTGAACCCAGAGCTCTGAGCTGCAATTGCATTGCAAGAACAAGAACAATTTAAATCAGTCGGGTTACTTTGTTTATAATTAATCTCCCAAATGAAATTCAGCCATCAGGTTCTTTCTTTTTTTTTTCATTCTTTTATTATCATCTTGGGCCAGCCGGGCGACTCCAGTCGTCTCCAGTCAAGCCTTTGACAGGGTGATCTTGCGTCTGGAATCAATTCCCAGTGAGCAGATCAGTGTGAAGTGATTATCACATAACACCAGCACCGGCTATGGTGAGTTTGGGGGAGGATTAACACGATTACTGTCAGTAGGAATGGGGAGGTGGGGGGGCGTCCTCTCATTCAGAGCTCATTTAACCGAAGAGGGAGCCACCTGGTCTTCTACCCCTCCACCCCCTCCAATCCTCACGCCTTCCCAGGAAGATGTATTTTTAGGGACACAGGTGAGGGAAGGTGATGGTGTCACTGAGGTGGCGTATGGGAGGTATTGATTAGGCTAAAGAACTAGAGAGGCAGACAAGGCCCAGGTGACCTGCGCTAACAAGGCCTGGGAGAGAAAGTGGGAGATATAGAGATGGAGCGAGAAAGAGTAAGGAAGAGAGAGGGGGGGAGGGGGGGGCTTGGGGGTCGTGGGCAAGCCATAAATGGTAGCTGGTTATTGACCTTTTCTCTTGTGCACACACACACACACACACACACACACACACACACACACACACACACACACAAATACACACACACACATGAATGTGCACAAAACCAGTGACTTTGTTGGTGATTTCTGTAAAGAAAATTACCTTGAACTATTGGAATAGGTGTAAGATAAAATACTGCAACCACTGTGGTAAGCCGTACAGTACAGTAGGTCTTCATGCAGTAACCCCACCCCTTACACACACACACACACACACACACACACACACACACAGACTACACATCTGCAGTAAACTCCACACTCGAGTACACACACGACACACATACACACCAACTCTTACACACATGCATAAAACAGTGACCTACATATGGACAGACTCTCTGGGGGGAGAAGTGTTGCAGAGTTCTCCAACAATAACATACTTTAGCATGAATCACCTCCCCCTAAACTGCCCATCAGCCCCCCCCTCGCAGACATGGGCCCTTGCTAAGCTGGGCCGCTCCAGACTGATCAATCAGGTTGAATGAAGAGGAATGGGGAGACCTAACGTCCACAACAGATTTTAAGGATCTGGACAGAATCTTAAACAAACTACCATGAGTGAGTGAACAATCTGGAGGTGATCCAGAGGTGAAATTCCTAACCTTGATTATGGACTACTAGCAGGGGCACTGGCAAGCACACATTCTTCATGGCTTTCCCACTGACTGTGTGTCATGTTTGTATAAGAATATTTTTAATGATTCTTTTTTTTCCACAGAGCTTGCTCTACTAGTAAAATTGTCAAGTCCAGAACGATTCGTCAAGCTTCCAGAGAGAGAAAAAACGGTGGTAGTGCAGCCAATATCAACAAAGGCCAAATATATTTCACCGCGTTTTTTACTTGAAGTTTGTGGGAAAAGAAGCAGTGCTGTCTGTGGCTCTTTCAAATATATATTTCCCAGGGAAAATGACTCTGTGGAAGGTCACCCTCCAATCAAGATTCCCATGGCATCCCAGCGAGCCTTCCTCATCTCTGGGAAATAGAGAGCCATCAGCTGCTGCAGAAGTGAGGCTCATTGATATAGATGAACCTCCATTAAGCCTGGGAAATGGGTGACATTTTACATTAAAATGGTCTCTCTGAATCCCTATCTCCCCGCCCCATACATTTGCACTCTCAATAGTGTCTCATATTTGTTTTTGATAGAAAAACTGATGAAAAAAACACTTTTCTGATGGCCATATGCAGAATTTTGTTTTGAGACGAGAAAGAGAGAGAGAGAAATAAAGATGAAAAATAAATCAAATAAAAAAAAAGACGTACAGATATCCTGTTTAGAATTTCCTTTACAATAAATTATAGTTTCCTGAGCTCAGACGTAATGAGAAGGAATTGCTCTCTCTGAATTTCAAACAGGGGCTCTTCTGGTGAAAGGCTGTCAAAAAGGAAAAGTGTCAGATGGAGAACATGCCGTGAGATTCACCCTCTGCATGGATGGAGGGGGGAAAACGTAAGGCTGAGAAACTGAAAATGTGTTTTTAATTGAGGAGTGCGTATCTCTGTGCGGACACTTTGCCCATTCATCTTCATTCGGAGAGCGGGGCTGACACCGGCGAAGCCTTTTTTTTGACAGATCTCATTCGGCTCTGGCGCTGGATTTGTAACTTCTGAGCCGTCTGAGTTTCCTGCGTCGTTGCCTCTCGTGTTTCAAACCCACTGCACTGCCCACTGACCATAATGAGGACATCTGGAAACGAGAGGTCAACGTTTAGCCACATCCATATATGGAAGAAGGGGGCTTTTTAAGCCAGATGGGAGTTTCTTAGGGGATAGGGTGGCTGTGAATGAGAGGATGGGGTGGCTTAAGGTGGAAGTAATGTAGCTCTTCTTCAATGGGGAAGACATCTGCTTTCTCTACTCAGACAGTAAATCCAAGACTCTCTACTCTTAACTTAATCCCTCCTCCCTGTCCTCCCCTGAGGGGAATATGTCCTGATCAGGCAGAGGCGAATTGTGGCAGTCATGGTCACCGTGTGCAATTACATCCTTTTGATTCTTTTTTTGTTCTAGAGGAAAAATATAGGGGGGACGTTATGCTGTAAACACTGTGGGCTCCTCGGAGGCCTTGGTGCCGGAACGTCTTTGTTTTGCGTGGCGGCGCATTACCGC
>NC_085004.1:18887381-18914881 GCF_963854185.1 Sardina pilchardus | reverse complement strand
AAAAATATCGTCCAAGCTATGTCAAAATCAGCGAAGTTAAAGCTGTGAAGATAGATAACTTGCCATGTGCCTCCAAACTGGACGAGAACAAGCAGAACGTTCAATCAGTAAAAGATAACAATAGTGTGTGCTCCACCTTCAGAGCCTTTACTCGAAATTTGGGAAAAGGGTCATTTTAAAGAGGAACTATGCAGGTTTGGCAATTTCTCGTTTTACACTGGCAGGTTTCTCTGCAGAGCTTCCCCTACAGATTTAGCATGTACAGTATCTTTTACAACACTCCTCAATCGGTCAGTCTGCCTTTTCATGAGCATGATTGCGAGGCTGTGAGACTTTCTGTTTGTCAGTGCACCGGCCCATTGGTACAAACTTGCAAGCGTGTTTTTTCCACTCACAGGCGCTAGGGGGAGGCGACACAGCCATCATTCAACCCGGAAGTCAAATAACCATTCCTATGACTCCGGAGCTTATCAGTGAAGGTGAATTAAGCTAAAAGAAACAACAACAACAACAACAACAAAACTGGCATAGTTCACCTTTAAAACGTGAACTCTTATTCTCTTATTCCTCTAAAGTAGAAATCTAGTGTTTGAAGATGTAGTTCTTAGCTTCAGCTCCTGGTTCACTTTCAGCTGTGGCAGCTGTGGGAGGAGACATTTGGTGCATTATGATTGAGCATGATCGACCGTTGTTGAAGGGGCACTTGCAATTTCATCCCTATCATTTTTGTATCTGAAAATAAAGTGCCACAGCAATAACTAGAATGCTTCCTAAACAAACTGCGCAATTGCAGTATATTGATATCCATCATTGTTTAGAGCGTTAAAGATACAGGCCTACTGTATCTATTTTGCAAACACATCTCTCAAAGTCAACACCAAAGTTAAAACACTGACAATTTGAAATTGACTTTTTTTTTCTAGAATTAGCCTGATGTATGACGTAGACAGAATTCAATTATATAAGAATATGACAACATAAAATATTTATGATTATGAGGCGTATTTCAACCGATACAGGAGGAAAAATGCCCCTGCATACAATTGGATAGACCTAACCAATCTGCACTGAAATAGCAGTCAAAACATCCTTCTTGACAAATGCCTCCATCACTGTTCTCTGTTCGTTATTGCGCTGTCAATATCTTACAGATAACGATATTTAAAAATGTTTCTTCTTTATCAACAAGCTTTTTTTGCTATAAACAAACTCAATTGAAGCGTGCTCAGGTCATGTGAATGAAAAGCCACCGTTGCCGGGTTCATATTGCCCGCCTGGATGATTTGATTGCTAAGCTGAATTTCACATGGGCATCGGCGCGCTAGGCGCGCTTGTCAATAGAGCAAAGTCAGACTTTCCCAACCTCACATTTTGTGGGCGGGATTAAATTCAGGCTGGTTTCCAGACAGGGTTGACAGAGATTGAGACATCAAACTTTTTGTGTGAAAGTGAGAAATTGCATGCATGCATAGTCTTGAAAGCTTGTGGTGATAGTGAGCTTACCAATTCACCTGGAACATGATTTTTTCGAAAAAAGAAAGAAATGAGCAAAGACATTGAACATTCTTTCCATGCTCAAAGGTTAGTTAAGTTAAGGAGCTCTATCTAGCTCAGTGGCTCTGAATTGTTTTTGTAACAAGGCACACCATTTATAAAAACAAGCCTTTCTGGCAGACGTTTATGAAATATGATTATAGCCCTGTGAATCATAGAGCTAAGATTTCCAATATGCCCCTACCTTTAACAGCACACTTCTTTTGCAAGTTTACCTTCCCTGATATTGATACATTTGGTAAACATGGTAGGCCTATATGGGCTAAGCATAAAAAGTCTGATAGTGTTTTTCAATATTCAGACAGAATGATCTCTCATCTGATACTAAAATGACATTTAGCTGACTTGTTCTTGGGAGTGAAACCTTACATCTACACTTTAAAGTAAACATAAAATGGAAGCCTGTTTTTACCTAGGCTTTGTTAAAAAAAGGAGAGGCGCTTGATCACAAAGCTGTAAAACAGTTTTCAGTGTAAACTGTTCCAGTGTGAACTGGAAACATGGTTGGTCTCCTTCTTACTATATAAATCTAGGACTTTGAAATGACTACTTAATAACAGGTGAATCTGAACAAAGACAGATTGTGACCCAACCCATCCTTCAGGTCACTGCTCCCCTCCACACATTATACTGCCACTTTGAGTTGAAGATTCAGGTAGAAGTTTCTGGAGCCTATTGTGAGTGCATGGTCTTGGCTGCAAGGCAGCCAATCAGTGTAAAGTTCACTTAATTATTCACATGGGCGCCAGATAAGTATGAAGGGGCGCTAGATAATTGCTAAAATGGACCGCTTTATTCCCCAGCCTAATTATAGGGTTGCAAATGGGTTTTGTAAAATAGTATCTGAACATATTTTTGACAGACACAAGTTGCATACATTTAATGTTAACATCCGAGAATATGGTGAAATAATCCGTTCGTCCAGTCTATGTCATCTTTAAAACTCATTCTGTCGTCACTGGAAACGAGTTCAGAGGTGTGTGTGTGTGTTAATAATAACACTGTAAATGTTAGTATTACTCTACCAGAATCTGCAATAAAACAGTGGCTCTCTTACCCACAATCCACTGGGGGAGCTGTCTCTGGTTACATCCCACTACATCATCAAAGGGCCGTGACTGGCATTTGCTCAGTGACAATAAAGGCCCGTGTTATCTAAAGGCTCTTTGTTGCTGTCATCTGTCACAGACACAGAGGGTACTCGCTCTGAATGGTAATATGATTATGTGGTGAGGGGGCCCTCCATGATGCCAGGCCACATGAGTTTTTGCGTGATTAAAGAGTTAAAAAGTCTCTAAAGCAAGATGAAAAAATGCCACCAACAGTTAGCTAGCTCCGAAGGCACAGCCACTTGAAGGGACACAGAGACACGGAGAGGGCGTGGTGTCATGAGGAGTTTAAAAAGCTGAGTTTTTCAGTTTCGTTGCAAAAAAAAGGGGATAAAGACAGAGAAAGCAAAAGAGAGAGGAGAAGGGGGAGAGCTCCCACAGCAACTCAGGCCCACAAGCCACATAGGGGCCCTAGCATAACCCTAAAAACTGTTTGGGCCGCCAGTGCCAGACTCACTGAAACCCAAATCCGCAATGCCAGGCAATCCTCCCCCCAACACCAGCCACCCCACCTCCTTCCCAAGCCCAGGCTGAAGTCTGCGTCGCCACGTATTTGTTATTTCTGGAAACTACCCTTGGTGGAAAATTGGCCCCCTCTTTATTTTCGTTGTAGCAGCTGAGCAATTTAAGTAGACTCGGGAGATACAATTTAGGCCAGCAAAGGGCCAGTCTGCAGATGTACCGCATTAGCGGCCCCACAAAGCCCTGGTACCCTGTTGATTGATTCTACCCCTCCCTCTCCTGTGCACTCCTTCTCTCCTCATTCTCCACCTCTCACACTTGACACAGTACAGAGCCTGCTGAGGCAAACACCTCGGTGAGGAAATCGGATTGTTTCAACTCAGTCACGATTGCTGAATAATTCTGTTTTGGCCCCCTCCGACACAGGCATGAGCCAAAGCTGTAAACATGTTAAAAATCTTTTCATCTGTATTCAATATATTTATATATTTAAAAAGTATTTTAGAGTTAAGTTAAAGTGGATAAAACTGGGAATGGTCAGGAAAACACATTTCTCTGCCACTGTGTTTGAATAGTTTTGGAGCAATTTAATCTCTGCTTCTTCTAGATTCACTTCATGTATCATTGCTTGCACATTTCTATTCAAAGCAAAACCATGCTGATTCAGTCAAAATATAAAAATTCACAATATTGTCTCATTAGAGACAGCCTGACCATCTTCTCACAATATTATAGGGAACAGGGAACTTTGTACAAACATCTATAAAGTTCCTGCTACAGTTTAAAGGCCCATTTAGAGCCCATTTTCTGTGTGAGTGAAAGGTCTTCAGAAAGCTGTGACAATGCCTTGAATGCCCAAAGATTATAGGCAAAGAACTCTGTGGCACCCAAAATCCCATTAAAATGAGCACATGAATAATTTAAACTCCATTACTACATCACATTCTGAGCAATTACTGAGCATTAAGTGACACCTTCATATTTGATCTGGAGAGAAGATATAAAAGAAGTGTTTTCATAAGGAGCTTATGGCCCGACCTAGACGGTGTTATTATGTATCAGACTTACGGGATATGGAGTACTTAGACTAAGAAGCTGATTCAGGATATAAGATGTCAAATGGACAGCCATGAACACAATCAGAGTTTGTGGGAGCTTAATGCACTTCCATTTACATGAGACACATTTCTCACAGTCATCTTGCACGCCGGTACCATAATCGTTACAATAATGTTCAGAACAACACAGGATAAGGGCAGGATCAGTACTCCCAATTAACCTTTGTGATCAAGTTGTTGTTTGGGATGCAAGTATCCAGTGCACAACATCGACACCATACCTCAGATTGTTCATAAGACACGTAAAGACCAGTTGACTTGACCCTAAATGTAATCAAGTCAAGTCAAGTTTATCTCTCCAACACATTTCATACACAGGGGTGGTTAAGTTTGGTTAGATAGATAGATAGAAAACTTTAATGTCCTTAAAAAAGGCAATTTGTATTCCATTCCATGGTTTACATAAACAGAAGCAAAGAGTAATAGTACATAAAAACATGAAAGGGCAAGAGTTAATGAATAGTTTTAAAATACAATATAATTGAAAAGAAAACCTAAAAGACACAATGTAGGATAACAGTAAACTAAGCTCATTTCTTCTCAGACATTGCTGTGAAACATGATATCCCAGATAGCAAAACTACACTGGAACGGAACTGGGCCACATCTACCACAACATTCGGCACGGATCTGCATAATGGACCTGATCCGGCGTCCAAACTCACATCGGTCCAAAATTGTTTTGGATCCGTTTGACGGATCTGCGGCAGATATGAACTTGCACTCGTCCTGGTCCGTCCCAGATAGCAAAACACACCTACCACGACATCAGGCACGGATCTGAATAGTGGACCTGATCCGGCGTCCAAACGCACATAGGTCCACAATTGTTTTGGATCCGTTTTACTGATCTGGTGCTAATAAGGGCTAAGATTGCTCCCAACAAACAAGACAACGTCCCGGCGATGATTCAGAGCATTTTAAAGAAGGTATTTCTCACCGCGACGTAAAAAGAGGAAAAATCTAATTGCCTCGATTTTCACCCAGTTTACTTAACTGCCGTTTAGCTTCCCCCCCCCCAGTAGTTCTGTCGCGGATTACATGGCGATCGGTAATCATTCATGGGAGTGAGACACCTGTCATTATTGTTAAGCAGACATTGGCCTCCAGCAATGGTTAGCAATTACGTACATCAATTGAATATATGATACTAATTAGTCTTACCTGTGAATGTGGCTTGTAGAATGATGATCGCGTCCAAATGATTAATAAATTCTTTAGTTAGCTGGATATTTATACCCGGTTAGGTCTGATACTTTCACGACTACGGTGTATTTTCCCCCTAATAAATTACTAATTCAATGGTCATATCTATTAATGTTATTGTTCAAAACATCAGTGGAGTAGGTTAGCCTATAAGCTAAGTCCCAACCACATTGTTTCAAAATTCAAAACTAATATTTGCAATGCATGCTGGGAAGCAAACCTCAACAAAGTAGGCCTACACAAAATATAATTAAAAGTTATCAGAGAATGTTTAGGTTATATTTTATATCTAAACCATGAGGTTTATAAAGACATAAAATTGTGATAAGCAGTATCCTTAATTCTTCTGCAAAGTTTTTTATAGTGGTGACCAGTTGGGGATGTTGTGAATGTCGGCCTAAAGTCATATGTAATATGGGACCTGTATTGCAGATCCGTACCACACACAAGAAGCGGACTCGTACCACACATAAGAGGCGGAACCGCATTGCAGATCCGTAGGCTACCACACAATAAGCGGACCCGTACCACACACAAGAAAAGTACCACACACAAAAGAAGTATATATTCTATTCTAAGAGGCCGTACCACACACAAAAAAGTATATATTCTATTCTAAGAGGCGGAACCGTAATTGCAGATCCGTACCACACACAATAAGCGGACCCGTACCACACACCATACAGGTCCGCTTCTTGTGTGTGGTACGGATCTGCCATACGGGTCCACTTATTGTGTTTGGTAGGCCTACGGATTTGCAATACGGGTCCGCTTATTGTGTGTGGTACGAGTCTGCTTCTTGTGTGTGGTACGGATCTGCAATAGGGCTCGGGCACACGCCTTGCATTCTAGGAATATACTGTAGCCACCATGTTGGTAGCGTACCGAACGTAATATCCATTCATTCAGATGCAGAAGACAAGAAGCAGAAATATAGTATTAGCGATTCTTTTCCTCTTGCAATTGTGGGTTGCGCTGTTACACCCCACTACACAACACCAAGACGGCAAAAACTAAGTAACAGGAACACACTAATAGGTGGGAGTAAATCCATAGTAAACTAAGGAGTGAGGCTGCCAATATGGCTGTGCCCATGAAGTTTTCACATCATGATCCCGAGCCCTATTCATGGGTTTCATCAGGTCCCTTTCCACAGGTGAATACAATCAAGCACCTTAATTATCAATGAAGACTGCATGGTGCTTGATACACCTGTGCAAAGGGACCTGATGAAACCCATGAATACGGGTCCGCTTCATGTGTGTGGTACAGATCTGCAAAACGGGTCCGCTTGTGTGTGTAGTACGGGTCTGCTTGTTGTATGTAGTACGGATCAGCAATACGGGTCCGCTTATTGAGTGTGCTACGGGTCCACTTATTCTGTGTGGTACGGATCTGCAATACGGGACCGCTTATTAGGTGAGGTACAGGTCCGCTTATTTTGTGTTGTACGGATCTTCAATACGGGTCTGCTTATTGTGTTTGGTACGGGTCTGCTTATTGTGTGTGGTACGGATCTGCAATACGGGTCTGCTTATTGGGTGTGGTAGGGGTCCGCTTATTCTGTGTTCTACGGATCTTCGATACTGGTCTGCTTATTGGGTGTGATAGGGGTCCGCTTATTCTGTGTTGTACGGATCTGCAACACGAGTCCGCTTATTGGGTGTGGGCTACATCTGGCCCACAGTCAGATACCGTAGGTCCGCTACATACGGATCTAAAGGCTTTCATGCGGATCCGGCCCAAAGGAAATTGCTATCTGGGATGTCCAGCGCATGGCTTGTTGTAGAACCTCTCGCCTTCCACAACAAACCCATAAAGAACATTTCAATCTGAGAGCGAACTAGGCAGCTTTATTTTTTGTCTTCCTCCCTCCACTCAGGACTCGCTGTGTTCGTCTCCCACTGTCCTCCCAAAGGTCCAGTTAGGCGCCATGTGCTGGAGCCCTGACCCTTAGGGTGGGTGTGTGGTTGAACCGTGGTGTGCCGGGGGCCGCTGGTCAGTGATTAGTGGTCGCTCTCTGCCCCTAGGACCGAGCGCCATGACCGGGGAGAGATAAAGATGCATCGACTTTCGATCAGCTGCCGAAGGTCAACGAGAAAAACACGGAAAAAGTCAAACACTTGCTCTTGCAGCTTTGCTCTCTCTCTCTCTCTCTCTCTCTCCTTCTCTTCCTCCCTTTCTTGCTCTCTATCTCTCTCTACAGTATGCCTCCACCAATGAACTCATCCCATTCTATATAATAATTGCAGAATATCACCTTGACACCTATATCACCTACTGTAACAACAAAACCGCCTTTCCTTCTCTTTCTTTCCGTCCCTGTCTCCTCTCTTCTCTCAATCGTTCTCCAGACTTGTTTACAGCATCCTGCAGCTCAGATGATCTGTGCTTTCGCCCCTCAGCAACATTGACTTCGATGATACCATGCGTGGATTGGAGGTGAAGTTGATGAGAGGAAGAAATGTGTGTGTGTGTGTGTGTGTGTGTGTGTGTGTGTGTGTGTGTGTGTGTGTGTGTGTGTGTGTGTGTGTGTGTGTGTGTCTGTGTGTTCGGGGGGATGGGTGTAGGTGTGTGTGCGTGCATGTGTGCATGTTCATTTGTTCAGTGGCTGCTGAAACCACCGTCAGTGTCTCACATGACCTCAGGTTTCTGACTGCAGATGAGATGAGATGACTCAATCTGTCTTGCATAAGAACATGGCTGTCGCAATCCACATGCTGTGCATCGATCCGCGCACACATGAGGGGAAATACATTCAACTAAACGACCAAATTATTGACAAGACCAAGGGAGACTGAAGGAGATAATGGGGTTCCAATAGTACATCATGCACATGATTGACTCAATCACCACACTGAAGGTCTTATTGGCCGACCGGGGGTGTGAAATCATCGTGATGTCACTGATGTGGTTTCAGGCGGCTGTCATGGTGTCACTCTCTCCGCGATATTTTTAAATATGCTGACATGGGTCTCTTCGTCGTCAAGTTGCAGCAATGGGGCAGAATGATCGTGCTGTCAGCTCTCAGTTCAGATGTTTGAATGTCGTAAGCTATTGCTGCTGGTGTTCGACTGGTTTGAGACCTGAGGGCACAGCCCTCACTGCCGAGTGTGCGTGGAGATATAATGACCTTAGCTCATTCTCTAAGTCATGCTGCTTGGGCTGTGATATCACAGCTCAGAGAAGAAAGAAAAGGGTTGAGACAGCTCCCCGTGTTTCCTTTCATCGCAACCCTCCTTTGTTTTCCCCCCAAAGCACAAGATATTTTGTGTTCTTTCATCAAATGATCTTTAATGAGTGTGTGTGCGTGTGTGTGTGTGTGTGTGTGTGTGTGTGTGTGTGTGTGTGTGTGTGTGTCTGCAATTCTCTCATTCTGGAATACATTTAAACAGCACAACAATGCAACAATGAACAACCATACGACAATGTTACAAAAATACCAGCAGCACCAACCAGTCCCCTCAATCACAATGCAAAAATACTGTTATTGCCCTTGTGTCTAGAACATTACTGAAAGGAATAGTTCGGTATTTTATTCTTTAAGCCTGTTTTCTGTATTGCCTAGGAGGATGCAAACGAGTGTTTGACACCGAAATATAGCAAGTTTCGCTGCGAAATTCAACTTCTGTTGTGCTATATTAGGCACACACGGTTCTCAGGTATCTGAAAAAGTACTTCCGGGATTTCGAAAATTCCTGAGAAAAGATGACAGAAGCTGTATTTCGCTGCAAAACTTGCTATAAAAGATCGTTGAAGACCAGTAACCACTCGGTAAGTGGCATAATTTAAAAAACAAACGTTTAGAGGTGTTTTAAGGACAGAATAGACCATGCCCGTAGTGAGCAATGTTCAAGCCATACAGAGAACATTCTAATGCAGCCAAATTGCAGAATTGCACAGGATCAATCGTTGAGATTTCAGTGTCAAACACTCGTTTGCAAGCTAGGCAATACAGAAAAAAGGCTTAAAGTGTAAAATACCAAACTATTCCTTTAAGTCTGTTGCAGTGACAATTCAATACCAGAGCACACCGAAATGCCAGGCTTATATTGGGACCTATACTGTAAATCAAGGAGTAGAGTGTGTTGTTTGGTGTGTGTGTGTGTGTGTATGTGTGCGTGTGCATGTGCGTGTGCATGTGTGTGTGCGCAGAGGGTTGGAGTGATTGCTTTTCCAGACGGAATGTGGCACAGCCAGGAAAGAGGAGAATGGAATGCCGTCATCTCATTTCAGGTTGATTTCCCCCCTTTCCTTCTCCTTCTCCTTCCATTGAGGTTAAGCTCTAGTGATCAGCACCTGGACCCACTGAAGCTCATTTCAGAGAGGGGTCAAAGAGCAAAGATATGCTCTCATATTGCTAGAGCCCCCTACCTTCAACTCTCTCTCTCTCACACACAGCAACACACACACACTCACACATCCACACACACACACACACACACACACACACACACACACACACACACACACACATACAGGAAGTTAAAGATCAGACAGTTACAATGCACACATACACAAATACCTACACATGCACACATAAACTCTACATTATACTGTATGTCTATTTGTGTTTATACAGTATGTCTGAGTCTGAGCCCCCTACCTTAAACACACACACACACACACACACACACACACACACACACACCCTTATCATTTCACACAGACCCCCATACAAACCCACACCACTACGAGGCTCCTTGCGACGCCTCCCTGTGCACATATTACTATTCTGAACCCTACTTGGCAGACATAACCTGTATTAACTCAGGCTGATTAAGCCTCATAGGTCTCGCTTTCTCGGGCTCTCCCCAAATTAGAAGCAGACCAGTGAACATGGCAAATGGCTTTGTAATGGAAAGGAGAATTCATCATGACTAATGCTCTTTAAAACTTCTTTTCTTGGATTGTGTTTTTTTCTCCCCCCGCATTGCTTTAGTCAAATTCCTTTGCACTATATGGCAGAGGCATAGTGTACACTCACTGGGAGTTATGCTCGAGGTGAGAGAATACATTCCCTCTGTAAATATTCGTCTACTGCAAAGGGTGTAAATTAATTTCCTTGCAATGCAAATATTGCCATGGTCGGATGTGTTTGCACACAAGAGCACACAACACTGCTTTGCGTGTCTATGCTTATGTGATTCTCCACTTCATCACATTTCACCCAGATTCACTCATCCTGATTGACTTCAGAAAAAAAAAAAAAAAAAAAAAAAACACCTCTAGTCGGCTCTCAGAGTTTTTCCACACAAACACACACACACACACACACACAAACAAAAAGTCTCAGTTTACACATGGTCCTCTGCCTCCTCCCTCCAGCCTAGTGTTTGACTGCCACTGAGCTTCTTCCGTTTTAAATTTGCCAAGGGGTCCTCGGAGAGGGTGGGTATGTGTGTGTGTGGTGGGGGAGTAGACTGTGCAGCATCACCTCCGCTTGGGAGAGCGCTGTGGCATGCTGGCATTTTTAGAATTTTAAATGAAGGTTAAGTAAGATGATGGGAGCTCGGTGCATTCTGATGAGGGATCCCATGGAGCCGGCTGGCATGACCTTAGTCTCCAAAGGACGCGCGGGCTCTTCGCGGGCAAACTCATCGGCATGCTGGATGGCGTCCAGGTGTTTTTCATAAAGTGACCGTGATATATCTGTCACAGCCCATAAAACCTGCAGCCGCGACTGACGAAAAAAAAATCACGGAAGATGGATGAGCGGGTTGAGAGATATTGTTTGTTTTTTTTTTCACTGAAGATGAGGGAAAAGAGAGAGAGAGAGGGTGGAAAAAAAATGAAATGTGTAATATGCATTTTCTCTCCCTTGATGTTGACAACAAAAACAAGCCGTGAGATATTGAATGCTTGACAGTAATGGTGAGAGTGAGGTGGGGAGAGAAAGTGGCAGTGATAGATATGTTTATTTTCCTGGCTCATGTGTGGCGGTGTCAGGAGTGGCTGTGGAGGTGGCCGGTGTCTACTCTCAGGGAGCGCGAAACTAGGCCACTGGGCCAGAAGGGTTGGGAGGGGAAACCAAAAGGAAGCGCCACACGGCTACTTAAACCAGCCCTGGGGTTGAGAACAGCGCCCCCTCCTGGGCCCAGTCCAATACTTGGTGTTGACTGATTCGCGAGGTCTGGGACAGACCCAGACCTGACCCGTTTCCGGGTCGGCTGAGGGTCTGGGAAGACTCTTGACTGTTTTTTTCGGACTCCTCCCGCCTCGCGTTCGGACCCCCCCCGGACCCTCCTGCTAATAACAGGACGAAGGTGAGGGGCAGGGGAGGTGAAGATGGGGGGGGGGGGGACTCTGCTCTAGTCACCACTCCTGTCAGGAAGTTCATGATGTATGACTGGGAATTCCTGTGGTATATGTTCCATGCATTAATAACAGTCCAAACACACAAGGCTCACGGAGAGAGAGAGAGAGAGAGAGAGAGAGAGAGAGAGAGAGAGAGAGAGAGAGAGAGAGAGAGAGAGAGAGAGAGAGAGAGAGAGAGAGAGAGAGAGAGAGAGAGAGAGAGAGAGAGAGGTGGTGGGGAAAAAAAATCTAACCAAAAACATATGGAAAATGTTTTTCTTCCCCCATCAAATGATACGTCTGAGGCCCTCCTAGCCCAATTGCCATACATATTTAAGGCGGTGTTTGTATTTTAAACAAAAATAGAGGCCCACGCCTAACCTCAAAATCCCACCCTCGTGCTTTCCACTCTTTCTTCACTGACTTCTAGACACACACACACACACACACACACACACAGGCATGCACGAACACACACACGCACACACACAATGAATATGCATAATGTATACATTATATTATGTGGCAGGGGGAAACGCTGACATATTTCACTCCTATTATGGTTGTTAATCAGAGAGGGAATTAAACAGCAAGTTGCGTTTGGTTTTATCAACCTGAAATTATACTTTTCAATTTACTTTGTTAATTGTTTACTTTTATTTGTTCTACCAAATGATGCCCAGAGGCTTGCCTGTTCCACCAAAGAAATGCACATGCAAATAAATAAATACATATGTCTACAAGAATACAGACTAAACACTTCTCCGTAGATCCCTCTTCCTGAGAAACCTAATAAATAAATAATCACTGTTTTTTTGGAGGGGGTCAGACTGAACAAGGCAAAGTAATTGCATTTCACACTCTTCTGAATATGCTCATCAGTGTCGACATAATTGGACTGCCACACAAAATTCTGTGGCGTTACTGTGTTTTTCCACAAATACACAGTCTGTATGTTAAACCCAATCAAGTTAGCCCACAGACGTGCTTTGATTTGTGTGTCTTCCTCTACGTGCATCTTTTATTATTATCATTATTATTTTTTTTGCGTGGGGTCACTTCCAATGGTCTTTTCCACCAGGACACAGAGGCCAGCCAGAGAGTGTAACGTATTGTGGCTGTTAATCCTTTCCTTCAGCCCTCTCCCTGTCCCCCCAAACGCTAGCCCAACAGTACGGGAAGATATTCAATAAGGGATGTCCCCGATGTTTAATTTCATGCTCCAAGACATCCAAATGTCTTCCAAGGAGATGAGAGCAAAAGAGACAGAAAGCAGAACTTTTTTTCCCCTCTTCTTCTTTTTTTATTCTTCTCTTTCTCAGGCTGTCTATGATTAATTAATTTTCTGGCAATTTACTGAAAAGGAATGATGGCCCTCCTGTTCTTAGTGCTCTTTATCAATCTGGTAAATTGCGTCACATGTTGTCACCCCTGCTATTCCATCCTGTTATTCATTTATTTATTTGTTTGTTGAAAACCACTGAAAGTGCCATGATTAAGGAACTCATTACACCCTAAAATAATTTACTATTTCCATCATGGTAGGCAAACATTTCACATTCTCAGACACGCTTGGCTGACAAATTTTCATGAGTGTTTGATTGCCTTAATTACAGGATAGCGCTGAGGATGTGTTTACCCGTTTTGGCCGAGAGGTGTGAAAAGACTGATTTGCACAGATTCGTTAATCCAGTGAAGAAATGGAGAGAGAAAAACAGAGAGAGAGAGAGAGAGAGAGAGAGAGAGAGAGAGAGAGAGAGAGACCTGTTGACAAAATATACGGTAATGCAATGTTCTGTATTTTCGACAGGAAATGAAAGACCATTCATTAGCCATAACAACATGTCTACTGAATCACCATTACTCCTGCCAGTCGGTGAATAGCTCACTGAATATGCACCATCATTTTTACTTACTCAAAATACTGGACTCAGAAGCCCTTTAGGATTGCATCTGACCATTAAGTAAACGCATACTGTATCTGCCCTGAAAAGTAAATCAAGAAGTGGAACAAAAGTAGACGCTGGAACACTGCTGTTCTCCGGTGGAAATACTCAGCTGTTGCCTCAACTGGCAATTTTCCTTATGATATGCCATGTATCTTTAAACACACACGCACGTACGCACGCACGCACGCACGCACGCACGCACGCACGCACGCACGCACGCACGCACGCACGCACACACACACACACACACACACACACACACACACACACACACACACACACACACACACACACACACGTTTTAGTGATGTGATTTTTACCCCCCACACTCTGCTTTTTCCTGAGTAGTAGTGGTAGTAGTAGCAGTCTATCCACTCGCAAGTTTCAAGGTTTGGGATTGTGGGAACCAGTAATGAGGTCCCTACAAAGTCTTGACAGCGACTAAGACATTTCTCTGCCCTTCACATTGGAGCATATTTATGAATAAATGAAATAAAATAAGACAGTGACAAACGCTTGTCTTAGGTCCTCCAACTCAAAGCACCACATCAGCAAAAAAATAAACTGCCGCATTGAACAAAAAAAAAAAAAAAAAATGAAAAAGAGCTCTGACAATGCTTTATTTATTATATTAATTATCTGTCTTCTACCCCTCCCCCCAAAAAAGAACTGTGCTCAATATGAAATATAACTGACGGAAATCGACAGATTTTTTTTTGGTTCCACATCACCTCGACTGTGTGGTTGCCATGGTAAAGCCATATTTCTAGACACAAAGCCCACCTGTCATGTTGAGTTGATGTTGGAGGGGTTGAGAACATGGGATCACTCATGCAGCTCCTTGTCTCTGCATCAATATAGAGTTGACATCGGGAGCCAGTAAATTTCAGCTTGTTAAAGCTCAATGAGAACTGTGGGTGATGCTGCCAGGGCCATCTCTGTTCCGCAGTCTCTTATTTGAAATAAGGTAATGATCAAACAGGGTCTGAGTAGTCAAATAACAGACATGCACAAACAACAATCACCAAAAATAACCACATACTTGTGATATAAAATGTGGTTTTAGGGAAAGCTGATAACTATGGTAAGTATGTGTATGTGTATTGAGGTTTACTAATCCAGCTGTGTACTTTCTTTCACTAAACCCATTTAAATGGTGACATTTTATTAAAGGTGACTGGGATCATGAGTCTCATGGTGAGGGCTCTTTAAACATTTGAAAGGTCTGGTTTAAATTTAACATCCGTCCACACAGCTGTGGTGGGAGTCAGAGGAACAAAACAAACAAAACAAAACAAAACAAAAAATCGTTTGCGACGTTTTCAGCCCTTATTGATGTGCACAAAAATAATCTCGTCCACGTTGCACTTTTTAGCTTCCAGGTGATAGATTTGTCCCAGGAGGGAAAAAACGTACTGCCAACAACTCTTCCCCCATCTCTCTCTCTCTCTACTCTTCCATATCCATTCTTCTTCTTTGCTCTCTCCCTTCTCTACTAACTTGTCTCTAATCCTCCCATTCCTCTCGTCTCCTCCTTGGCATTCCCATCTTCTCCGCCCAATTCCTCCGCTCCCACCCCTGGGATCCGGCTCTGGGATCCCTCCTCTCACTTTACCTCCCGTCTCTCTCCGCCCCCCTTCCTCTTCAATTCTTTCTTCCTCTCATCCTCTTGACTTGACTCCCCCCCCCCAGCATATCCTCTCCTCTTTTCTTCACAAATCTGTGCCACTCATAGCCAACTGCATGTGGCTATCACAGCACAGCACATCACATGCAACATACAACATGCTACGTACAATATCTGCTGTATACTTAGCTTTCAGAACAAGACAGTCTCAGTCACAAGACCTTGGAAAGGACAGTCCAAAAGGGAGACAGTGTTTATTAGCCATTTGACTGGGTTGACATTAGGATGATGTGAGTGCAGAAAATAAACCAAAGAAAAGATGCATTTGCAGCAGCTGTGGTAGGTCCCCAAGATTGACCTTGTTTCTAGGAAAAGGTCTTGAAGTTTTTCCAGGAAAATAAATCTTTCATTTTCCTCACTGCACACTAGCATTGACCTCAATTTACCTGAGCCTTGCAGTAACCCTTAATGTGTACTGGGCGCCCCATGAATTTGGAATTCATTAAACTCCATTCATTTATCCTTAAGCTGTTTCAAGTGCGGTAGCCAAAGCCCTAATTACCCCCAGATCCTTTGCGCAGATCTCCCTAATTTTGCCTTTAAAAAGCCTGGGAGTGTAAACGCTTTCTTAGTGTGTGTGTGGGCAGCGGAGGCGTTCTCCCCTCCATCACACGCCGCAAGCTCCAGTAGGCGTCGTTCAGCCTGTATCTCTGCCTCGGAGAACAATGGCGACAGCTGGCCTGATAAAGCGGTGACAGTAAACGCCTCCCGGTGGGCTCCGCGACTATCACACTGAGGAATGAGTCAGGCCCCGTGGCTAAGTACAGTCCCCACAACGCGTGCTCCGCGGCCACAGAGCCAAAGAGCAGGACGCTCGTCTGGTGCTGCGGTGTCCTTGAGTAAACCTCTCTGCTCTTGTTTTTTTTTGTTTTTCTGGACAACACCTTCCTCTTTGCCCCACCTCGACCCTTCCCCCTGACTCCACTGACATGGGGGAGAAGTGTGTGTGTGTGTGTGTGTGTGTGCCCCTGTTGGTCGAGTGTTTGCGTGCTCTCGGCGGGTGGGTTTGGCTTTTAAACTGGAGCCGCGGGGTGTGGGCTTTGCTGCCGGCCACACGTGCAGAGGACAGCTGTTTCCTCAGAGGTCACGCTCCCTCACTCCTCTCATTAATGGCGCACACTCCGCTATGGGTTGGACTCGTCTCTGTGTGTAGCACAGTGAAAGCAGGTGCATGTGTGTTTACAGTGCAGGCAGGTGTGGATGTGTAGAGGATAGAGGTGTGTGTGCGTGTGTGTGTGTGTGTGTGTGTGTGTGTGTGTGTGTGTGTGTGTGTGTTATAGAGGATACAATCTCTTTGTGTGGGTTTGTGTGTGTGTGTTTGATTGTACTGTGGAGTGTGTTTTTGTGCGTGTAGGCATATTCTAGTAACTTTGAGTCACAGCCCCCAACACACACACACACACACACACACACACACACACACACACACACAGTGGAAGCAAAGTACCACTGGGGTCCCCTGTGCGCTCAGTCAGACAGAAAGTATGTATGTGTTGGAACACGCCCTCCAGTCCTACTAACTTTTGGACGACCCGTGCTCTCCCGACACGCTGGGCCTCAGACTTGTGTGTCTTTCTTTTTTTTCCTTCTTTTTTTCCCTCTCTCCCTCTCATTTCTCTTTTTTTAAAAAGGGAACTGAGGAGCTCTTTGTCTCCACAATGCCCCGGAATTCTGCTGAGGCTGCTCAGTGCTTTAAGAGACGAGCGAGTGGGATAAATATTCGCACATGTGCACATTTGGAATGCAGCGTGGCCAAATACATTTTAGAAATGTGACAATTAATCAAGTGAGAGCCATAAAAGTCGTCGCCTTCTTAATGAGCTATAAGGCCTGGGAAATTAGCACGCAGGCACGCTAGCACAGTTAGCATCAGGTCGGCTGTGGAGATACATCCAAACATTTCAGTGAAGCCAGCGAACTCATCACTTGTCTTCGACTTTCCTGCTGTTTGCGGGAGCAACACGTTCAAAAGCCGACATGTGCTTCCTTTCCCCTGCCCCGTGTATCAACCTGATGCCTGTAATTGGGCGTTCGACATAACACAAATAACACCGCATCATCCCCGAAGAGTGCGGCATCGACTAAAAGTACTTGGATGACAGACCCTGACCTTATTAACATTTTCCGGTGCAGGGCTGGCATGACCTTGTTAACATTTCCGGGCTAATTAATTAATCCACATGAGTGCTGAATTGCTGCCATCCCTGCCAGCGTGGCTCCTCGCTGCCTCAAAGAAAGTCATCTATCTGAGTGTCACGGAAAGGTGGACGGACGGTGTCGGAGTCTGAGGTCACCTGCAGGAGCTTTGCGGGGCCAATAGTATAGTTAGCTAGAGGTTTTAACGACAGGTGTGTGTGTCTGTTTTTCTACCTTCTATTGATGCATGCTTTAGGCTTCTTGCGGTTCAGACAAAGAGCCTGTGATTATTTTATGTTTTTTAGCTTCAGAACACACTGTTCATATCGATCTAGTCTGGGTTTATTTGTTGTTGTGAGAATAACAATAGCTTTCAGAAATACACATGTAAGCAAAGGTAGTGAGAAGATGGGGGGAGAGGCAGGCAGGGATCGGGTGGGAATGGAGAGGAAGAAACAACCACACCAGGGCTGGGGAATTTGATAAATTGCCATCTTCTTGGTAGGGCACAATGGTCAAGCTGTTCATTCGGGGCTTTTTTGCCAGTGATATTTTTGGCCTTGGGGACTGCGGGACTTAAACACAGGAAGCGGGGCGAGATGTGGCCAGAAAAATGAGGCTCTTTACCACAGGCAGGGTGGCCGGTGGCAACCACAGCACAGCGGGGAGAAATCCCTCTCCCATATTCCTGCTGTGTTTTGGGTGGTAGACTGGGAGAGGTGATTCAGTGTTTTCTCAGGGGAGTTTCTTGTAACACTTTGTATCAGATAGGCCTTGTTATGTTGTCAACTCTGCAGTACAATGCTATTTTGGTGTGTGCAAGAGCAATTCTAAACACTGCTCTAATCCTAAACGTAACCCTGGCTCTATCATGCATATATTTTATGTACATTTGTATATGTATGGTGCATAAAAAAGTGAATGAGTTTTTTCTAAGTACATTCCGCTTATTCCAGAAATACCACTCTGTGTTCGTCACGGTCTGTGGGAGAGGAAGTGAGGCCATGTTTTATCCTCGTATCTCTGGGTCCTCTCAGTGCAGGGAAATTCCCCCGATGGCTTTTTAACAGGCCCTTTGTGGATACCTCTCTCTAACATCAACTTGATGTCCTGTTTGCTTTAGGAGTTTTGCTCATGCACAATTACTTTGTCATCTCTCACTGCCCACACACGCATGACTGGAGGTGCGGTTGGACTTTGGGACTTTTTAGTGTGAGCGTTTGAGTGTGCGTACTGTATATCGGGAGGAACTCAAGTATGTACGTTTTCTCAAGTAGTGATAAATACTGCTTACTGTATATATTGCTTTTGAAAACCACTTGAAAGTCCCGTTGGGGCGTTCTTTGAACGCCATCTGAGAGACCAAAGAAATGATGCTTACCATTTTGCTTTCTGGCCCAAGACAAGCGGCTCCTACAAAACAGCTTTAGCGGCAGCCCACTTAAAAAAAAGCCTCTACATATGGGAAAGTTTGCTTTTAATAGGATAACCACACATTTTGATTACCCCTTCGATGTGTGCTTTTTAGACACAGATGTGGCCAGAGTAATTGCACAGAGTCGGGAAGTTTGACTGTTCAGTGTCGCAGTCGTGGTCAGCAATCCAGACAGCTTTATAGCAACAGTCATGGAGCACGAAGTAAACAACTTATGGCAGAGTATTACCAGTCCTCTCTGCAACTCACCAACAAAGACAGTGTCAGAGTTTTTTTTACCATGGAAAACGAAGCACTGTATTCAGCCAAAGACCAATGGCTAAGACACAGAGCATTTGAGGATAAAGCGCTCGAACCTCACCTCCATACTTCACCTGTGACATGTTTTCCTTTTCTGTGTTTGGGGGGGAGGAGGCGATACAAGATAGCCAATGTATCATCATTTGACTAAGTGGGCACAAATTGCATCTGTTGGTAACCAGCGCTGATAAATGGAAGGCAGTCCCCATCCAGCTGCCGCCATAGTGCATGCTGTTGTCGCTGTGTGGCGCCTAACACAGTGATCGATTTAGACACAGACAATTTAATAGACATAAAAACGCAGACAGAGGCGCCGTAATTTATGATCGTGAAAATTTTTACGGCCGGGCCCATGATGACGGCTGTGTGTCCAATACTTGGTGATTGCGGATCCAATCAATGTGACGACTCTGTAGGGTCGCGGCCCGCAGAGTAGCTAACCGTCATAATTGTCAACTGTGAGGGTTTTCAGAGCCACTCTGGGGTGAGCGTTGAGAGGAACAGTCATGTCTTTCCTGGAGATGTCAACACCGGTGGATCCTTCACTGTAACCAATCATTGTGTATTGATTGAACCCTTTCTTGGGCTCCAATTGGAGGGCTTTTGAGAGGCCACCGCAAGTCTGTCTGAAATTGCGCTTCCATGACAACAACCTATATTTGACTTCGTAGATGGGACCACTGGCAACTGGAGGAGAGGAGAGAAAGACACAACTTTTAAGATTAGATTACACCAACAGAAGGCATAACAATTACAGAAGAAACAAAGAAATCCTCCTGCGGCACACGAGACAGAAAAACAGAAATCTTCAGTGTGGAGTGTAGATAATAGTTCCCAGACGGTCGCCCGCTCTTGACGGCTGTGACCTGCAGCTGTGGGGGTGTTGCCGCCGTCAGCAAAACCCAGGGTGATTTGGGGGTAACTCGCGAAGCAATAGGGAGACAGGACGCCTTTCATCAACGTTCCCAAGGCCGAGCCAATCTATCGAACTGGCCTTGCTGAAACTGCAGGAATACCCCGTCGGGTCGCGGTGGCCATGCTTCATGGCATGTGTGTGTGTCTCTCCTGATTGAGAGATAACACCCTGTCTGCTCCTGCAGTTACACTGTCATGTTTTGAGGGCATGGAGCTCAAGAGTACTGTAGCTACATTGTCACCGACTGTAGCACACATGGGTATTCGTTTCCAGTCTGTTACCTGCTAACAATCGTAATTTCCCGACAACTAGCCGCAGCTTAAACATTGCAAAATGTCTTCAGATATGAGGTTAACACACGGGGGCAGTTAATATGGTATCAATCCAGTTTTGCTTCTTTTAACTTGCATACAACACTGACCTGTGGCTTATACACAATGTGGCCACTATAAAGGAAATTACTGTAACTAACAAACATGGATCAGTTGCTCTGAGAAAATAAAAAAAAGATCTGTTTTAAATTGTATAGGATACCACAGACATTGGTGAAACAGATTGGTAGACATATCCTTTTAGAGAATATGTTTTGCACAATAACATGATTTGCTAATATGCTTTCAGATTTCCAATTCATGTTGTTTATCATTACCGAGGTTGTGATTGAGTCCACCTTCTACATTTAATGATTTTCTTCCAGCTCATTCGAAACTCACATCACTTCACTAACGAGAAAAGAATTGTTTGGGAAAATGCAACCAAGTTATTATAAAGCCCCCAGGGCTCAACTCCAGTAGTTACATTCACAGGAATGAGCCAGACAGATTTATCCTCTGTTTACATCATTAGGTTGTAAAATGGACGATGATCCACCATCTTGTTTTACACAGACAGCGCTATTTTTCACTGAAAGTGCAAAGTCACCATTATACATAAACGGGAAATTACAGGATGAAACGCTCCTGAATGATACCTTGTACACAGTCAGCATGTCTGAGTGAACCAATATCAGACCTGTTTTATCCCCAAAATGTTTAGCCATCTCAAATGTCCATTATGTCTTTGTGACATCCACTGAACATGACATTCATAGATGACACAGACATCTTAAATGTCCTTTTGAAGAATAATGTACTCCTCTGACAGAGAAGGCGGTTGAGAGATGTGGGAATGGATTATAAATGTTTTATCCAGGCGTTCAAATGGGTTACATGAAAATAAAATGTCCGAAGCCAGAGTGAATACAACCTACTGAATCTGCTGAGAGTGTGATAGAATTCACCGTCAAAGTCAGGTGAGTTTTAATGCGTTTCAGCCAGAGAGAGGATAAAAGAAGAGAGGGAGAGACAGATGAACTGCTGGAGGCTAAAAGCTGAGGGCGCGTGGAGTCGATTGATTGGAAAAATGGTGAGTGAAGGCCCAGCAATAAAATGATACCCTTTGAGGGATTACAGCCTTTTAACCCTTTCAGACCTCTCCACCAATCCTCTTCTTCTCTAAGCCAGGGTGGCTCCCTGTTGTTTTTCTTTTTTCGTCAATCTTTCTCTCATTCTTACTTCACTTACCACGGAAAAAAAACTCTCCTGCCATCTGCCGATACATTCGCTTCTGAGGCCACCCACTTATTCCCTCACAACTGCAGTTGAAATCACCTGATATCATAGAGAGCGCAAGGGTGAAAATTAAACTGAACTTTTCTATAAATCTTAGGACTTTCTATTCATGCTGCAGAAGGTAATATGTAACAGATAAAATTATCTGAAAACACCAACTGACAATTAAATATAAAACACTGGCCTCATTAGCCAAGTTATATAAAAGACTTACCTCAGCTGACCCTAAGTTAAAAACATTCCACTGATGAAAGTTCTAAGAGCAATTTTAGCAGGTTAATTGAACATTGTAATTTAACACCATTTGAGGTATCTGATTAATGTCATGTTTTGATTAGCAGTAATTATCCAAAGTGTTGCACAGTCATTACTTATTGTATTAATAATGTCAATGTTAGGTTAATGTTTTCGTCTCAGAGAGAAAACTCTCTGGACAACCTTTGATAACAGTTAATGGTCCATTATGTGATAGTGAAGAAACTAACTCATTCATTCATAAGAAAATGTTCAAAACTCTCAACCACATTTTCCTGTCAATAACTCTGTAATCTGTATTAAACACAGAACTCAAATCAATGTTTGATGACTGATGGCCATCACCATTAGAACAAATTAATTAATTAACAAACTGTGGACAATTTGTAGATTGTACCAATATTTAAGACGGTCTGTAATCCTTAATGATGATTGAACATCAATTTGCTTATACCAGACAAGCTTGCTAGGATTCCATTTTTCAGTGGTTTGGACGTGATATTTTTTTCTCTTCACTAAGTTACCTTTGTGACTCTCAAGAGAGCCTGCAAGGACACTGTATGTATGTGAATGGATTTGTGCCAGCGCTTGCGTCTATTACCGTGGGTGTCCCGGACGGAATCAACGCCGAGAGGCTCTGAGGGCGCATAGGTCACTTCCACATACACCAGCTAGCCTGTCTTCATGCCAGCTTGCCGAGACGACTGCAGCTCCTGAGAGAAGTGTTAACCAGTCACCTCGGCGCTGTGTGAGAAAGCACAATCAACACACACTCAGCCTGTGGTCACCGACCTGACAGATCCATGAGACCCACAAAGCAACATGTTCTTTACCGTGTCCATCTAATTGGTCGCTAAGTCCCCGAACAAAAAAGCTCAGAACCATCAAGCGGGAAATGAAATTTCCTGACATGTTGTCTATACCAATCCACAAACATCTTACCTGAAGCAGCAATACTGCTTGCCATGTCAGAGCCAATGAAATCATAAACCGCCGAGCTGCATTGAGATGTTAGACATTGGGGGCTCTGAGTCTGGCTAAAATAACGCTAAAAGCCCAGCGAATGAAAATAAAGTGTAAGTCAGGATAAAATATTGTGTTACCTGACTTAAATGCAAACATACTCACTGTTCCATTTCCTTTTAATTAACTCCAGTCAACTTAATTTTTAATGCCATCTTTAAAAACTGGTGGAGAGATTGTACGACCCAGAGGCAAGGTTAGCGCTAACTCCATGATTAAATCGGTTGATCCTCAATATGCTGCATTATTAGAGCTTGTGGCAATTCCAACTCTGTGAAGGACACAAGTAATTAGCTTCCAAATGCATTATTCAGATTGGTTTCCACCATCTTCAGCCACTGAAGACAGTGAGCCATGGAGAGTATGGCCGAGGTGCAGAGGTAGCAGGCGTGGCTATTCAGAAGCTCGCAGAATACCCTCCTGTATACTAAAAACACAATCTATACTGCATCCTATCTACTAAATTACTACGACTATAATTCTCACTATCGTAGATAACCTGATGGGATTATTTCATTATTTCATATTGATTGGTAATGGGCAAGAGCAAATATGGATTCGGTGTCCTAATGTTCTTTTCCAGTGTGTGACTGATCACAGTCCAAATCCCTTTCCTCACTTTTTTCCCTCGTCTGTTTCATTAACACAATGGAGTCCAGCTGTGTGTGTGTGTGTGTGTGTGTGTGTGTGTGTGTGTGTGTGTGTGTGTGTGTGTGTGTGTGTGTGTATTGGTGAGTCACTGTGTCTTCTGGTCAGCTGCTTCCTCTGGCTTACTCACTAGAATACGACGCACACACACACGCACACAAAGACACACACACACACACACACACACACACACACACACACACACACACACACAGACACACACACACACAGAGACACACACGCACGCACACACACACACACACACACACACATGCACATGCACATGCACACGCACACACACACACACACACACACACACACACACACACACACACACACACACATCACAGTCTCTGTATAGTCTGAGGAGACTAAGTACACATTTCCTTACAGCCTGAACAGGAGGAAGTACAGCTGAGGATGTGTTCTGGTTGACTCATTGTGTGCACATATGGTCTGTCAAAAAAGGAAGGAACAATTGTTCATCAGTTTTAACTCACATGTGTTATAGAACTATGGAAACAGCTGGTATGTCTGCCAAATAAAATACACTGTATTTGTAGTTATATAATATTGAAATATACATGCAATACAAGTAGGGTAAAACTCTAGAATCAAAGTTGCTGAACCGACCGTTGTAGGGAACAAAAATGTCAAATCCATGTCATGGTGACATAAATAGACTTGTTAGTCTACTGTAGTTAAATCACACTACATGAGTGAATTTAAAAGAGCAATTACTATTAATATGCATATGACATGCATACGGGTCACCAGAAATCTGATGTAATAAATATTGTGATATTTAAATTGTAGATGTGCACGGAGCAATTAACATAATGAGAGCAAATGAAAGAGTGTGGTCTGTGGATTAAAGCCGGTGCTGAGTTTTATGTCTCTGCATTCATAGATGTATGTATGGGTGTATGTGTGTGTGTGTGTGTGTGTGCAAGCTTACGTGTGTGTGTGTGTGTGTGTGTGTGTGTGTGTGTGTGTGTGTGTGTGTGTGTGTGTGTATTTATATGTGTAGGTGCATGTAGAGTCATGTTTGTATGAATGCATGTACAGTGTATTAGCGAGATGAGGACGCATCGATGATGACCTAACCTGAGTGAGCATCTGCCAACACCAAGCCACTGGGGTTAGCAGGAAGGGCGGGGGGAGGGTAGCGGAGGGGAGGGGAGGGGAGGGTCATTCAGAATGCATCAGTCAGGCCACATCAGCAGAGGGCACCTGGGATTTAGTGTGTTCTGTTTGGTCATCCGTTTGTCCTACCTACTGACACCGCCGCCCCCCTCGCCTCCAGAACATGTGTGTGTGTGTGTGTGTGTGTATTGGTGTGTGTGTGTGTGTGTGTGTGTGTGTGTGTGTGTGTGTGTGTTAGTATGTGTGTGTGTGTGTGTGTGTGTGCTTGCTGTACAGTGACCCACCTTGTCCTTGCAGAGCACAGCACAGCACAGCACAGCACAGGGTCACACGGTTGCCACCAAGGCCCGGCCACGTGCCCTGTGTCTAGGGGGTTAAGCAAAAGGTGCACTTAAATAATGTAGAATGTTTTATATCGAAATGCATGAAAAATAAACAGGGCCAGTGTCACCTGGGCGACGTCACCTGCAGGTGACCTTATCATCAGCTGGATCGGTGACATCGCGACGGGGGAGATGATTTTTGCATATCTGCCCACCCCTTCAGCCGAAGGAGAGGACGGGAGACCGAAGCGAGAAGGTGTTTACTCGAGCCTGTATACTCGAGGGGGGGGGGGAGCAGGGGGGGGGGTGCGATGCAGGCGGATGGACACAGGGGCAAATACACGAGAAGGTCATCGTCAGCTATCTCCTCGTCAGTGTATCATCGTGCAATTGGTCAGAGCTCTGAACACATGCGGGACAATCAGCATGATGGCCGTGTAAGTGTCGTAGCTGTTCTTACAGTATACGTAAATGCAAAGAGATCGTATAAGTGGTCCTTGACAGACCGAGACGGACGAAAGGAGCGCAATGCTGATGTGCAAGGGTTCCCAATGAGGCAGGGATGTTGACTTTATAAATGACATGCGGCTTACAGGAGGCTGAAGGTCAAAGTAGGTCACAGACACAAACAGTGTGTGAAACCGCTTCAATGTCTTTTGATTGACCTATTCTCGAATGTGAAGATGGAACACACTACTGAGATGTTTTTTGATATCTCATTTCCTTTTCAGATAGTTGAACAATGAAAGACACACACACACACAATTTTAGAGAAAAAAACTATGAAAAAGAGTCTTTTTCATTCCTATTGCAGTAATTCTCTCGATCCAAGAACACAGTGTAAGGTGTTCTTTGAACGACAGGGAGCACGACATGACATAAAGCCCTAAGCAAGATGTTTGTTGCCACAGCACACAGCAAACATCTTGACATGTAAAGCAAATTAGCAGGGACAACAACATTGCTCCTATGCTGCCCTCAGAGGACACAAGAAGAGATCTGTGTATCCGTGTATATTTGAGTGTGTGTGTGTGTGTGTGTGTGTGTGAGAGAGAGAGAGAGTGTGTGTGTGTCTGTGTGTGTGTGTGTCTGTGTCTCTCTGTGTGTGTCTGTGTGTGTGTGTGTGTGTGTGTGTGTGTGTGTCTGTGTGTGTGTGTGTGTGTGTGTGTCTGTGTGTGTCTGTGTGTGTGCGTGTGTGTGTGTGTGTTGCCCACTTGCCTCGTGCATCACAACTAACATGATGTGACACGGGGTGCGTAATTGCTAGTGCTCTCCCGCTGTGAGGTTGGGCACCTCTAAAACTCCTCCATTTCATCCCCGTCGCCCCGCATGCAGGTTCATTAAAGGGAGGAGGAGAGGCGGAGGTCTCAGGCTCTCACACATGAAACTCATGCGGCAGAAAATTCCAGTTAGGCAGATAATGAGCTAGATGTCAGCAAGTTAAAGACTCGGAATCTACATGAAACCCTACAGGGCAGATGAACAGAAGCCGAAGCGGCAGCGGCGGCGGCAGCAGCTGCCGAAGAGGTATCGCGGAACGTTCACCACGGCCAGATTAACAGATTAATTGAATCTGCGAGAGCTGTTGTGCAAGCAAAATGTCTGACACCCCGGGACTGACGCTGCAGAAATGCCCCCGTTGATACGACGCGAGCCTGCATCATCAAATGTGTCGCTACGACGCAGTCATAAACATGCTGTAAATCTATGCAGTGTGCTGATAACCTAAGTGTTCACCATACATACACACACACACACACACACACACACACACACACACACACACACACACACACACACACACACACACACACTTGGGGTATTAGAATATATTCATTTGATGTAGAGGGCACACACACACACACACACACAGAGTATATATCGTATCTACCCACTGTATACTGTACGTTTATATCGGTGAATAGGTAGGTGTGTGCTTTTTCTCATTTCTTGTTTTCTGACCCAGAGTTGAGTTTTCTTTTGGTTTAATGTGCTTGAATGTGTGTTGAGGACGTGGAAAGACAGAGAAGAAAAGGCCCCATAAGAGTGGAGTGCACACAAAGCCTGCAAGGTTGGAGGAGTAGGGCCCTATTTTGGAGGAGTAGCTCATTAAAGTGCACTTAAAGTGTGACTGACAAAAGTGTCTCTACTCGATGCGCTGTGTATCTTTGTGTGTCAGCTTGGGGGTGCTGGGGAGGTGAACCCACTCCATTGTGTTAGACAGATCTAGCTGAACCCTGTCTCGAATCTCTGCCCTTTGGTAATGCTGAATCTCTCTCTTTCTCTATCTCTTTCTCTCTCTGTTTCTAACCCTTGTTTTTTCCCA
>NC_085004.1:18837381-18882381 GCF_963854185.1 Sardina pilchardus | reverse complement strand
CTATGCATTATCCCTTACTTACTTGGGCAGAGGTAATAGAGGTTACAGTAGAGGGCTTTCACAGAGTTCTGCTAAATGCTCAATACAGGAGACAAGGATGAACCCTGCACACCATACTGTAGCTGGGCCTGCTAATCACCAGTATTTATTGAGACATGTTGAACTATCTATGGTGTAGGCTACCTAGATCTGCTGAGATGATGTGACACATGCTGTGCTTAATCACAGTGTGGTGTCAGCATTGATGTACCTTCCCGATTTTTAGACCATTTAGAGAATGTGCGAGATAGAGAGGTGCACTGCAATTTTATTAGAGGACATGCTGAAGAGAAAGAAAAAAAAGAGAGAGAGCAAAACAATTTCTCCCACAATGCACAGTGGGTGTTCTTACCTGTTGCAAACTCCAGCTCAAACCAACCAATAGCTCAATGTCACTCTCTGTAATTGCTTTACGAAAGAGGAAAAGGGTGAAATTATATTATTTCCCTGTCACTGCTCCTCAGCCAGGCTTCTCCTTCACCCTTGATATGGAGTGTTGTGCTGTTTTAATTACAAGCCTACAAACCCACAGTTTGAATTGCCTATATGATTCATTTGAAATAATTTCACTTTCAATGCTTAGCAGATTGAACAGATTGTCTTTGAAGTGTTATCATGGTGTGTTTACACCAACGTATGCTACATTTCCTGGACTGAATAATTTATTTTTGCACAGATCATTTAATATATAGATTATTTACGATTTTGAAATGTATAACAATATACTGTACAAAAGCGAACTTGCATGTTATATTCCAAAATGTACTGTCAGCATGCCATGATACAACACATAGCAATCTACTGTGGATGCCAGGACAATAACCTTACTACATTTTAGAGTCAGTGATATAGTTCTTATATTAAAACCTTACGTTGTATGTGTTATACATAGCCATACTGTGTGTTTGCCTTATAAGACGAGGCTAATAGTTGCACTGTTGGTATTTCTTTTGGCACACAAAGTGCTCTGATAACAACAAAGACAGCTCTAGCTTTTGGGTGACCTCTGTCTTTTTATTCATTGATAATTTTATCTTTTGCTTTTTTACTTTTATTTTATTCTTAGACATTTTTTTGTTATGCTTTATTGTCTATACACACTGTAAAGCACTTTGTATCTGTGAAAAGCGTTGTTAAAATAAATGTCACTTACTTAACAAAATGGCTTCCACCATTGGCTCTATCCCGTCTTTACCTAAGTCCACACACATTAATGCCTAAGAGGGCTTCTCATCCTCTAAACCAATCAACGCTTAGGGTTGGAACTATCTGTTTTTTAATTGAAGCGAAAGCCAAAACTCATAAATCATGTTGGGGGCTGGTGTAATTGAAAGGCGAGTGCATTTTTAATGAAGTTGGCAGGCTGTTTCCTGTGCCTGCATGTCAGGGTGATCTGTCATGTCACCATTTTACCCCCAGCACCAGCCCCTTCATGCTAACTTCAGGCTACGGAAATTGAAGAGGCCCATTCTTCTATGTTGGCCCTGATTCCCATGCGAGGTAATTTTGCAGTAGGCAGAAAAATGGTTACGAGGTCTAACATTTAGTATGCTGCCTCAACCCAAGCTAAACACATTTGGATTCATCCCAAATGTTTTGCATTTCAAGCACCCAATATAAATTGATTAAATTAAGACTGGGAAAGAAAACAATACATTCACCAATAAAAGAATGATAATTTATGTGTTCTTCAGTAGAGACAAATGACTCTTAAAATAGTAGCACACTTTGGGTATGTATATGAGTGCTTGGGGCATAAGTAGGCTATGTGTACATTTGTGTATGTGTCATGTGCATATTGCCATTCATTGTTTTCTCCAAAACATATATACAGTACATACTTGGAACTATGTTTTCATTCAGGGAAATCAATGGTCTTTGGACTTTGAGAAAGTAACACCAGAGCTTGTCAGGTGCTGCATGCACTTCGCCCACTTCACTCACTTCAAATCTGTGCTTTGCCGGAATGGGAGGTGTAGGCTAATGAAGCTGGACACTTCGAAGCACTTGTACTAAGCTACAGTAGGCTAGCAGTGGGTGTGTCGGACCAAGTACCTACAGTACACGCACAGAGATGGGTGTGTGTATTGACTTATCAAACTCTTGGGAATACGGAGAATAAGCTCCTTAAAGGGATAGTTCGGATTTTAAGACACAAAGTTGTATGGGTTCCCTGTCAGCAACGTAGTGCATCAGCACTGACTTACCCCCGACAGCGTCCTGTGAGCCGAGATCCAGCCGGTTTTTGATTGTTTTTGATGCCGGACTATTTTCTTCAGCAAGTTTCTGGGGTCACGAAAGTAAAGTGTTTTTCTTCTCAAAACCATATGCGTTCAACAGAGTGATATATTTGCACCACAAAAACGTTGTCCAGCTGTCAGTAGCGCGCAGTGATAGGAATCGCGAAAAATAAGTAAGTGATAACGAGGTTTGAATTTTTCCTGGACAACGTTTTTGTGGTGCAAGTATATCACTCTGTTGAACGCATATGGTTTTGAGAAGAAAAACACTTTACTTGAATTTCCCCTTGGGGATCAATAAAGTATCTATCTATCTATCTATCTATCTTTACTTTCGTGACCCCAGAAACTTGCCGGACTACTTTCTTCAGCATCAAAAACGATCTAAAACCGGCTGGATCTCGGCTCACAGGACGCTGTCGGGGGTAAGTCAGTGCTGATGCACTACGTTGCTGACAGGGAACCCATACAACTTCGTGTCTTAAAATCCGAACTATCCCTTTAAGTCCCAAAAGGTTGGCGTGCTCCTTTAACTTCTACTGTGTTAACAGGTCCAATGCTTGGCCGTCTGCATTGTCCTAAGTGCTGCATGTACTCTGAACCAGACTTCTGAACTTGTGCTGAACCTGACAGGAGTGTGTGGAACTTGTTCAGACAGTCAGAACATGTGTTTGTGGAGTGCTGTGTGATGCTCCCATCTGTTTGCAGTGGGTTGAGGTGTAGAGAGTGTGTGCAGATGGTATGATGCAGAGACAATCTATCCTCCCCACCCCACCCCACACATACACACATAATGGTCTTAGCTGGCTACCCACCCACTAGCACATGCAAATATGACATTTATGCTGTGTGAGGGGTGGGGAGTTTTGAATGGGTTTTTGGGCACTTGGAAAAATGAAAGTGAAATTGCACTTGGCATGAGCCATTGTGGCTGGTGGTCTGTTGGTTTCATTTTTCCCTCCCTCTCTAACCTTTCTATCTGCCTTATTCTTTCAAATAAAAACTCTTTTGACACACACACACACACACACACACACACTCACACACACACACACACACACACACACACACACACACACACACACACACAGAGGGCCACACGCCTGTGATTCTCCATGAAAGTAGACTAGGGTCATTCACGGCCACTGTTCAGTCGTATGTGAAGTATTTAATATGAGAATGCTTTAGTCTCTCTGCACTTTCATTCATCAATAACTAGGTAATTACCCCAAACTAAAAGACATTTGTTCTGTTGTCACTGGGGGCAGATTTGGAATAGATTTTCATCTGGTCAGGTAACAACACCACTTCTATGTGCAGGAAATCAGCATAATAAATGAAGGCAGTTAATTCTAGTCGATATCCCACAATGTTTTGCACCAATTACAAAGCGATGCCAAACTCTAAGTGCCTGTGAGCACTGCAATACTTAGTGGGAGTTCACTGTTTAAACGCTGCATTTGTACCCTGTTTTATACCTCAAACAAAATGTGGTGGGGTTCTTTTTGTCTAAAAGTTTGCTAAATTAAATTTGAGCCTATTAAACCTATTTTGAGCCGAGCACAGAAAATGAGACAGCAAGAAAAACTAACTATAATTTAAATAAGAAATCCATGAATACCCCAAATGTGATGTAGATACTTCCATCTTCCCGGAGCCCCTAAAACACTCATACAATTGCATTGGCACTAATTATAGTCTTTTATTAGATGCTAAGTATCTATCAGTAGCTCCTCAAGATATGCTCTTTCAGCAGCTGTTGTGAGGTTCAGTTCAATGGAAGTAGTTCTATAAAAACCAACACAACAGACCAACAGGGTGACAAGGGTGAAGAAGTGGCTCCTTGATCGATAACAACATCACGTGACATCACACTACCTGCTGGAGTGCTTCTCCATCTCCACCTGACGCTCGTCTGACTCTAGCGATGAGTCACCGTTCTCCGTTCCTCATTCTCATTCGTTGCCATGGCAAGAAAAATAACAGACTTCTCGAGCACACATAAAGCAGGAAGCCCTGTGAATGCTTTATTCAATGGGCATGCATATCACTGAGTCTCCATTCAGGGGGGGGGGGGGGGGGTGTCATAAAGTCAGCTCATCAGAGGACCTCTCTCTGATGTTCCCTACAAAGGACTTGCATTGTCTACTGTAACAACAACTCTCATAACAAGTCTCATGTGTGTGCTGTAATCAGGCATGCCACCTGTTCGGGCGGGAACCAACTGACAGGCAGACTCCCACCATTCTGGTGTGATTCGAGCCACTGACACTGAAGCGTGGATAAACCTTGTCTGTTTTTTTTATATCCAAAGGGATGTGCCAATGTATAAAATCTGCTGCATATGAACACAATTCATGTTTAATCTGGATGATGTTGTGTGAATGCACAGGAAAGGAAGACATGACTCCAGGCATTTGGAGGCATTGGTAGTCTTCTCATGTTTTTTTTTTTGCTCGGCTTACCCCAGCTGAGGAGCTGGCTTCTTTACTTCTCTTCTCTCTCTCTCTCTCTCTCTCTCTCTCTCTCTCTCTCTCTCTCTCTCTCTCTCTCTCTCTCTCTCTCTCTCTCTCTCTCTCTCTCTCTCTCTCTCTCTCTCTCTCTCTCTCTCTCTCTCTCCCACTGTCTCTTACCCCACTTACTCACTCATTCACTCACTCGGGTTTGTTATCCGATTCTTCACATTCAGTGCATTTAGGTTTATTTGGTTAAAGCAGCATCCATTACATTTAGTAGCCTATCATTGCTAACAATTTAATTTAGCTGCCTTTGGTTACGGTTCTTAGTTCCAACTCGGCTTTCTCCCTTCCATGTAATTTGGCCTGTACCTGTACCAGTTATCAGTGCCATGTCTTGATCTTGCTCAACTGAGGGCTTCATTTAGAGCTGATGATTAGCATATTGGGCTTGGTTGCTGACCGTGGTCCTGGAGTGCCAGTGGAGATGGTATGTGAGTGCAGTCTATGGACACTCCCATTGAAAAGAGGTGATGTGAGCTCAAAGAAACTGAAAAGGAGGAAAAAAGAGAGGAGGCAGGATGCTTTGGACTAAAGGCTAGGTTTAAGGCCTCTTAGAAAGTGGAAGTGGGCAGTCAATCATCCCTATGGGCTCTTCGTTAACTTTGCCTAGAAATATTCATTTATTGCTACAACAAACTTTTAATTCATTCAGTAATGAATTGACATGACATCTTCCAAACATTTTCTGCATAGAAAACAGAAACACAGTGGAGTCATATTAATTGGTTTAGAAATGTGTGGGGATTGGTCCATTAGCACAACGTTGATGTTATATTTACCCTTCTTATGCATATGGCTGTCCTACACACAAAATAAGCCTTCCAGTCCTACATTTCTTTGGTAATATCATGACTTCCTGTTACAGTTCTTGTCATGGACATGATCAAATTTCATTTGATAGCCTACATACACTTTCAGAAAGAGAGAAATCACACTCAAATTAAACTGTCATGGAGGCGCAAAAAAACCCCCAAAAAACTGTGCAGTGTGGAGTTTCAAATCTCATCCCTGTTCCTCTCTTCCTATTTAATACCAGGCCAATAAAGGATGCAGTCACAATCTGGCAGTACCGAAATTAACTGATAATTGCAATGAGCTGTGACGGTTCCTCTCCTCTCTGTCTGTCTGTCTGAACATATCAGGGGCACACCTGCGACTGATCCTGGACCTGTGTTGGATGAGGAAGCTACAGCATCCACAGGGTTCTTAGACCCACAAAGACTTGCAGGAGTCCACAGGAGACTGGCCTGTTTCACCTCCTACCTCTCCACATTCTCCACATTTGCTTTCTCTGAGTATCACAAAATAAAACATGTACACCTTTGAACAAACACACACACACACACACACACACACACACACACACACACACACATTTTGTCCTTGTCTATGACCCCACTTACTCTTGCCCTCTAAGAGTGTGAACGACTGCTAGAACTAGTTAGCTCTCTGCGTGCATACTGCCTCTGTGTCTGCTGTGCTGGCTGGGCGTCTGTGTCCTGAATGAAAGCTGTCCAACCTGACAAAAGGCCAAATCAAAAGTGACACACAACCTCACATTTGATTGCCAGAGTTAACGAAAGCCAGATGAGAGGCTGATTGAATATGCGCCTTTGTGTCACGATGCAAAATTGACCTCTCTTGATCTAAAGGGTGTGACTGACTCTCTCTGTCTCTCTCCCCCTGCATACGTGTGTATGTGTGTGTGTGTGTGTGTGTGTGTGTGTGTGTGTGTGTGTGTGAGTTCACTGAACTGATATGTGTCAGTATTCCAGTGAGAAAGAGATTACAGTAGATTTAATTGACTGATAGATGAAAATGACACTTCACTTTTAGTCTCGTGAGTTGTCTGAACCATTTGACTGCAAATAATCCATGTGAAGTACAACAAAGACATGTCACACAGACATTAGGATAAGTGTTGTACAATTAAATAAATCACTGTGAATTGCTTTAATTGTCACATTAATGCAGTAACAGCTTCTTAATTAGCACTTTTGTTAAACGAAACAAACGAACGTGTGACACAGCAAAAGACATGTAAAGGGAGGAGAGAATGACAACAAATATGGAGGCTTTTAGATGTCTGTTTTCATATTTGTGCAATCGTGGCCGTCCAACATTGCTGAAATTCCTCCACCAAACCAGAACCAAAGTCATTATCATCAGTTTACAACATGAAAGGAATTCCTTTAAAGTACAATAGGCATCTGTGGGACACTTAATGTGAGGTTACATGCAGAACACACTGCATTCCTTTGAAGGAATGCAGCTCTTTGGATAGGGTGCCTAATTTCTTTTAGCATCCTCAGAGTCAGGACAAAATATCAATTTATACCAATATAATGCAGTTGTCCTTAGAGGCATAAGGCGTGTATTAAAAGTTTTTTTTCTTATAGCTGGATTTGGATTTCTTTTTTCCCCAATTTGCTCATATTGCGTTGACTCCCACCATCTCTCTTTTTCAGACACACATATACACACAAACCCACACACACACACACACACACACACACACTCTTTCTCTCTCTCTCTCTCTCTCTCTCTCTCTCTCTCTCTCTCTCTCTCTCACACACACACACACAAAATGCCCTCACACATCCCGCTTGCAGGGGCGTCTCTGGAAAGGTCATGTGGCCTTGCGGCCTGGCTGACCCCTGTGACACCTGTACACACTGAGTATAGACTAATTAGCCGGGAGGCTGCAGATGCTGTGGTAAAGTGAGGGAGAAATGGGCTCATTATCACACGCAACGCCGCTCTCTGCTCCCCAGGAAAGCAGTCTCATAAAGCTATCAAGGTGAAAAAAACACTATTAAACATAATCATTGGGAAACAAATAAAAAAACACACAGCCTCAACACTTTTTGAAGTCTTTGTATGCACACCCTGTTATTTCGTCTGGCAGAGACTGGGGCAAAGTTAGCTCAAATGTGAAGACACTTTTTTTGGTCCCCTGAGCATTCTAACCTTCACAAAAATAACAAAAGAGTCCCCTCAACCCTTCTGATAATGCTGAATCTGGTTTACTTAAGGGGTTATTGTCTGGGTAGATATGGTTGCATAGTAAGCAAATTAATTGGACTTATTTAAGTGAATTAAATGGTGAATTCCAAGGTAAACAGGCAAAACATGTTGGCCCACACATATCTTGTCAAATAAATGTTGGTGTTTGTTCTGAAATATTTGTGTTGCCCAATTTACCCCACACCTAGGCTCATCTTACCCATTATGAGGTTGAAGTTGAAGTTGTGCTACAAAATCAATTGATTTTTGCCATAGAGGGTATCTTTTTACCCTTACATGTCATCAAAGAGTTATAGGTTACAGAAGTTGTAGATCACTTTTGTGGAGGTTACAAAACAAAACCTCTTTGACACATTAGAATGATAAAGAATGTAAAAAGTGGCTCAGCATCTTACCCTTTCTCCCCTAAGTCTGAGCATGCTGTAATAGCGGGGTAGTCTAGATATGCATATCTTTACTGTGACAGCCAGAGCACGATGATTCACATTTCAGACGAAGAATATGTCAAGGATTCATACAAAATTATACTTGACCTTTAAGTCTGTGACAGCTACAACAGTTGAGCAAACTCACCAAGTGCCAAGCAGAGAACAGTGATGAAGTGTGAGGAGAACTGTGCTGTGGTAAAATGGTTCTGGGATGTAATTTGCTGAGTGCTGTTTTCAAGTGAAGTATGTCTCCATATTTGCACACAGATTTGTGCAATATACCTTTCCAATGTCAAAGTGAAATGTCTGTTTGACCAACAACACCTTGTTTGGTAGAGCATAACCCATCACAAAATGTTCCACTGGTATTATATAAGTTAACCTACTTTGCCACGGTGTTGTCCAATTTATTTCAACTTCAGTGTCATGCAGTTTCAGAAGGGGGGAAGAAGGAGGTGGAACATTCACAAGCCTGCCTGACTGGTGTTGAAGCGGAATGAATGAGCCAAGGTGGGCGCCAAATCCATCTCAAAGAATTGTATTAAAGCCTTTTTGGTCAAAACCATGAACTGTTATGCTCTAAAAGCAATGATGTATTCCAGGCCTGTGAGGTTAATTGGATATACAATGTGCATTAAGGCCCTCTGCACTGTCAGTCATGATATCAGAAATATTGTCAAAATGGTTGTTATCAGTTTATTACATGGTTATGATTGTGTTATAAGATGACGGCACAATCAGATGTGGGTTCTGTTATTTCATACAAGCTATAAACTAATCAAGCAAACCGTTGAATCAACAAAAAGTTGACAATACATTATCCTTTACAGATAATAATAAGGGTTGTGTTGTGGCGAATGTGTCTTTTACGGTCGTGTTGTGAACACTTGCAAGCGTTGTGGCTCATGCGGTCGTGTTGTGGCCTTTGTTGAGCTGTCTGGGCCACCGTAAGGCCGCCAGGATGGAGCAGAAACAAATAGAACAAAGTGGCTTGAGCAACAAAGTTCAACTTGCTCCATGTTCAAAAGTACACCTAATGGACTCCCAAATGTGCTGATTCACACAAGAACAGGCCACAGGAAGCCACGACTCCTGATGTTCCCTGGACGTGCACTTTCCTGAATATGGCACTTGTTGGGATGGACACATTATCTGCTTTCTACAAAGGCACGCATGCAAGAGGGGGAAAAAGGAGCGACATCGCACTTTGTTCCATTAAAGGAAGTACACACGCTTAAATAATGTATGCCACTGGATGTCACTCTGTTAATTTTGCAGAGCACAAAAATGACAAAACAAGCCTAAAAGGTACTCAAACATGACCTTAGACCGCAACCAGCCCAGTGAAGCGCGGAATCTCTTGTACTTGGATGGGTGAAGAGTCGCGTCACCACGTTTGCAGTGATTCAGAAATGGCACTCTGCCACTCTAGAGATATAAGGGCATAATGGCTAATCCCCCATGGGCCCCTGGAACAAATGCTCCAAGCCTCTCTTCTTTTATTTAATATTTAATTGGCTGGTTGTGTCAGGAAGAGGGAAGTGACAAGTCAGTGGCCAGTTTGCTCTGGTCTTCAGCAAACTCCATTCCTGTCTTAGGTGAAGTGTAATGGCGGCTCTCAGAACGCAGACACACTTGTAGCCTTTCAGTGAAGATAGGTGGATCATAGAGGCCTCTTACCTTGTAAAAAAAGAACATGCCCTTAAGCTGCACTTTCCTGTGCCCAACAGAGTCCTTCTGTATATTTCATGAGCAACTGAAAGTCTCTGACAACTTTTAGCATAAATATGTAAGGGATAATGTATATTCTGTCGGCCTAAATCCTGACAGGGTGAACAGAACCACAAAGCACAGCGGTAGATTATACATTGAAATACAAGAAATTCCATGTAATGTCTCTTTTGAAAATATGTTGTATTTGTTTTGTGACTTAAAACAAATTTTAGGTGTTTTGTTTACTCTCTAACCTTCATTTTTTCACAATTAGCTAATGGACCACTTGTGAGATCTGAAATTGTGTGGCAGTGGTCATTATTTTTTGCAGTTGTTAATATAAAGCAATTTCAGACCTCCAAAGCGAGGAAAGTGTGGAGCTTTTTTGTAGCTACACTGTAAAAAAATTCCCTGTAAAATCACGGTATGTTACTGGCAGCTGTGGTTACCTGTAATCTACTGTTTTTTTTACGGTAATTTTCCAACTACAGTATAATACTGTTTAATGTATCACAGTACACTGCAATATTTACACAGTAGTAGTACCGTAAAGTTACAGTACTCTACAAAATGTACACAGTACTAGTACTGTTAAAATAACACTACTCTACAGCATTTTCACAGTACTTGTATCGCTTAATTTTTATATACACTACTGATAATAAGAGCAGCCCAAACAAGATGTCATTTAAAAGCTTTTTTATTAAATACAGTAAACAATATTAACATTTTAATTCATACAACTCACTTTCAATTCATACAACATCTGCGCACCTATGATACATGAAAATGAACACCAGGCAGTGTAACTGGTGTGTGTGTGTGTGTGTGTGTGTGTGTGTGTGTGGACAGGATGAGAAAGCTTAGACACCCAAACCAGACTGGAGCCACTTGTGAATAACCTGTAACACAGATACATAAAATGTAGGCTAGGGTTTTATTACAGCAGACAAAGGCATTTATGTATGTTGATATTTACCTTCACTACATCCTGAACTGGTAACACCAGTTACAGAAGCATATGGCTATTTTTTATTATTAATGTGTGGACCAAAAGTCAAATAAATAAAATGTAAAACTGTATAGCTTACTTTACTTGGGTGGCAGGACAGAATGAGAAAGCGTAGACACCCAAACCAGACTGGAGCCACTTGTGAATAACCTGTAACACAGATACATAAATGTACATTTCAGAGAGCTTTTGAGGTAGAAGGTGGGTTTTATTACAGCAGACAAAGGCATTTATGCATGTTGACATTAACCTTCACTACATCCTGAACTGGTAACACCAGCTACAGAGGCATATGGTTATTTTTTATTATTAATGTTTAGACCAAAAGTGAAATAAATCAAATGTAAAACTGTATAGCTTACTTTACTTGGGTGGCAGGACAGGGTGAGAAAGCGTAGACCCCCAAACCAGACTGGAGCCACTTGTGAATAACCTGCAACGCAGATACATAAATGTACATTTCATTAGAGAGCTTTTGAGGTAGAAGGTGGGTTTTATTACAGCAGACAAAGGCATTTATGCATGTTGACATTTACCTTCACTAAATCCTGAACTGGTAACACCAGTTACAGAGGCATATGGTTATTTTTATTATTAATGTTTAGACCACCAGTTACAGAGGCATATGGTTATTTTTTATTATCAATGTTTAGACCAAAAGTCAAATAAATCAAATGTAAAACTGTATAGCTTACTTTACTTGGGTGGCAGGACAGGATGAGAAAGCGTAGACCCCCAAACCAGACTGGAGCCACTTGTGAATAACCTGTAACGCAGATACATAAATGTACATTTCATTAGAGAGCTTTTGAGGTAGTAGGTGGGTTTTATTACAGCAGACAAAGGCATTTATGCATGTTGACATTTACCTCCACTTCGTCCTGAACTAGTAACACCAGTTACAGAGGCATATGGTTATTTTTATTTTTATTATTAATGTTTAGACCAAAAGTCAAATAAATCAAATGTAAAACTGTATAGCTTACTTTACTTGGGTGGCAGGACAGGATGAGAAAGTGTCGACCCCCAAACTAGACTGGAGCCACTTGTGAATAACCTGTAACGCAGATACATGTACATTTCATTAGAGAGCTTTTGAGGTAGAAGATGGGTTTTATTACAGCAGACAAAGGCATTTATGCATGTTGACATTCACCTACACTCCTGAACTAACACCAGTTACAGAGGCATACGGTTATTTTTATTTTTATTATTAATGTGTGGACCAAAAGACAAACTAGAGAATGTAATTCCAGGGAAATTACGAGTGCATGAAAATGCAAAAATGTATAGATACAGTAGATAATGTAGATATAGTTACTAAGGTGTAGCTAGGGTAAACATGGTGGTTGCATAGTTTAAAGAAAGCTGAGTGTGAAGGTAGACAGTTTAAAGCTTAAACATTACAGTTCTAACTGAACTAATGATTTCTAGCAGTTATGCTAAAAATGCTAACAATGCTAACTATGCTAACAATGCTAACCAGGTTGATTAGCTAACTTAGCTAATCATTTCTAACAGTTATGCTAAAAATGCTAACTATGCTAACAATGCTAACCAGGTTGATTAGCTAACTTAGCTAATCATTTCTAGCAGTTATGCTAAAATGCTAACTATGCTAACAATGCTAACCATGTTAACTAGCGAACATGCTAGTGAGGACTTTTATTTTGAAACATTTGTTGATAGGGTATAGTGGCCACTATCAGGAATAAAGAAGTTACTGTAGTAAAATCATGTTGGTTGCTATGGAAACGGTCATAAACGCTTAATTTTAATGGTTGCTATGTTGGTTGCTAGGTACATGGAGGTATCATGTAGTTGACTGGAGGCATAGTTGATGATAACTGACAGTTGGAATGGTTGAACAGTTAAATAGTTGAGTAGTTTCAATGGTTAAATGATTTAATAGTGTATTATTGCAGTGAGGACTTTTATTTTGAAACAGTTCTGGACAGAGGAAGTAGTGAAACAGGATCTGTAGTCTTAATGAGATTGTATGCTTAAAGCCTGAGAGAGAGAGAGCTGCTGCACCTGGACTGGCCACCTGGCATAAGATTCTAATTGCCCTATTATGATGTCATAATGTAATGTTAAGTCTATGGGGAATTTTTAATAGTTTTTATTTAATAGTTCAAAAAGTATAAAAGTTACAAAGTTGAAAATTACATAGCTGAAGTCACCTAAGTAAGACCTACGCAGCGCAGTTTGAATGAAGTTTCTACGTTGAACGGTTGAAGCTGAATTGAACGCACAAAAAGCATTAGAAGAATAATATCAACTAGAGAATGTAATTCCAGGGAAATTACGAGTGCATGAAAATGCAAAAATGTATAGATACAGTAGATAATGTAAATATAGTTACTAAGGTGTAGCTAGGGTAAACATGGTGGTTGCATAGTTTAAAGAAAGCTGATAGTGTGAAGGTAGACAGTTTAAAGCTTAAACATTACAGTTCTAACTGAACTAATGATTTCTAGCAGTTATGTTAAAAATGCTAACAATGCTAACCAGGCTGATTAGCTAATTTAGCTAATCATTTCTAACAGTTATGCTAAAAATGCTAACTATGCTAACAATGCTAACCAGGTTGATTAGCTAACTTAGCTAACCATTTCTAGCAGTTATGCTAAAAATGCTAACAATGCTAACCATGCTAACTAGCTAACTTGCTAGTGAGGACTTTTATTTTGAAACATTTGTTGATAGGGTATCTATGGTGGCCACTATCAGGAATAAAGAAGTTACTGTAGTAAAATCATGTTGGTTGCTATGGAAACGGTCATAAACGCTTAATTTTAATGGTTGCTATGTTGGTTGCTAGGTACATGGAGGTTTCATGTAGTTGACTGGAGGCATAGTTGATGATAACTGACAGTTGGAATGGTTGAACAGTTAAATAGTTGAGTAGTTTCAATGGTTAAATGATTTAATAGTGTATTATTGCAGTGAGGACTTTTATTTTGAAACAGTTGTGGACAGAGGAAACAGTTTAACAGGATATGTGTAGTCTTCAGAGAGATTGTATGCTTAAAGCCTGAGAGAGAGAGAGCTGCTGCAGGTGGGGCTGGCCACCTGGCATAAGATTCTAATTGCCCTATTATGATGTCATAATCCAATGTTAAGTCTATGGGGAAATTTTAATAGTTTTTATTTAATAGTTCAAAAAGTATAAAAGTTACAAAGTTGAAAAAAACATAGCTGAAGTCACCTAAGTAAGACCTACGCAGTGCAGTTTGAACGAAGTGTCTACGTTAAACGGTTGAAGCTGAATTGAACGCACAAAAAGCATTAGAAGAATAATATCAACTATTATAATAAGAAGATGTCGGATAACAGTAGAGTGCATTTTCATGCACTCTAACTATTATAATAAGAAGATGTCGGATAACAGTAGAGTGCATTTTCATGCACTCTAATAAATCAAATGTAAAACTGTAGCAGCTATAGCTTACTTGGGTGGCAGGACAGGATGAGAAAGCGTAGACCCCCAAACCAGACTGGAGCCACTTGTGAACCTGTAACGCAGATACATAATGTACATTTCATTAGAGAGCTTTTGAGGTAGAAGGTGGGTTTTATTACAGCAGAAAAAGGCATTTATGCATGTTGACATTTACCTCCACTTCGTCCTGAACTGGTAACTTTAACGCTATCGTTAGTTAACAAGCTAACGCTAGCTAACAAGCTAACGCAAACCAACTGTTGTTGTTCACAGGCTAACGCTAGCTAACAAGCTAACGCAAGCCAACTTTTGTTGTTCACAGGCAAACACATTACGTTAGCGTTAAACCAAATTAAACTTTGCTCATTTTAAACTCTGAGTTTAGCTTTAATTAAAAAGGTAACAAAGCCCAAGTTGGACAGGATTTAGCCCTGTTTAAAGTGAGCTAAATTAGCTTGCGCAAGCTAGACGTAGCTGGCGTGTAAATATGAGCAATATCTGCCGGCCAGCAAATCTTCGGATAATATCAGCAAATAAAGCTAGCAGCTAGATAAGTAGGTAACTTGTGTTATGGAAGTACGTTTTCACTGAGTAGACTAGGTAACTGCATGAATAAAGCATATAGGAGCATACTTACAGTGAGCCTTCAGCAGCACTTCAACTAGAAAACTGAAGAAGCCGTGAGAATTTCCAGAAGTCGAACGTTCCTCTTCTACGGCTGATGCTGCTTTCCTACAGTAGTTACTGTTTATGCTCAACAACACACAGTCTTACAGTAATACAGTATTTCCACAGTAGTTGACTGTGTTGTGGAAAAACAGTAGCATGCTGTTGCAAAATTGCTGTTAATTAACAGCAATTTTTTACAGTGTATGGTTACACATGTCTAATCGCCTTGGCATCTTCCACAGAAATTCAACACACTTTTCTGATGCCCTGACCTTGTCCGACAACTCATGCTCCATTTACCCTCTATAATCTGTTCTTTGCAGCTTACTACAATGGTCTTCTGAAGAATCAATTTAGGGCTACAATAAAGAGGTGTCTTCTTTTCTACTAGCCAAAAGTGTTTGAGGAGCATGGAGATAAGTGCTTCTGTCGGTGCCAAAGGCTTACACATGGTGGCCTTAACTTACCGTAACTGTCAAGTGTTTTTCCAGCACAATGTTGAGTTTCCATCAAATTTCAAGGTATGGCAGGGTCAAATCTCAAAGATCAGCAAAACTGATTCACAGAGAGAAACCAAAAAGTAGTGAAGTGTATTAAACTGAACGGAATGGATCAGCCCCAGAATCCTTTAAACGAGAAGTAAAACCTAATCCAATGTCTTTAAAAAGGCAGACTCTTCTTTAGAAAAGCTCTAATATTTTTATTCCAAATCTCCAGGTGAAGATTCAATAATACCTGCCCCAAAAGTACTCTCAGCCATCCAAATACATAGAGTTGTTGAATTATTCTCATTGTTTGCATATGCATGTGAGAGAGAGAGATAGAGATTTGCAAACTAATCACCCAGACATCTTCCAGCCAAGGAATATTACTGCAGACAAAAAAAAAAAAAAAAACCCCGACAGAGGTGATGGGGAACTCCTTATTTGGGATGACAAGGTAATGAGCTGCGAGAGACGGTGCTGAGTTTTATTTATTGGGCAACACACTGTGCCTCGACGGCCCTTCAACGAGGCTCGGAGGAAATGCAGTCGGCAGAGCCGAATGCCGTGGCAGGGGTGCCCCTCCCCTTATGATGGCGAGACGTTTTGTGACACAGTAATTGGATACCATGGCATTTCCATTTGCCCTCTGCAAATTGTCTTCTGCCAGGGCATTCGTTTTACTCTATCGGTGGACCAAAAAGAACAAAAAGGGAGAAAAGCAGGGGGGAAAGAAGGGTGCAAAAATACGGTGTGAATGTAATGATACCCCTGCGCGCTGCTGTGGCTATTTAAAAACTGGAAGGGGAAGATGAAGAATATCTAAATATATTAAGAAAAAAAAAATCTGGAAGGAACTTGGAAGGGCTTTCTTCCTCTATTCTTTCTTCCCCAAACAGTGCAGCTACAAAGCCGTTCCATCACGCAGGAGGAACGAAAGAGAAAAAAAAAACAGGAAGAAGAAAAAAAAGAGAAGTAGGTACGGTGCGCGCTGGCCACCCCTAAATATACATGTTCCCTTTGTTCCCCCCAAAAAAGGGCTCTCTGGAGGATCCGGAGAAGGAGCCATTAGTACTACAGAGAGATACCTTATCAGCAGCGCAAGCAGCACAAGCCGGGCCGTGGGGCCCTGAGAGCGGCTCCGCCAGAGGTGCTGACTCCTCACCTCCAGAGAATAGCTTTTGGACACATTAGTCTCCTAAGCACTTCTGCAGTCCCTGGCAGCCGTCCAGCGGCATCTGTCACCAGTTCCCCTCAGTGGAATCCTGTCCATGTAACATGCCTGGACCAGCTTGGGATAATAGGGGCATAGCACTAAAAACAACCATCTAAATATAGTGCTTGGTCCGTTTTTTTAATATGTTTTTTTTTTCTCAATAAATGAATAAATGTGATTGCTTTGGCATGATCCAGGCCATAGGGATGTACAGTATGGTGAATTAGACGGTGATTCATTGTGCTATCCTTACCATCCACCCACTTCTCTATCTCCACACCTCTTGCTCTTGATTCAAGTCTCTTCCTCTGCCCCAGAGTCTCTGTACTCAGCAGCCTGCTCTCTTTCCCATCAACACCTCCCCCCACCACTCCTCTTCTCTCTCTCTCTCTCTCTCTCCCTCTCTCTCTCTGCACTCTCTTCATCTTATCTCGCTAATGCTGCTGCGTCGCTCAGCACTCTTCCCCTCGCGCAGTCTTTTTTTAGGGAAGAGGGCCAACATTAACTGGTCCCCACAGAAATGCATACGGTATCTTATAGGTCTTCATGTGGCTGTAGTTACAGCATCCAAACAGCTTTTGTGTCCCCTAGTAAACGATCAAGGTCATTGCTCGAAGCCAGTATAGCACCTTAATTTAGCCATTGTGTTGTGGTGATAACCGAGACAAATTTGGCATGGAGGTTAATAGTGTCCTCTCTTGTGGGATTTTATAGAGTAATTAAAACGGCATTTCAATAAAATATCGATTTTATTGTGGGGTTTTTTCCGCTGTTTTGCTGTCTTCACATTCCTGTGTTGGCTTTCAGTCTGTGTGTCCGGCTCAATGATAATGGCCTGTGAAGGTGGTTAGCATCGTCTTGCAGGGTGTAGGAGGAATGTTTACTGAGGCAGAACTCCTGTGTACTCTCCTCCATCCTGTAATATTTATCCCTGTCTGTCTCTGAACATAGGCAAAGCATATCCCCAGGAAACACACAAGCCGCTCAATTATGTACATCTCAAATCTAACACGAATATGAAACAGGCATGAAGGACGAGACTAGGGATGAAAACAGAGGTATAATGAAGGGAATTTGAAAGGCAGGCTTGCATCAATTGATGGGAATAAGCAACCATGATAAAAGGGGTAATTGATGCCATGTCTAAACCTGTTCTTGACTTCAAAACACACACAATTCAGCATCATCTTTATAGGGGCAGCAAGGAAGGTCAGGAAAGCATTCTGTCTGTATTAACTCATAAAAGTGTATATTGCAGTCTAGATACAGTACATGAAAATCCATTAAAAGTCCACTGAAACTGTTATAAAAGGAAGCTCTTTTCAGTCTACTCTTGGTTAACATTGATGGCGTAGCAGATGATAAACATGTTCTACATCTGTAATGATAAACCATTTTCCCCTCAGAAATCGAAGCGTATACGGCAATATCACAACTTATTAAATAACTGCGCAGTAATTGCATCCACCTTGTGGGAATTAATGCAATCTCCTTTCATTACATTTGAATTATCTTCGTCTGGTACCTGTTAACTGCTGCTCCTTGCACACAGAAATAGAGATACAAGCTGGAGGAACAGTTAGACCGTGGATACAGCACAGCAAAAATAAAAATTCCCAATATAGACTACTTTCCTACCAAACTTCTTTTGGTCAATTTTTAAGGATTTTAAACTACAACACAACACATCCTTTGTATTATGGTTAATGTCAAGAGTAATGTTTTTATAGTTATAGTGTATATACATGATACCTTAACTATAACAACTAGATGTACCGCAAAGCGATACACAATATGACCGCCGCTCAGTCCTGCACATTCTCTCCGCAAATATCAATCACGCTTGTGTTTCCATCGCCTACTCCATCCCTACCGCAACTTTTATGTATGTAAATGAGTGTGTGCATGTGTGCGCTTGCTTTTGTGTATGAGTGCTTCTCTGTCTAGTGTGAGTGTGTGTCTGCTTGTGTGTGTGTTTAATGTGTCTCTGAGTATATGCTCACTGTGTTCTCTGCCGTCACTGTCACTCCAATATCAGATAACACACACACACACACACTCACATGCGCGCGTGTGCACACACACACACACACACACACACACACACAAACACACATACATAGGCACACACTCACACACACACACTCGCACACACACACACACACACACACACACACACACACACACACACACACACACAAACACACACACACAGGCACACCCAGAGAGAGAGAGAGAGAAATAGAGAACACACACAGAATACACACAGATAACACAGACACAGAGAGAGAGAGAGAGAGAGAAAGAAAGAGAACACACACAGAACATGCACATACACACATATACACACATGCAAACACACAGATGGGCACACAGAAACGCACCCACACACTATAGTACATCACACACACACTCACTTCTCAGCTCCGGTGGTCTCACAAAATGTACTCAAAGATGTGTGTGTGTGCATGTGTGTGTGTGTGTGTGTGTGTAGGTGTGTGTGTGTGGGTGTGTAAGGGTGTATGTGTGCATGCGTGTGGGCGTGTTTGTGCATGTGTTTGTATAATGTTTTATGTACATGTGTGTATGTAGTGGTGCGTGTGTGTGTAGGTATGTGTGTGTGTGTGTGTATTTATGTGTGTGTGTGTGTGTGTGTGTGTGTGTGTGTGTGTGTGTGTGTGTGTGTGTGTGTGTTCCTGCATGTTTGTTGCACCCAGAGCAACCATTCTCTTTTAAAACATATTTGGAAACTAGTTGATTAAAGGTTTCTAATGGTGTCACTTATATGTTTCTAGGACAAAAACTAGCAGAGATTGAGATGTTTGGAACAGTTTTTGAAATCCCCAGGGGGGGATTTAGACTCCAGATAATACCACCATCTACTGGCCGATGGGTATACAGTCCTGAATGTACACATAAATCCATTTATTTTATAGCCCCTCATGGATGAAATTCCACAAAACTTGGCTTACTCCCAGAGGGTGTCAGGTTAATCATACACATGAAATTTGGTGCAGTTCATAACATCTCATCTGAAGATATGGGCAATTAAAGCAATATTACATTGCATTTTCAATTTTTACGATGGGGGGGCAAATCACAAATGACTGGTTATAAGCTAAGTTGATGCAAGCTCTAGAGAACAACATACCATAAACATTTTGTCATCCTCGGTGCCACGGTTCAGGTAGTTATGTAGGAAAAACTGTCATTTTTGGGCTTCGGGCGGGGGCAGCGTGGGGGTGGAGTGACCCCCGGGGACGAAACGAAAATTTTCCATAGAACTCTACTGGGGCTACATGCCCACCAAGTTTCATGCGCTCCGGTGTTACGGTGTCCCGGGAATCGTTGACGAAAAATGACGGGAAAAAAGAATAAAAAAAAAAAAAACTTTGACAACAACTATATGACCGCTTCGCTAGCTACGCTAGCGGCGGTCATAATAATAATGGATGCGTATTTGCACAAAATTATTGTAAAGCTAATTGACAGACTATGCCTAAAATATTATGTCTATGTATTTACTTACTGTAGTAGATTATATCAAAGCCTTTAGGACAGATCACATTGGAAAGCCACATGCAGTAGCTCTGCCATACTTAACCTGTCATACGCATGACATTGCACCTTCACTGCATACTGTATCTCTCTGGGGTGTCAGTGTACAGTATATACTATATGTGTATTTTATTTATTTATTTATTTCCTTTTTTCCCGCAATCTATTTCCAGTTTTCAAGGCCTGCCTGATCAAGGACAGATCATCGTGTGAAGTCAAGTGGTGTATATGACAGAAGTGCCACCCCGGATACGACCTCGGGGTGGATTTGGGCGCAGAGCTGCGGGCTTAGCGCCGCAGTGGGACCGGATCCGTGCCAGAGTCCGCTCCTGTGTTTCAAAAAAAAAAAAAAAAAAGTCAACCTTTACCACGCAACTCCGGATGTGCGGAATTGACCACGCTGATGCGCAGCGCCAGGGAGGCCTCTTACGATGACCATCCATCATGGTGACAGCTGGAGAGAGTCGGAGGAGAGCCGGCGTGCTCCACTTTGGTAACGTGCTGCACACACACACCGCAATCACTCTGATATAAATCAGCTGAGGGAAAAGTACTGAGACGAGTGACTTCGGCACCCATTCCTCACGCTACCCCTGCACCCGCCACCGTGAATATTAATCGCATTTCATAAGTCCAATTTTGAATATATCAGTGTGGAGATGGCAGAATGTCTACGGCGTATCAGATGGTATAAAAGTGAACAGATTCAGATAGCGGTTGTGGAAACTAATTTTGAAATTAGACTACAGCACCACAGTGTGCCAGTTTCATACAGTTCCCCCATATGCATTTATCACTATTAGCTGTTTTCTATAGGCACATGTTTTTTTCTACAGCCACACATTCTTCTCATTAGCTGTAGCTGAAGTTGTTCTTTTGAGACTGTGATTAACTTATCATGTTGGTTACTGTATATCCCCAATGGGATCGCTGTGTTTTTGTTTGTTTGTAACTCACTGGAAAGATACTAAACTGACCCACATAGCACACCGTTAGTACAGTACAACAGCAGGACTGACTAAATGAGCATTTCCTTTTTCTTTTTTTTTTTTTTTTCAAAAGATTCCAGGCATATTTATGTGAGCCAGTTTCACTGCATTTCCCTGCAATCTCCATACTAGCTCCCAAATGGACTTTTTTTTTTATTATTATTGCATGGCCTCAGCCCTGGCCGGGGGGGGGGGGGGGGGGTGGTCGGGGGGGATAAGACATACGCTGACAACCACTCGGCCACTTCAAGCGGGGGACGCTTCAGCTGCTAATAGGAGGCACGCGGCTCTCTGCGGCTCCGGGCCGCTCTCCCCATGCTGCGTAAAAGATGGCTGCTGTCACCATTACCTTGCGCAGCTCCGCTGCAGAGCCCTCAGACCCCAGCGAGGGCAGCAGCGGTGACAGCAGCCTGACTTTGGTGCACTTCGGGCCCCCACCAAGCCCTAAGTCTCCCACATCAATACTGGCTGTCACCCCTCGCGGTGAGGTGCCCTGGGATGAGGCCGAGGCACTGCTTGTCTGCCAGGGATTTCGTTTAGAGAAAAGGAGGAGATGAATTGGACAGGTGGTGGAATAATGCCCGCTCCCGGATGTGTAAAATATTGGTTAGGCCCATCTTTTGTGCTGTATTTGTGAGAAGCCTCGTGCTGCAACTCACAAGAAGCTGTGAAAAAGACAGGGGAGGATGGGGAGGAGAAAAGAAGAAGAGAAAAAAGGGGCTTTCTTGATCACACGTTACAGAAATGTTCCCATTCAAGAGGGTCAACTTAGACATGGCTAGCATACATACAGTATTTGGCCGAAGAGCAGAAACGTGAACCATCCTATTCTTTCCCCTCACCTCAGTCCCCAGCTCTGAAAAGATCTATTCTAGAACATTCCTACTACTTGCTCCGAAGGTAACTTTGACAAAGAACAGCTCTTGGGACATTATTTATCTCCCCTGGCCTGACTTTAGAACATCAAGGCTTTCTGGAAATGAAATATGCCAAGGGACGCGCTGTCAGAGCTGAAAATATGGTCTCTCCAGGTGACCTGTTCGAAGAGCCTGTTGTTTATGGCCCAGCATTTAATTCCCCAGCATTTTAAGGTGTCAGTGTCGCTAACAACTCCCTCGTCAAGCATAACAGGAGTCTGTGAGAAAATGGACCTTCGAATGAATACACCCATTAATTATACCATGCTGCTTGGTCTGTCAACTTAGATTAATTGGACGGGAAAGGCGTGTAAACAAACTGGAGAACTACTAGAAATACCCCCCAAAATAGCATCAACTCGAAAGGTAATAATATTTTAATGCTTTACCTAGCGTCGTCGTCTCTGGGCAGGCCTGTTGTGGCTTTGCGCAGGAGACTGTGTGTGTACATGATCGATTCTCGGGCTGTACAGAACAGAAACAGAGTCAGTCGGTTTCGGGTTTGTGCGAAGTGAGGTCACAGTGTGCGACATGAGTTCAGACAAACTCAGCATAAAGAAGCATGAAGAGAAGAAAAAGAGCCTTCGCAGCTGACAAAACCTCCTGTGTTTTCTTTTTTTTCCCTCTTGTAGTGAGCTGTGCTATGAAGGATACTTAAAACGATCGCCAAAGGCTACTGTCATACAGGCTGTCGGTGATTCACAACTCCACTTGGCCTTGCACACAAAAATAGTTGAGTGATGCCTCCAGAAGGCTTGCACATCTCCGCTAGAGCGCTGGTGTTTTCAGCTGAAGTCCTGAACTTGAATTGTTGCCTGTGGAAATTTAAAGTCTCATCTATACTTGGGTTGCACTCAACATTGAGGGAAAGTGAAGGGAAAAAAAGAAAGGAAAAAAAACAGCCAAGATGAGCTGGCGAGTTTAAATCAGGGTACCTCGTCTTCACCAGGATACATCTGCCTTCCTTCACACTGAGCGGTGAGCTATTTTAGATAGCACTAAAACACAATCTCTTTTTAGTGATGAGAAGGCTTTGATTTTGCAGGGTTCCACTGGTGAAATAAGTGTCTATTCATATTTCACAGATGAAAGGGAGTGCCTACTACACACCCCAGTGAAATGATCATGAAGGCTGCTCTGTTGGTGTTGCTGGTTTTGTCGCTTTGGTTGGCCATTCAGGTTACTGCCAGCACATGTGTAGCGTGAAGTATGAGCCTTTACAAATCCTAGGTACCGCATACAGCACATTTGCAACAGCCACTAATCAAACGTGCATTGCATCGTTGTACACTATGTTGTGTCATGCAATGATGTGCAAACCATCACCCGTATTTAAAGAGAAACTATGCAGGATTGGCGATTTCATCACTGGGGGCGGAAGGAAATGTTACTGTTTTCGATAAAACTGGTCAGTCAAGCAAAACAACGATTTCTAAGCAATTTTATGGCTATGAAAAAGTGACATAGTGTCTCTTTAAATGTGCAAAGACAACATATCAATTGTTTAAATCAGATTATTTATTTATTCTGTCTCCGGGAAAATGTATGTTCATTCTGAAAATGTTTTTAGACAAGTTGGGATGGGGCATGTTTACCACTGTGTTGCATCACCTCTTTTTAACAACAGTCAGTAAACATTTGGGAACTAGGGAGACCACTTGCTCCATTTTGAAAATGAAATGTTGTCCCATTCTTGCCCGATGTAGGATTTCAGCTGCTTAATGGTCCGGGTACTTCTTTGCCGCGTTTTTCATTTATACGGCCCAAAATGTGTCGGGTCTGGACTGCAGGCAGGCTATTTTAGCACCTGGACTCTTCTTCTTTGAAGCCATGCTGTTATAATATGTGCGGAATTCAAATTGCTATAGTCTCCCAGAAATATTCAATATTCAAATATTTCGACCTTCACATGCAGCATGTTGTTTCAAAAACGATATTGCTCAGCATTATGGTTATGGTGTCTCTCCGGATGTGTAAGCTTCCCATACCATACCCCCATACCATTGTGGATGCTGGCTTTTGAACTCTGCTCTGTTAGGACTGACAGTCCCGTTCCTTGTCCATGATTTAAAAAAAAAAGACATTTTGAGTGGTCTGGACAGTTCTCTACTTTGGGTCAGTTCATCTTGAATGAGTTCGAACCCTTGGAAGATGGCCCTGGATTATATTTATATATTGTTTCTTCTTTGAGTGCTTATAACCAATGTTTACGGATGGACATCTGTCTGTGTCTGTGTCTGTGTCTATGCTATTTGGACAGTTTCCTAAGCCCATGCAATGATTTTCATTATAGAGTGGGATTTGTTTTTAATGCAGTTCCACCTGAGGGACCGCAGATCGCGGCCATCCAACACTGCTTTCATCCCTGTCCCTTGCATCTGTGTCCCGTGCATTTCTCTGTCCCTTACATCTCTGTCCCGTGCATTTCTCTGGAGTACTTTTCTTGCATCATGTGCTGTAGATGATGAAATGCTGAAATTCTTTGTAATTTTATGTTGAGGAACATTACACCCCCCCCCCCCCTTCCAACACACTCACACACACACACTGACAAAACCTAACCTGGGATGCTCTTTATACTCAATCAGGTTGCCATTAATCTGGTTAGTTGTGAAATGTTTCTCCTTGTGTGTGCGTTTTTTGGCATCAGTCTTCTATCTTTGTGTCGCTCGTGTCCCAACTTTTTCAAGATGAACTTATATGTTTAATACAATTATCACATATGTTGGTTTCAGCATTGTCTATTCTAGAATTAAACATGAGTTTAAGTCATTTGCAAATGATCACATTCTGTTTTTATTTACATTTTACACAGCATCTCAACTTTGGGAATAGTAGTTGCATCTTCAGATAAAGGGAATATGTTGAATTACTTGAACTTACTTCACCTTTTCCCTTTTGTTTGGTATGTTTGTCCTAGGTAGGTGATATCCTTGAAATGCGCCCTAAGCAGCTGATATACTCAGTTTGAATGTTTGAAGTTGCAGACAGATGTGATCTTTTTGTAGCGCTTAAAGCCAACAGACCAGCTCTATACAGACCAACAGTTTGTTTGCCACTAAAAAAGCTTGCTGATGAATCTTGGCCAAATGTGTTTGATAGCTTTAAACAGCTTTTTTACAAGGGTTTTTTACCTAACTAGTGAATTCCTAGGCCATCCAGTGGCAATGACAGAGTTGGGATGTTTTTTTTATGGGTTTTCTATAGAAGGCACAGTTTGAATACTAGTAAGACTGTTTTATTTTTGAAAAAAGGCACATCATTCAACATTGTAAGGTAAACCAAATGATGTCTAGATGGGCTTATATGGAGCGTTGTCTAATCAATTTTAAACTGCTATTTTAAACCATTCCCTTTTGCCTTGCTTTTGGAATAATGGTCAGCAAATGGTCAAATGGTCAGCTTTTTGACTTGTGGTTAAAGGGATAATCCGGAGTGAAATGCACTTTAGATCAATTTTTCGGACTATTGGGAGTACATACGTTGAGTTGACACCAAAATCATGTCATTCGGATGTATTTTGAGAAAGTTCGAGCTCACCGTTTTTAGCCAAAACTCGTTAGCCTGGAAGTGACCGGGGCAAGTCCTTTCGCCGCTACAAAACGCTATTTTTATACCTCTTCTACTGTTCCAACCAACACTACACTTTCGTGGTAGTGAGTAGAGGGTCCCTAAAGCCACACCGAAGTATCCCCACGTCTTTATGTGGTCGGATAGAGAGTCCAGAATGAATTTAATCGAGTCATACCTTTCCGGAAATGTTACTGCTGCAGCTAGCAACGCGTTAACAACATTTTAATAACATTTCCGGAAAGGTACGGATTCTATTAAATTCATTCTGGACTCTCTATCCGACCACATAAAGACGTGGGGATACTTCGGTTTGGCTTTAGGGACCCTCTACTCACTACCACGTAAGTCTAGTGTTGGTTGGAACAGTAGAAGAGGTATAAAAATAGCGTTTTGTAGCGGCGAAAGGACTTGCCCCGGTCACTTCCAGGCTAACGAGTTTTGGCTAAAAACGGTGAGCTCGAACTTTCTCAAAATACATCCGAATGACATGATTTTGGTGTCAACTCAACGTATGTACTCCCAATAGTCCGAAAAATTGATCTAAAGTGCATTTCACTCCGGATTATCCCTTTAATATATGGTGCAGTTAACAGTCAGGAAATGATGGCATGGATTTAGAAAATGCAAAGGATTTTGGCTGAAACCCAGCTATTGTCTATGAAAGTGGCCACCGACCAAAAAAATTGGGAAAAATTGGTAATTATGCAGAATGACATCAGTTAGATAAAGGAACCATGAATAAATAGCGTCAGCTGCCATCAATTTTGTTGAGTCTCTGCACTAAAATGTGGATGTCCAGAAATGGCAACCGCAACCGAGTTTTCACAGAGAGAACAAGCCAACGCTTTTCAGTTCTTTTAACACCTGTTAACTAACCCTTTGTGCACATTAATGCAAATAGGCCTATTCTGCCAAACAGACATATTCTTCTTTGTTGGGGCCACTCATTCACATGCAGACAGCATTTTAGATAACTCTAACATGGAAAGTGAAGATTTTAAACATAACAAAAAAAGGGCAGTTGACGTGCATCCATGTAAAATGGAAACTTTTGGAAACAATGATGGAACAAAGTTTGTAAAAATAATTAAGCGTAATAGATTAAGGGCAAGGCCATCACACCTGAATGGTCTCGTGACATGCATTTGCCATCATTTTTCATCAACTCCATTTTGAAATTAAAAAGTGTGGACATAGTCTAACTCCCTTTCTCTCTCTCTCTCTCTCTCTCTCTCTCTCTCTCTCTCTCTCTCTCTCTCTCTCTCTCTCTCTCTCTCTCTCCCCCTCTCTCTGTCCTGTCATCTGTCCTCTAGAGGTTGTTTGGCTGCAGCCATGGCGAGGGGCCTCAGAGGGGCTCTGGAGGGTCAGGTCCGCTGGGCCGGAACCGACCGCTCCAGCCTCTCTCGGGCCCAGCTGGACGGAGCGCTGGCGCTTTGATGCCAGGCTGTGCGGGAGCGCCGTGGTAGCAGTCCTTTGTAGGTCGGAGGTTACCCAGCAGGTGGGAAACAATGAGCAAGCGGCAGGTAGTGGCGGTGACCCGTGGAGAGGAGGAGCGGACAGCGAGGGAGCGAGGGAGGTCATTCTCACATAAAAGAGGAGGAGGGATGACCAGACCCCCCCACCCCTGCCGGAGTCACGCCCCGTGTCTGGACGTGGAGGACACCATGGGGGGAAATCAATGAGAGTCCAGCCAGCCAAGCACGCCGAGACGTGGCCACAGCATCGCTCTGGGTTGGAGCCATTCACACACACACACACACACACACACACACACACACACACACACACACATACTCCCTTGTCCATACAAAAACTGCAGGGTTATCATTCATGTAACAGCCTTTGCTGTTATAACAGACACCAGTTGTCATGAGCATGGGGACTACGGTAAGACATGGGAAATTTTTAGCATGTAATGATAAGATGAGAAACAAAAGTCTTTAACCTTGAATTCCCACACCTACAGTACAATGTATTATTCATTCACATATCACATACTGTATGGTTGTAAGCTTCACCTAGTTGTTGATACTTTTACTTAGAAGCTAAGGCCCTAACAAGATTTAAAAATGGGTCAGATATCCTTTGTAGACACTCAACTGCGAACACTCTTGTCCCAAGCCTATAGGGCTTTTAACAGTTTACCAATAGTGATTCATACACAAACTGCATCTACATCTTGTTTTACAGCTCAGATAAAAAGAATAAATGAATGTAATTGATGCAGAGTGTAATCAAAACTTGAGTGATAAACACGCCAGTGTGGTATATCACTTTCTTGCTGATTAATACTGTTTAATTATACAGTACGTGTGAGATAATTAATGACGAGCAAGCCAACGAGGCACCGTCATTTGCTTCCCTGGCCTCACTCTTGCCTGACTGTTTATTGTTTTGTTTATCTTAATGCACCCATGAATAAGGTGGATTAATTTTGCATGCACTGCCAACAATATTTATTTATCTATTATTATTTTTCTCTTCCTTTTGGTTTGTTTTACAATTATACAACGCTATATCTAGTCTCTTGCTTTGCTGCAACACAATTTAAACTGTGGTTTGAGTTATTCTGCTGATAATTAATGTCTATGATGACTGAATTGCTTCTCGTGGCATGCACAGTATTGCCTCTTTTTCACTCACAAGTGAGATGGTAATTGTGTTTCAATATTCCATTTACTCAGAAATGGCTTTTATATGCAGTGTTTGTTTTCTAGTGATAAAACACACAGCGTCAGCTCTATCTTCATTATTAATTAGGAGTTTTTTAAGTGCACTAGCCTGTTATTGCTAAAGTGTACAGTATTGTATCTGCTCAGTACTGTATACTATATTGAGTTATAATGATAAGATATCAATATTTTGTTGCTGTCTGTGCTGTGTACGCAATTAAGATTGTAATTAAACAGAGATGGACGGTTATGGTTACGTATAATTACTATGCTACCCCGTGCTTCATTTCTATACCTGTCCTCTGATTATTTCCCATATTATACTGTATGTGAGTGTTATTGCCATATTCCACATGCACTAAGGAAAGCACATCTTTAAACAATGATGATTCACACTCTCTCACGTGGCGGCCCCATGATGTAACAATGAAACAAAATGTAATCGGACATTGCCTTTTAACGTAGCCAGAACGTAGCCAGAAAGTATCTAGAGCATCACAGTAAATTGTGCTTTGAATGTCCATGACATTGTGTCCACTTCATTCTCATCTCTAGTTTTGTTACATCTAATGTTATATGTATATGTAATATCTTGTGAACTTCTTCGCAATCAGACCAAGAGGCTGAGTCGTGATGAATCAGTGAAGAGAGTGACGTGTGTGTGTGTGTGTGTGAAGACATGGAGCAGAGCCTCCCCAAAGAGCAGAGACACGCTTCGCCTTGAGCTGTTGATCATCGGCATTTCAAAGGTCATATCCGGTGTGTGTGTACAGAGTATGTATGTGTGTGTGAGTGTGTGTTTGTTTGTGAGGAATGCCCTTGACAAGATGTCAATATGTGCAGTGTTTGTGTGTGTGTGTGTGTGTGTGTGTGTGTGTGTGTGTGTTCGTTTGTGTGTAAGGAGGCCCTAGACTTGTTTATCAAACATGTAAGGGGAGGGTTTAAATTTTCACTCAGTAAGCAGGTTTGGGCATTTGTGTTGTGTTCCAGGATTTTGTCAAATCGCGTTTTCTGTTTCTTACTGCAGTGGGGAGTGGACTGACGGTCAGTTCAGGTTGCAGGTGATATTTGTGTGGATGTTGGTGGACAACCAGCTCAAGACAAGAGGCCCTGGGCTATTGCCCACTCATTTTATAGTGGCAGTCAACTTTCTCTCTCCCTCTCCCTCACCCTCACCCTCTCACTGTGTGTGTGTGTGTGTGTGTGTGTGTGTGTGTGTGTGTGTGTGTGTGTGTGTGTGTGTGTGTGTGTGTGTGTGTGTGTGTGTGTGTGTGTGTGTGTGTGTGTGTGTGTGTGTGTGTGTCTGTGTGTGTGTGTGTGTGTGTGTGTGTGTGTGTGTGTGTGTGTGTGTGTGTGTTTGTGAGTTTGTGTGTAAAATGGCCTTTTAACATGGGAATGATCCCACAGAGATGTACGACCTCTATGGCTCCAGGTTTAGAGCGATAAATCCTGGCATAACTAACGGAATCCCATATTGCTATATGGGCTGGAGCACTCACTGCAAAATGGAACAACGTCAAATTTTATGTCAGCCAAAGCTAAATCTGGCATAGTTACAATCTTTTTTCGAGCTTCTCTTCCATCGATCTGAGTTGTTCTCTATTTCCTGTTGATACAGCTTACTTGGAAAAATGCTAGGTGCAGGAGAAGTGGAGGAATATGTTGCAGTAAGCATCAGAAAGATTGAGGCTCAATCTGAAACCTTACTACCTATGGGCAACACTTGCCGAATCCATACGACTTCAAATGCCTCACCTCACCTTAAGAACTTGTCACAGAATAAGTCAATAACTCAATTTTGACAAAAATGTCAGATAGAACCATATAATTCTAAGGTGTCGAAGTGGCAACAGTGGAATAAGCGGGATAATGGACACCCCGATGATCGGCTCACGGAAATAAATGCACTTACAAGGTGTAAACGCCCCTCCGCTGCACGACTGGGCCATTTCACCTCCTCGACTGTACATTTATTTCTGTGAACCGAATGCCATGTCGTCCATTATCTCCTACATATCTATATGGTTGAGACTTAACAAAGCTAAATGCTACACAGTTTTTGATTCATTTTTCATAGTGTCAGAATATTACTTCCTTAATGCCTGCCATTTTAATGATGCATGATTGTCACATTATGTATTTCAATAGGCTGCCATGATCAGCTGCATTCGTTTTTAGAAAATAAGGGCCACTCTAAGCACAAAGTGACGTGTCAGCAAGGGGTGAATAGCAGGTTCATCTCATCCTTAACACAACCCCAACGCAGATTGCCAAGGAGAATAAGATGAGTCATGTAATGATCATTTTGTGGTTAAACGGGGTACGGTTATGTGTGCATGCTGATTGCAAACAATAAGAAAGCCCAAACAGGTCCTTTAATTACGCCCGCCGATATTCATCGCTATTATTCAGGGGACGCTTGTGTTTGGGAGAAAAGCTGTTATCTGTACCAAATACCACTTTCACCCAAACAGTCATCGCCTCCCTGGTGTGCTATCCAAAAACAGACTGTCAAAAGGCTTTGTCGCCGGGCAACGGAGACACACGGGGAAGATGAATGGTCCCACACTATTCGGTAGTTTGAGATTAAAACTCAGGTTTCAGCAATCCCGCTGCTCGCTTTTTGTCCATCCGTGTAAATACAAATATCGGTGTTTACAAAACATACAACACCCTTTGATGTACGCCACCCAGTCCTGTGTGGTATACGATCCTTGTCATGAGAATACAGACTTCACTCAGCCAATCAGAGGCTGTGGATTGACTCATCACATGTTTATGAATAAGAGAGGATGATGCCACAGCACTCCCTGCTCTCTTCTCTTCTTCTTTCTATTGCTCTCTCTCTTCTCTCTCTCTCTCCATGTTCACTCTATCCTCATCTCTTTTTTTGTGTCCCATAGTCTCTCTCATTCTCTCTATGTGTGTCTGTATGCCTGTCTCTTTCTCCCTCTGTCGCTCTCTCTCTCTCTCTCTCTCTCTCTCACACACACACACACACACACACACACACACACACACACACACACACACATAGGGAGGTACTGGGAATTCATGGCTCAGATGGGCCCAATCATCCATTAGGTAAATACAGGTACAGGAGATGCTTGTTCCTCTCTCTCTCTCTCTCTCTCTCTCTCTCTCTCTCTCTCTCTCTCTCTCTCTCTCTCTCTCTCTCTCTCTCTCTCTCTCCCTCTCTCGTTCTCTCTCGTGCGCTCTCCTTTTCTGCCGTGCCAGCACTGGTTCCCATCCAGCACCGCGCCAGCCCCAACCCCCCTCCTGTGCCCAGCAGCAGCAGTTGTGCTGAGACAAAGTGAGCGCGTTTGTGGGCACAGCAGGCAGCGCTGTGCTGCAGAGCTGGTGCCCATTTCCCTGGCTAACGGTGGGAGCCAAAAGCTGCTTACTGGTGTTCATGCTCAGACACAATGCCCATGACAGAACAGAGGCAACCATATGTTTCTCTGAAGTCCCCTAACGACCCTCCGTGTCACGCCGCCTTATTAGAGCGGGGACCTAGCATCAGTCATAACCCGACATTGTGTGTGTGTGTGTGTGTGTGTGTGTGTGTGTGTGTGTGTGAATGTAAGTATGTATGTGTGTAGCTGTGTGTGTGTGTGTGTGTGTGTGTGTGTGTGTGTAGATGTGTGTGTGTGTGTGTGTGTGTATGTACACATGTGTGTAACGCTTCTCGTTAATGTAGGATTATGTGACTTATTGAAAGAGAACTGGAGACAGTGTAAGTGTATGTCTACAGCACTAGGCACTAGGCATGTGTCTGTAAGAAGTGAGAAAGTTGGTGGGGGAGAGGGGTGATAATGATGTGTATGTGCGGTGGAGGTGAGGTGTTGGTGAGGGGATTAGATACTGTGCGCAGGTTTATATTTGAGCACAAGGCTGACTAAAGGACTCGGAATGACACATGGACAGACACATGTGCGATATTGCAGTTAGGAAGGAGGGGTGGTGGGGTGGTTGGACACCAGAAGCAAACAGAGAGCTAAATTGCTAGATTGTCATGACTGATACACATTTGTGCTTGCTCAGTACGAGTCCCCACCGGAAGCCCTGCTCTCGCTTTAATCTGGCGAACAGGCTCCTGTCGTGTATATCTCAAGCAAATGGCAGATTTGTCAATGTCAGGCACCAGGAGAAGAAAAGCAATCTCGCCGCCTATCACCTTCTGTTTGGGAGATGTGTGCGAGGGAGGCTTCGCCAGGAAGCTTTTTGATGTCACTTCTCGGCTGCCTGAGCTCCGTGGAGCGGCGCCAAACGAGGCCCGACAATTACGATCAGAACCTCGCTCGTTAATTATCTCACACGCGCGCTCGATAAACGCACTTCGCCCCAAAATCCCAGCGATTCATCTGATCTCGCATTAGAATTTGTTGCTTTGCTGTTTGCTCGCATCAGCCTCTCTCGTCAGTTGCCGACGAAACATGAAAAAAGGCCCCAAAAAAACAAAAGCGTAAGAAGAAAAAAAGCAAAAAAGAGAGAGAGAGAGTCAACCCAAACAACGTCTGAGCAACTAATTGGTCCTCAATGAATTCCCAGCAACAACAATGAGCTGGGATGTCTGTAATGTAATTGAAGCAGAGGAATAAAGGGCTGCACTCTTGCATCAGAGCCACAGAAGCCGGTTCAGGGGGGTGGTGTCGTTAGCCCACGTAGCCGTAGACTGGAGGAGACGCTCTCTAATCCACCCTCACCGGGCTAATTGCAGAACTTGGGAAAGGTCTGGTATAAAAGGAAAAGGTGGGGAAACATGGGAAGTGATTTATAAGACAGATTGCTATATTTTGCCAAGTCAGGCGGAGCGAGGCAGAGAGAGGGAGGGGGGGGGCGGGGGGGGTAGGCTGGTGTGTGTGGGTGGATAGGTGTGTGTTGGTTGGCATGATTGTGTTTGTGTGTGTTTCTGTTTGACTGGAAGTATTTAAGCAAGATGTTAATTGCCTGTGTGTTATATGTGCATGCTTCTATTGTTTAAGTTGGAAGATTTTTAATTATCCCTCTACACAGTTGATCATTTCAGTTAATGTGTGTGGATGCATGTATGCGATTTTATGTGTGTGTGTGTGTGTGTGTGTGTGTGTGTGTGTGTAGGTGTGTGTGTGTGTGTGTGTGTGTGTGTGTGTGTGTGTGTGTGTGTGTGTGTGTGCATGGCTGTCTAGCCTACAGTGCAGGTCATTTCGAGGCAGGCTGGGTCAGTGGGCACAGGCGTTCCACCTCACTAGCCCTAGATGAGGAGGAGACCGAGCTGAACTGGTTGCCTGGGCATCAGAGTGACCAGGGCCAGGTGAGCCAGAAACACACACACACACACACACACACACACACACACACACACACACACACACACACACACACACACACACACACACACACACACACACACACACACACACACACACACACACACACAGACACACACACAGACACACACACACACACACACACACACACACACACTCAATCTTCCCCATCTCTCAGTGGAGAGATTGCTGGCCAAGGCTGGATTCCCCTGGCTGGGCCACAGAGTGAAGCATGTGTCCTGGCGTCACCATCTCTCCTAATCTCCCAGGGCTCAGGACACACTGCACCATGGCTACTTAAATACTAGCCATTTCTGTTGTCTTTTTACTCAACTGGCTGTAATGAGTGTGTGAGCGTGTGTGTGTGTGTGACTGTGTGTGACTGTGTGTGTGTGCGTGTGTGTGTGTGCGTGTGTGTGTGTGTGTGTGTGTGTGTGTGTGTGTGTGTGTGTGTGTGTGTGTGTGTGTGTGTGTGTGTGTGTGTGTGCATGTGCATGTGCAGAGGTGATATGTGTGAGAACACAGTGGGTGGAATGTGTTATATTTTAATATTCCATATGAGCAAAATAAAAAAAAAAACAATCAGTAGAGGTGTCCTTCATTTTGTGTGTCTGTGAGTGTGTGTGTGTTTGTATGTCTGTGTAGGTGTGTGGGTGTGTCTTTACGTGTGTGTGTGTGTGTGTGTGTGTGTGTGTGTGTGTGTGTTTCCTCTCCTTTCTTCCTCACCTGTCAGTGCAGGGCTGTGATACACACAGAGTAAACAAGACGTTTGAGTATTGCGAGCAGAGAGTAACATGTGAGAGCCCAAGTTGCTTTGGTGCTCCTCTCTCTTTACATGTGTGTGTGTGTGTGTGTGTGTGTGCATGTGTGGGAGGGTGGGTGTGCTGCCTCTGTGTCTGTGTACCTTGGCTGTTTCATGTTGTTTGTTGTGTGTTCAATTCACAGAGCTTAAGGAAGTCAAAACACACAGAAAGCTGTCAACTCATCTGGCAGAGCTGTCTGTTTGGAGACACTTGGCTCTCCACTGTCTGCCAGCCCACTTCCCTATCAATTAGCCTCCATCATTTGGGAGCACACGAGCAGCTCAGCGCCCTGTGCTCACACTCGCTATAAATAAATAAATCAAATAAGAGCAAACGCAACTGTTTTTATTTCCCTTTGACACAGCTACTTATGCTTGCACGCCTGCCAGGTTTCAGGTGGCAGTGGGCTACACGGGGTACACACCTGAATGTTGCAAGCGCGCGCAGCCAGCCACACTCACACACACACACACACACACACGCGCGCGCACACGCACATACGCACACATTCACACCCACACCCACACTCACACACACACAACCCTCTACCTCTCTTGCCTTCAAACAAGCAGCCCTGTGGTCCATATAGGCTACCTGTCAGCTTTGAGCTACGTCATAACAACATGCTGCTCATAAATGGACCACGGGAAGACCTTTCAGGAACAGATGAACCTGAGGTGATATGAAAAAGAGGCAGGGGGGGGACCCTCCCTCAAAGGAATGGACAGGGGCCAGAGAGGGGGGGGGGGGGGGGAGACAAATAGAAGAAAGAGGACAGGAAAAAAGGGCCCTCTTTAAACACCATAACCCCCCTTCCACCCCCCAAACACACACACACACACACACACTGGGCCTCACCCCTGGAGCCTTGTCTCTCTCTGTCTGGGCCCCTTTCATGTGCCGTGGGCTGGCATGGCCGGCGTGTCACCGCTGATGAGCACCATATAATATCTGGGAAGGACATTAATGATCCTCAGAGCGTGCGCCCGGTGAGCGCTTTGATCCGACACAGCTGGCCGCGGCAGTAATCCGCGGCGAGAGAGGAAGAAAGATGAAAGAAAAACAGAGACAGATAGAGAAAGAGTGAAAAGATGGGGGGGGAGAAGGAGAGAAGGAGAGAAAGGGAGCGAGAGAGAGAGAGAGAGAGAGAGAGAGAGAGAGAGAGAGAGAGAGAGAGAGAGAGAGAAGAGAGAGAGAGAGAGAAAGGGAGAGAGAGAGGATCCGTGCCTAAATATTGTGCAAACATGGAAGGACAAGAAAGTGGCTGTGGAGCTCATAATGCCAGAATAGACACGGGGAAAAAAGGGGAAAATTGTAGTATGTAGAAAAATGGAGGCTCTCTCTCTTTTACTCTGAGAGGCTGGTGGTGAGAGGTGATGTGAACACCGCAGAAGATTAGTCAGGGCCTCTGATCCTGGATCACCACCTCTCTCTGACTCACCTCTCGTTTGCTCTGTTCTACAGTATATACTCTATACTGTTCTATACAGTCTCTATGCTATATTTTAATATTCCATGTGGGTAAAAAAAAAAAAAAAAGTGTGCATCATCAGTAAGAGGAGTGCTTCATTGTGTGTGTGTGTGTGTGTGTGTGTGTGTGTGTGTGTGTGTGTGCGCGTGTGTGTATGCGTATGCATATGCGATGTCTGTTTTCCCCTGTCTATATCCATGTATGTTTACAAGCATGCCATTTGATAAAAAATGCATGTCTCGCCATTAAAGCAACACATGAAAGATACACACAACTGTAGTTATACCCCATTGGTGTTAATATTTAACACCAAGACAGTACCCAGTTTGTCAAAAATGTACTAAATGGGTCATGATTCACTCATCAACGTTACAAAGTGTAATATCAAGCGCACGGATTGGCAGTGTCAGAGACTTCATTATTCATTGTAACTCATTTTACACTATCAAGAATTTGAAACCTTTATTTCAAGTTAAAATAACTGCACTGTGTTGCTTTAACAACAAAACAATGGTTCCTCCAGTTCTGTGCGGATATTTGTCACCGTACACAGTTTTTGGTGAATGCAGGCTGTGTGTTAGTTTCCCTAAAGGCAAATGACAAATGATATATTTTGTGATAACTACATGACTGTTTTGCTGTGCTCAGTTTAGTCAGTGAAAAGAGAGGGTGGTAATTGCCCTATGGCATGACACACACACACACACACAGCCCTGCATGCGTGTACAGAGAGCTCTGCGAGTGTGTCGCATGCTGAATAAGAGCAGTGTCTCGGGAGGTTACTCTACCACCTCTCCCCAGCACCTTCTCTGTACGCTTCCTGTGCAGCATCCAGCGCCAACACACAACACACACCTCTTCCGGCAGACGTCTCTTCTGTTTGCCTTGCTATAGCCGGAGTGGGAGCACCTGTGAGGTATGAGGGTGACAGTGTGTGATGTGCAGGAGCTGACAGTTTCACTAGGAAGAGTGACAGACATCATTGCATATCTTGCATTTGACTCTGTCTCTGTAGTTTAATCAGTCAGCGATGTACATGTAATGTGATGATATTCAGATGCCTGTATGACAGCTAGCAAGCTTATTCTTCTTGTGTGGTTCTTCACTGTTTGAATGGGATAAGGCATGCTGCATAAACAAGCACACAACCCCCCATACACACACACACACACACACACACACACACACACACACGCACAGCACACTGGCTTGCATTTCGCCTGAAGTTCTACTAAGTTTCTCCAGTATTTTGCTGGCTATGCAGAAGCTCCTTTTGGGCAGTTTCTGAAAATTTTTGGAAGGAGTAAAAAAAAAAGGCACAAAAAGGCAAGACAGACAGTAGAGAAATGGGAGGAGGGGTGTTGGATTGGGTGAGAATCAATCGGCTGCTCCATGCTGGGAGATTTTCAATGGGAGCACTGTGAGCGGATAAAAGCACCCTGGCACTCGGAGGGCAGGTCTGGCTCTAAGATCTGGTCTGGGGCCCATTATGAAGACAAGTTGAGTCAACTCCACCGGGTCAGCTCTTTTTTGACTTGTAAATGCGGCCGGCGTGATACGCCTCTCAGAACGAGAGCCTGGGCTTCTGTAAGAACCTGCCCCCGAGGTGCATCTTTATCTCAGGCGCGTGACCCGAGGCTTGCCGTACAAGAGCTAAATCGGGCTGGGTTTTTGGTGGTTCTTGCCCAAGAAGCTAAGGCATCCCTGTTTGTTCTGTACGACTTGCAAGAGAAATTATATTGCAGTCATGACTCCTGGAGATAGGCTTGTAGTGTGCTGACCTAGAAGGGGCTTAGAGTTACACTAGCCACTGCTGTTTTGAAGCAGAAAAATAGTCTGTAATCGGTCTTACACGAAATCTACTGCTGTACTTTTTAGACATAGACATATTGATGAATATATAATGACTCTGTGGACATTAACTTAAGTAAAAAAAACAACACAAAAATGGCAAAAAAATAAATAAAAAATTATACTGAGTCACTGTAAACAACTTTCATCCTCTGAAACTCGATTGATCAGGGAAACACACAACACTCTAGAACATCTAACACGTGCATCCTGAAGCTGTCACGCACACCTCTTAATCTGAACGCAGGGAGAGAATAGAGATGTTAACGCTGACATTTTGATGTGGTAACGTGACATAGCGTCGATGACTTGATGACGTGTAAACATTAGATCTCGTCACATTTGATGTAGGGCAAAAATGCTCTCCCAATCGTGCCTCTGTCTTTGCTGATGCTAATAACGACGTATATTAGCATAGCTCCTGTGAGACCTCTTAACAATTCATGTAAAATATGTTAATGGGGAATAAAGGAAAAAGGACAATTTATGCAAATGGGTACGGAGCACAAAATGCAAATACCCTCTTTTAAGGGTGATGTGTTGACTTGCAATGAGAGCTGTGTGTAGACCTGAAGTCGTGTGCCTGTGTGTGTGTGTATGTGTGTGTGTGTGTGTGTGTGTGTGTACGTGTGTGTGTGTGAGGTGGGGGGTGCAATTAAAGGAACATTTAGAGGTAATGACAGCTCAAGAGACAAGGTTGAAGCGGGCCTCCGACCTTATCCCCCTCAAGCCTCCTTCTTCTCCTTGCACATCCTCTTGCCCAGCCCACCCCTCTCTCCGAGTCCCCCTCCTCTCTCGCCACAAAGTACCACCAAAGGAATTTCAAATGGGAATGTGAGGCCTCAGCGATTACAATTTTAACATGTTCTGTAATCTCGAAATAGGTGTGCCGGCCTGAATACTGATGCGGGAGAAAACAAGAACTTGGACTTTGCCGAGTTAAAGGAACGCAAACAGCTCGTGAAGGGGCCAGAGCATATTGTTGCTTGGCCAAGGAAGGAGAGTTAATTTATAAGATGTCGGTGGAGCTTTATTGTCTCCATTTCAGCGGGTTCTACCCAATTTCTTGCCGCAGTAATGGGAGGTTATGGAGCTCTTGTAAATAAAATGATCTAAAACAAACAAACAAACAGACAGAAATGATACATTTCCTAGTTCCCTTTGCGGCCTTTTGAAGCGCTTACTTCCCGTCGTTGACAATAACATTGATCTTGCAGTGTGCTCAGTATCTGAGGGAAGCACAGAATGGATTTAATAGGGTGTGCATGTATAATGCATGCGTAGAAAAGGCTATCTGGTGGAGTACGCAACTCTACATATTCAACCAGAACACAATATTGGATGCTTTATTTGCCAGTCTGGCAGATACTGCAGTTTTCCAGGAACTGCCAGATCAATTATGTCAGTTTAAACACGGATATGCTTCCTAAGCAGAAATTAACTGCCCACAGTGTTTCAGATCACTATTCATGAAAATCAAATCAGTATTTCGTATGGCTTGGAATAGCTTCTGTACTCATAGATAAAAGGAATAGTTCTAGATATAGCTAAAGAAGGCTAATATTAACTGGAGTGCTAATGGAGATCGTCACATTATGTTAAGTTATGACCCACAACAGGCATTGGTTATCCATAAGTTATATTTCATGCAAAAGTCCCTTCACTGACTTCTTTTTTATTATTAAATGGCTTGTATTCATTTATGGGACTGGACCCCATTGCCTCATTTAGCATTAACTCAGAGCTCATCACGTCTAGAGTACCCAGTGCTACTGATTATAGTGAAAGCTAATTGTGGAAGCAAACGCTACCCAAATAGAGCGCTTCAGTTATGCGCCTAGTGTAGTCTTCCTGTTAAAAATCACATTTGGTGTTTGTTTGTTCTGTTATTGTACACCTCTAAGTGTTCCTCCATACAGTGTGTGTCACAACATGTCTTTCAATATTGTATTGACTATTAACACACATTTTTATTTCCCTGGGCTAGGTTTTTCATGCTAAAACATTTTAAGTGCAGTTATGAAGATTTATGGAGAATAATGGAGGTATTACACCACAGTTCTGGACTTGCCATATAATTAGGGGAAAGGCATTTCACCGAGTGCTATTATCTCACAACCATGCATAACAATTAGCACTCCACCGCACTGAACTGTGTCCTGTAACGTAGCAACTATTGCTATCAACTAGCAACAAGCAAAGCCAGACAAAATGGTTCCAAAAAATCAGATTGAGCATGTCCTATTCAATCTGTAAAGGATGTTTTTGTGGAACAGTATAATGACAGTAATGCTCTCTACTGTAGGTTGTGCTTTAGTTTGTGCTTTATAATGGAATGTACTGTACAAATGTACAGTAAGGCCCTGCCCCTCCACCTTGTCCTTAAGATAGTCCAGGATACAGCTGCATTTTACATAACTGTGGCTACCTTTTGAACCATCATAAATTCCTTATGAAACTTCATTTGTGCACTCATAGAATAAATGCATTATGTATCTTTATTTTGAGTAATGTGTCACCACACTTTGTTTCCCTCTCCTCCCGGACATCTCTGGGAGTAAGACTGCATGTTTCTTTATTGTCTTTTCTTTTTTTTTCTCCCTTCATGGACCCCATGAATTATTACCCTTTTTAAATTGTACACTGATTCATAGGGAGGAATTTCCCTGTCTTGGCCTGGAAGAAACACCCTGCAAGAATGGCTTTATGTGAATTATTCACTTGAGTGGCACAATGAGATAGGGCAAAGACATTGTGCATTGAGATGAAAGCTCATTCAACATCAGAGTATGTGAGTCTGTGTCTTTTTCTTTTGCTTCATGGTGGTTAATGTTATTCAAGGATGGAGTGCATGGGAAAACATGGAAACACATACTCGTATGGAGATGGAGTTTTGATAAATGGCTGCGGTTGGCGGGTTCTGCTGAGATGATTAACATGGGAAAGGTGAGGCGGCGACGTGGCTCTCTGGGGAGGTGTGCGGCTCCACACTCTCACAGCTACGTTTCCCCTCTGCACACGCTCACACACACACACGCACGCACGCACGCACGCACGCACGCACGCACGCACGCACGCACGCACGCACGCACGCACACACACACACACACACACACATATACTCACACACGCACATATACACACGCACGCACGCACACACACCACCACTTTCACGTCAGCAGCAAACTCTGGAGATTATTTTGATGTTGCGGAGGATGATGTCACAGCAGCGTAGCCCAGCGCATGTTTAATTAATGGCGTTTACACAGCACCAGAGAGAGAGAGAGAGAGAGAGAGAGAGAGAGAGAGAGAGAGAGAGAGAGAGAGCGAGAGGGAGAGGGAGAGAGAGAGAGAGAGAGAGAGGCAGAGGGAGAGGCAGTAGGCCAGAGGCCCAGGCTGGCGCTGGGGGGCCTTTATTTTCTTATGCATGGCTTGTCGCAGCTCCATCTTCTCTCATCGTCACGATGCCTGCAGATGAACAAGCCCCCGTCCAGCTCCCTTCGGGCCAGGCCCAGCGCAGGCCTCTCTCTCTCTCTCTTTTTCTCTCTCTTTACCTCCCTCTCTCTCTGTCTCTCTCCCCATCTATCTCTCTCTGCCTTTCTCTCTCTATCTGTCTTTCTCTCTCTCTCTCTCTCCCTCCCTCTCTGTCTCTCCTTCACTCTCTCTCTCCCTCCCTCTCTCTCTGTCCCTCTCCCCATCTATCTATCTCTGCCTTTCTCTCTCTCTCTCTCTCTCTCTCTCTCTCTCTCTCTGCCCGCCTGGCATCGGCGCCTCTGCCTCTCCTCCTGTGGTACCAGCAGAGCTGCTGGTGCTGCTCGCCTCCCTCATCGACCCAGATGGGCTGCATGGAAACCTGGCCTGTGCTTCCCCTCTCTTGCTTACCCACCCGCCCGTCCGCACGCCTGCCTGCTCCCTCGCTCGCTCACTCGCTCAGAGTCCCTCGACTTGCTGTGCTGCTGCTGCTAGTGCATCTTATTAAAAGTCAATTTCAGACTGCCTTCCAGCTTTTGCAGAGTCATTTGACTGTTTTCTCCTGGATTCAGCAACCTCCCCCCACCGTCAACTCTTTCCATTCTCATTTCATCCACCCAATCCCCACCCCGTCCCACCCCTCCCTTGCACCGCCCCAAACCTCACCCAGAGCAACCGCTCGAGTCGGACGTTGCTCATGACAGATTACACAGCCCATTAAAAATAATTCAGAGTGGGAATCGCATGTTCATCGTATGTAATATGTATGATAATATACTGTGCGGAGTATATTTCATTTTCATGGCCCTCCTTGGCTGCCTGACAGACACACAGAGAGAGAGAGAGAGAGAGAAGAGAGAGAGAGAGAGAGAGAGAGAGAGAGAGAGAGAGAGAGAGAGAGAGAGAGAGAGAGAGAGAGAGAGAGAGGGAACAAGAGAGTGAGTGAGGGAGTGCAGTTGGCGGCGCCCACGTCAGTGACTCCCGGTTTTAATTTGCCGGAGCCACGGTGTGCCGTCCTCGCTGCGCGGCGGCTCAGAGCGAGGCGGGAATGGCGGGCGGCGGCAGTGGCGGTGGCGGCAGCACCGCTGCCGAACAACATTAGGATGATAAATGTGGAGTTTTAAAGGCGCTGTTTTAATTTGTCGCATTGCTCGGAGACGCCGGCGCGGATGAGGCACGGCAGGCGCGGATGGGATGTGACTGGGGTGACATGCCAGATCTGAGTAATCTGTCTTCAAAGAATGCCCCAAGGAAGGGCACTTTGACAGCCGCTTTTGTCAGAGCAATGTAGTTAGCATGCGCAGCAGGCAGCCATGTTTACCTGAGTGTCTTGTTTATGCTCTCTCTTCCTCCCTCCCTCCCCTCCTCTCCTCCCTCCCTCACTCTCTCACTCACTCACTCTCTCTCTCTCACTCACTCTCTCACTCGCTCACTCTCGTCCTCTTTCTTCTCCTCTTCTCTCCGCCCTGCTCCCGTTTTTATTCCTTTTTTGTTGTTGTTGTCGTTGTTGTTGTCGTCGTCGTTGTCGTCGCTGTCGTCGCTGTTTTTCTCACTACCGAAAAATCCCGGCCATGTCACGGAGTATGACAAGTTGACAAAGCACAAACAAGCTAATTGCAGCAATTCTGATGTTGTCGCAAGTGAACAAAAAAAAAAATCCCCAGCGTGTATGTTTATGTCTTTGAGTGTGTGTGTGTGTGTATGTGTGTGTGTGTGTGTCTGAGTGTGTGTGGTAGGGCGGAGAGTCATGCATAGTGCTAATGCAACATTTCAGTCGGGCAGCGGCAGCTCTCAGATGTGTGCCTCTTATCGTCGGCGGGGCCTGTTGTTGCGCTGCTCCGCTAACACGGCGGCTACCTGCTGGGGCGCCAGGCGCTCTGATCCGCCCGCCGCCGCGCTCTTTGTTTCAGCGGAGAGAGCCACTCAGCAGGACACAGAGGCCGCCCGATAACCTGCCCCCGCCGGCCGCCCGCACAGATCTCGCCACGGAGGAGCGCAAATGCCCCTGAGTAGAAAGAGAGAGATGTAACAGACAGAGAGAGAGAGAGAAAGAGAGAGGGAGGAGGAGGACGACGGGAGAGATGGAGAGACAGAGAGTAAAAAGGAATGTGGCTCTGAGAGATAGTAAGGGGCGTGTGTGTGTGTGTGTGTGTGTGTGCAAGTGTGTGTGCGTGTGCGTGTGTGTGTTTGAGGAAATTACAGAGGAAGAGAGGGAGGGACAAAGGTGAGAAGAGGGAGAAAATAGATGAAAAAGAGGCAAGTAAAAGCAAAGGATATAAATAGGGCGAAAGAGAAAGAGAGAGAGAAAGACAGAGAGAGAGAGACAGAGAAAGAGGAGACAAGAGGCAGAGAGAATGAGAGAAACAGCAATGAGGGTTTGGGCGGAGTAAAAAAAAACAGACAGAGGGAGTAGAACACAATAGAAGTGAAGGATGGGAGAGAGAAATAGCAGAGAGCACAGGGACCAAGCAGAGAACAGGAAGTTAAAAGAAGTGAGGTGAGGAGAGAGAGCTTAGAAAGTAATGACTGAAAGAGAGGGGTGTGGGGGGGGGGGGTCTGAGAAAGAGGTGGTTGAATGAAGGTCTCAAAAAAGATGGTGGAGAGAGAGAGAAATAGAGAGAGCTAGAGAGAGAAAGAGAGAGATGGAGGGAGAGAGAGAAATGGAGGGAGAGAGGGCATTATGGCACTCACAAAGCTGGGGTTGAGGGATTACGTGTGCAGCACTTTGTGTTGGCGTGAGGGGGCTGTCCAGGGAAAGAGCGAGCGCTCTGGTAATGATTTTGACCCGGAGCAGGGCCCTGGTAGGCAGCCTGCTGATGGGGGAGTGGGAGGAGAGGAGAGGAGAGGCCAGCCACATCAGCAGCCCTACAGCAGCAGCCCCAGCAGCAGCCACAGCAGCAGCAGCCAGGGAGCGATAGAGGCTCTTTCCCCCCAGGTGAGGACATACTGTAGGGGTGGTGGGTGGGCTGCTGCAGGGGCTGAGTGGGAAGGGCTGATGGGACTGTGAGTGTGTGTGTCTCTTTCTCTGTGTGTGTGTGTGTGTGTGTGTGTGTGTGTGTGTGTGTGTGTGTGTGTGTGTGTGTGTGTGTGAGAGAGTGTGTGTGTGTGTGTGTCGGGGTGGGGGGTGGTAGGTCAGCCATCGTGTCCCTGGAGGATCACCGTAGGGAGGCAGGTGCTGATAGCTGTATGGAGCTGTACATCCTTCACCACCCTGAATTCCCTCCCCACTAAACCCACCTCATCCCTCTGGCTGGACGGGGAGAGAGATGTGTAGAGACAGGACTGACAGCTCTCTCTCTCTCTCTATCCCTCTCTCAATCCCTCTCTCTCTCCCTCTCTCTTTATCTCTCTTCTCTCCACCCTTCTTCCTCTCACGCTTTCTAGGCCTCCTGTGAGCCCGCAGTCCTGCTCCTTTAACTGTGACAGCTGAATGCATTTCTCTTACTGCAGCAGTCAGGAGGCATTTGCCAACACCCCCACTCCCCCCCGCCCCCCAAAAAAGCAGCTCTGAGATAATTGATCCCGTCTCATCCAATGCCCACTGTATGGATCGAGGAGCCTTGAGCTGCCATCTCAAACACACACACACTCACACA
>NC_085004.1:18782381-18832381 GCF_963854185.1 Sardina pilchardus | reverse complement strand
AGCGTCTAATGCCTTTGCACTGCCACGCTAATGCAGAATGTGATCGTTCTGCGCAAATGGCTTCCTCGGTTTTGGGGGTTTAATGTTGCCGTGTTTTGACAGCTGCGAGCGCTCAAAGCGAAGACTCCCATCTATCTCGGTGCTGGTTATTTCATAAACCATCACAACCCAAAAGTCCTTCCTTCTCCTCCGTGTCTGATTTGTCGTTTGCTTCGGCTTTCTGTCTTTCTTTTTGCAGAGCCCTAAAAAAACAACATCTATTCCGTTCAACAGAAGGCTGTTTATCTTTACTTTGGCCGGATGATCTTACACTGAGACAGTCATTAGACGAGCGACTGCAGCTCTGTGCATTTATAATCTTCTGCGCAGTGAAACACAAGCTTGGGAGATCACAGTTGAGAGTGTGACCGATTTTGATTCATGGCAATGGGTTGTGATCGTTTGTGCGTGTGTGTGTGTGTGTGAGTGTGTGTGTGTGTGTGTGAGTGTGTGTGTGTGTGTGTGTGTGTGTGTGTGTGTGTGTGTGTGTGTGTGTGTGTGTGTGTGTGTGTGTGTGTGTGTGTGTGTTTGTGTGTGTGCGTGACTGTAAACAGAGCCCAAAAAGCACTCAGAGGGGCCAAGGAGAAAGGTTTTACACCATTATTTTCTCCCATATCTCTCACCAACGAGTCAGGCTGGCAACGCTACCAATGTCTTGCCGCCTGGGTAGAACCCACCAATAGAAGCATTGCTCTGAGTTTGTACAGGTGAAGTAAGTGTTGACCAGCTGGTAAAATGTGTGTGTGTGTGTGTGTGTGTGTGTGTGTGTGTGTGTGTGTGTGTGTGTGTGAGTGTGTGCGGGCGTGCACATTTTCACCTAAGATACATTTTTAAGCTTCTTCAAGTAGTTTTAATTGTAAGTTTTCACTATTACCTAATCAAATCTATGAATGGAACCTGGTCATAGTAATGAAACCAATTAGTTGCTATGGCCAAGCTCCATAGGTTGTATGGCCAAGCTCCATAGGTTGTATGGCCAAGCTCCATAGGTTGTATGGCCAAGCTCCATAGGTTGCATGGCCAAGCTATATACTGTAGGTTGTATGGCCAGGCTCTATAGGTTGCATGGCAAGGCTGTGGCAAGGCGAAGGGGGTAAAGCTATGAACAAGGGAAATGTGGACTCTGTGAGAAAATTCTTTTAAAGCACTTCCTGCTCTCCTGAAGACAGCTGAGGATTACCAAGAGACTGAGTGGAATATATCCCAAAGGATGAGCAACCGTGTGTGTAGTGTGTGTTTGGGTGTGTATGTGTTTGTATGCGTGTGTGAATAGTGTGTGTTTGTGTGTGTGTGTAATGTGTGTTTGTGTGTGAACGTGTGTGTGTGTGTGTGTGTGTGTGTGTGTGTGTGTGTGTGTGTGTGTGTGTATGCACATGTGTGTGTGTGTGTGTGTGTGTGTGTGTGTGTGTGCGTTTAAGTTCAGAGGAGTTGTGAGGTGCAAAAGCTGTGATGTGTGTATCTAAGAGAGTGAGAGAGGTGATTGGCTAGATGTAGTTTAGTGGGTTATGTTATTGATCTATATTGTAGCAGAAGTATGGTAGTGTTTCATCCAGTACCTTTTGAATGATACACCAGTCTTTTCTATGATGAAGTTAACTATGCGCCATTTCATTGATTGTTGTCAAACTCGATCCAATGTTACAATAACAAATAAGTATATGTTTTAACTGCCCCACAGGCTCCAATTAAAGACGGCACATCAGTATAAATGCAGCATGGCACCAATAGACCCACCTCTGGGAACATTTAATTTCCTGCTTTTGTTTATCTATCTATTCATTAATTAATTATTTATTTATGATGATACAAGAACAAGCACATACTGTAGCAGTAACTGACAATAATGCATATTTCACATGCATCGGGAGAGAGACACTGTGACACTTGGGCTAGATCACGTTTTTGTTCTGTTTTGTTTCCCCTCTCTGCTCCTCTGCCACCCAAATAATGAAAATTCAATGTGAGAAAGAGGGTATTTAAACTTAGCTTTGCAAAGTGTAAAACAGTAAATTAATAAATAAATAAATATCTACGGAGTTTGCAAGTAACCAAAGCAGACTTGACAGGAACACCCTGGGCATGTTTAAAATAGTGTTTTCATTAAGAAAATGATACAGTGTTACCATGGCATCAGTGGTTATTAAGTCTCTATTTCATGCTACTCTGGTTGGAGAAGCGATCTGCAGCTTGCTGAAGTTCGGCTGCATTCTGTTGACTTACACAAACTAATTCTAGAAGGTTTGTTCTTTAGCATGCATCAGCAGCACCATTAGCTATTGTGGCTGTGAGTTTTAGTTCCGCAATCAACCCGTTTATATACATTATAGTCCCCATCCTGTGGTGTGGTGCCAGGACATACCTGTAGTACATCACATTAGCACACACACACACACACACACACACACACACACGCACACACTCTCTCACACACACCAGACACACACCACACACACACACACGCACACCACACACACGCACGCACACACATACTGTACATACACGCATGCACACACACACACACACACACACACACACACACACACACACACACACACACACACACAGACTGACAAAAAACATCTGTCTGATATGTATACCTTTAGGGCATGAATAATGCCTCAACAATCATGCATGAACCAATGCTTGAGAACATATACACTGATGTGCTTGTTCAAACACAGCTAAACTTGTTCTATGCACTCTGACAGCCATATAAGCCATGAAAGCACTGCTCTGGTTTGTTTGTTCACCGTGTTACGTTTTGCTTTAGATAATATTCTCTGGTGCATGACTAATGGTGTATGTTACAATGCATCAACCCCACTTCACACACACACACACACACACACACACACACACACACACACACACACACACACACACACACACACACACACACACACACACACACACACTGCCTGCCTCAAAGTCTCTAGATGCACACTGTCTTTGGAGCACTATATTCTTCTTCAACATCATCATCATCCTCTTCCGCAGCAGCAGGTACCTAATTTGCGATTGTTGTTGTTGTCGTCCTTCTTCTTCTTCTTCTTCTTCTTCTTCTTCTTCTTCTTCTTCTTCTTCTTCTTCTTCTTCTTCTTCTTCTTCTTCTTCTTCTCCTCCTTCTTCTTTTTCCACCACATACACACATATTCACTAGCAGGGCTGTCCGTCTATTCCTATTCACACCAGCCCCAAGCTCAATATTACATATGCACTGCCTGAAAATATAGCCTTGATATTTACCTTGCTTCCAAATGCAGAGGACCCTGAAAGACTCCAGCTTGGGCATCTGATTAATATAACCGGTCCTGACCAAGAGTTGACTCAACCTGCGTCTCTGAAGTACCAGTGCAAAGAGACGAGATGGAGTGCTGAACAGCAAGACTGGCATGGAATGAAAGACTCAGCTGTTCGTTTTTGTGTGTAGCTGTCAGGAAGCACCCCCCCCCCCCACCCCCAACACCTCAAAATCCACTTGCCTCTGTTGAGTTATTTAATCGGAGGAGGGGGGTTATGTAATGCCTCTTCCCCATGCATACATAAACAGAGGCGTCTGTGCCAGGGTTTTAGAGCACATGCTTGGCTTTGACAGATATCTTCGTTAGCTGCACCAATTTCACACACCCCTGCTGCCCCCCTTTTCTCTTAATCCACTCGTTCGAGACAGGAGGAGGGGAAACAATTTTGAGGGAATATGCGGCTGGAATTAGCCACCCCAACCCCCCCCCCCCCCCCCCCCCACCCTTCCTTCTATCTCTCCACTCTGATGTCTACAGATTTTTAAGGAGTTTTGTTTGTTGCCTTAACACTCCGCATTCAGGGCTTGGAGCCCGGCGATGCAGCGCGGGAGAGTGTCAACACTCGGAAGCTTTAGGAACCCATGTGCCTCGTTTGTCTCATCTCTCTCATTTGTTCTCCTCCCTCTCTCTGTCTCGGCTTCCTCCTCTTTGTGTACTTATTCCCGGGGGCCCGATGCACTCATTACTAGGAAGGCCCCCTTTGCCTTGCGGATTGCATAGAGGGAGAGAGAGAGAGAGAGAGAGAGAGAGAGAGAGAGAGAGAGAGAGAGAGAGAGAGAGAGAGAGAGAGAGAGAGAGAGAGAGGCAGTTCGGATAGGGTTTAAAAAATTCATTAAGAGCCTATTGATGAGGCCTCTGTCATGTGGAACTCTGTTTACCCAGCGGTGTGGCCTTTAGTCGGCAGCGGGGCGCCACACGCTGCCACGGCGCTAAAGTAGGATAAATGACATCACAATGGTTGCCGTGTTACGAGCTTGGCTGAGGGGGCAGGGGGGCTGGGGTGAGAGGGGTTCTGTGGTCTGGAGCTGGGCAGAATGATGGAGTCAGGGGCGTGTCGGGGCTCCGGAGCGTTGATGGACCAGAAGTTGGGTTTGAGAGTAACGTTAGCTTAATCTCCAGATAGTGTCCATGACAGTGTGGTTCATCTGCAGTCAGTTCACATAATGTGAATGCATGTGTCTCAAGGGGATTTCGTAAATATTCCAATCAACTGGCACCAGCACATCTGTTGTGATGCCAGTACTGGGAGAGATAATATGTTCCATATATTAAGGGATGCTTAAGACGTTTGGCAAGGTTTCAATTCAATCTCAGCATCATTGTACATGATTACATACATATATCACGCTGTGATAAATGGCTTTGATAAGACTTTGAAGGTTTGAAATAGTCTGTGCAAATAATCAGAGATGTACATTTCCCGTGCCAGATGTATAATCCACTTCCTCCTGCCTTTGACATACTAGATATTGTGGACCGTTTGTATGGACTGTACAGCACAGAATATTTGCCATTGTGTTTCCTTGGAGACAAGCCTTTGATGTCATGAAGGGTCAGAGTTTGGGCAGTCTCTGGCAGAGTTTATTCAAGCAGTCAGCATCAATTTATATAATGGGTAGACTACAGAAATCAGAGGTTACGCAAAATCTTGGGACATCTGACTAGAGCAGTTGGACTGAGAGTTTGATGCCTTAAATAATTAGACAATTCATTGGTTGGAATTACAGTTTTTTTCAATCGCTAACAAGCGTTTGTCCATTCATTTGACACATTTTCAAAACTCTAAACACAGTTAGCACAGCATCGGTGTTTTGTGGCCATACCATTCACACATTTCATGTTGTTTTCACACAGTATGCAGTAAGTGAATACATTTCCACAATGCTTACATTTTCTTAACAGACAAGCTATACCTCTCAACAAAATGATGGATCGTTTTTCTATTATTTACGAATGCTAACACACAACATCCCACAATAGCAAACACAATATCCCAAACCTTAGATACAGTATAAAAACCTCTGCTTCTGCAATGATATCAGTTCAAAAGCAATATATCTCAGCTGATAATAAACAAACAATTGAATAAATTACACACATGATGTTGGGTAAATTGGACCAACCACAGCCAATTCCAGTCTGGCTTAGACTCAGTGGCAGGGGTTATTTTTTTCATATGACATTGACACAGTAAAAGGAGGACTTTGAGGAGTGATGATTTTTGAAACAAAAACAGAAAAAGACAAACACTGTAATGTCTGGACGAGGAAGAGTAAGAGCAAGGGGCCCAGGAAGAAGGGCAGGCCAGTGAGAGGAGCAGTGAGAGGTGCAGGAGCAGTGAGAGGAGCAGGGCTAGGGAGAACAGTAGGCCCAAGGAGAGGGCAAGGTAGAGGTGTAAGAATGTGTGGTGGTGGCATTCCAAGGGCTGCAAGAACAGTAGTCAGTGATAAGATTTGTGCCACTACCATTGCCCATGTAATCAACCTAGGCCTTTCACTACTGTAAGAAAGGCTGGTGAGAATACATGTAAATATCAGATGCAATGTTGATGACACAGTCATTTTGTGTGTTTTTTTTTGTTCCCTCCTTTTTATCTGGGCTTTTTGCTATTGTTTTTTGTTCAGAATGCTCTTGTGTGTTTCATGGATATTTTGTTCACTGTAAGCAATACGGTACAACTTTTTCTTTTTCTGTGTATAAACAGTAAAAGAAAATTTTGATTTGCTTTTTATTGGAATGCTTTTGAATGTGAACATTACATGTGGATATACAGTTCCCAACCAAGACATTTTGTGTAAAAACAGTGGATTGCATGTTTTTCATGCAAAGCCTACCTATAAAACTGAAACATAAAAGTCTATGCAGTTTTTGTAATGTCAACAGTAGCCAGTATTTTTAAACCTAGTGTACTCTGATTGACTGCATGTATCTTGTGAAGTGAAAACAAGCTTCATTCTTTGACAAAATAACTTCAATTTGAGTCAGGTTTCCAGTGTTTTGGTAAAGTTAGTGTGTGCAGAGAAATGACGAGTTAGTGTATATGTAACAAAATGTGGTGTAACAACATGGAATGTGCTTTTGAGAGGAAAATTATCCATTTGGCCAATTGTGTTTTGTAGGTGAGAGGCTGTGTTTAGAGTTTTGAAAATGTGTCAAATGAATGGACAAACGCTTGTTAGCGATTGAAAAAAACTGTAATAGAGAGGATTTCACCTTGGTTTGTAATTACTAGAACATTTTTGCTTGGTATATTTTTGCAGAAAATATGAATTTCTACATTTATTTAGCATCGAATGGAGAGTTAAACTACATAATTTCAAATAAAACAGCTGTTTCAACCACATTCCTCTTTCACACACAAAAAAAAACAAGACAGAAAGAAGACTCCTTCCTAACCTCATTATCTAAGTGCTAATTCACTACTGCCTTAAAAGTCTAGTCTGAAATACAGCCCACTTCACTATGTGAAAAAAGTAGTGGCGGGTACAAACTCCAAACACAACCAACACCATGACATTGTTAAATGATAGCATGCATCGCTGGGCTCTACATATTACACACAGTCATTAGTGGGAGTAAATGGACTATGACTGGCTTTGAAGGATGACGCTGGACTGTAGCCGGTGAGGAAATATTGGTTATTGATTGCATTTGCAAGCTCATCAGTAGGCTTGCCTGTGTACAGCTTGATATTTAGACGGAGACAGGCATTTTGAGAGCAAATATTTCCCCCAGTCATGGAGCTGTGGATTTCCATATTTCATCTACTCTCACCGGCAGTTGGCGCAGCATGAGAGAAGAGATCAGAGGTGAGGAGGTTTTAAATCGGTGGGAAAAATTGCACACCTGTTAACACTTTTTTCCCCAGTATTCCTTTTGGCAGTGAAAACATAGCTTTCTTGGCCTTATTAAATCAGCATATTCAAAAGCCTTATGCATCAAGTGAAATTATGTTATCACATGGCAAAAAGGAAAGCATTTAAGCATTTTAACAGTATGAGTAGTTATGTTGACCACATTGGCCCAAAACTCATATCATTCTTTTTCTAGGTGTACAATGACTACATTTGGGTAAAACCAGAGGATTACTACAGCACCCTTCTGACACTTTGTCAGCCACACCCTTGTCATTGGCAATATCTCAAGCAATTATATTAGAGGGTCAAAGGTCAAATCTCCCTTTAAGCCCATCCATTGGTGCCTGTAAATTTGTCCAGTGACAAGCCTGGCTAATCAGGATAATCTTGACTTGCAATTAAAATGATTTGTGTCTCCCATGGTAACAATAGCCATTGGCTTGACTGATCCAAATTGCACCAGTAGTGTAGAGTTCCAGTCAATAGGAAATTAAGAGTCAATTAAGGTGATGTGGATAAATGCAAGGCCCGGGTCCCTTTGTTCACCATGTCCATTGGCCACTGTGAGAGGAAGAGGAGAGACTATCCATCAGTGCAGGGGCAGATGCATTAGCAGCTTTACAGTCACTGCCACTGGCATTAAGTTCCCTCTAGCCGATTTAAAGACACTCAGGATAGGGTTTCATCTGCGAGGATTATTCATTGGTGTACGCGTGTGTGTGTGTGTGTGTGTGTGTGTGTGTGTGTGTGTGTGTGTGTGTGTGTGTGTGTGTGTGTGTGTAGGGCTAAATACTTTGGTGTAAAAGGATGGTGAGGTTAGAGCTCAATTTCATTCTGGGATACAAGCCCAGATGCACTGACTACCTTGTGCAAAAGGAATTCGCAATAACAGTAAAACAACACCAACTTTCCCAGAAATGACACAATAAGAAGTCGCCGTTTCGATCACCACCGCAGGTGGGATATTTTTAGTTCCTCTCATCAGCATAATTACGAAAGGCTTGGAATAAACATGATCCACATGAATGATAAACGATGAAAACAGGCTATTTATGTAATTTCATTCCAGCGGAGCAAAACAAAATCAAATGCATTCAAATGGCATCGAGAGAAACACAGACTGAGAGGGGGGAAATGTGACGCGACTTAAATGGATGTAGGCAGGCGCGGCCGAACGTCGAGAGTTAAGTCAATGCAATTAATTTCCATCTTTGGTGTTCCATCCTGTAATGTGCTTTCACGTGTGCCCGGCTGTACTGATATGTGCTTTCAAAATGACTTAAAGCTAATTTTATAGCTTGTCAGGATTGTTCTCTTATTTTGCACATTTCGTTTGATGAAACAAGAAGCGTGAGGGAATTCAGCCTGCAAACATGAAGCCCCTACTTAGTGGGTGGCACTCGGCTAATGTAAGAAAGCAAAAAAAACAAATAACCCAACCACTGACAATGGCTCCTAAATGGCTTTGACAGCTGCACATATCTTCAATCTTGAGGCTGTGTATTTGCAATGCTGGGTCTGTGCTGAATGTTGATTGTGTACTAGGTGGTGTTGTGCTGGTGGTACGCCTGAAGCCTTTGGAAGGATTTTTCTTTTTCCTGGTTGCTTTCACTTAAAAACATCAAAGAGTGACTAGATGTCATGGTGCATTAAGCATTTTGAAAGACATGGTAATGAATCTTGTAAAAAGATCTGTACAATTATTGGGTTATGTGCAAAATGGTGAAGTTAGTGTGATGTGATGGTTAAAACTAATGTATTGACTGACAATCACTGAGTAAGGTCACATACCTGAATGACCTTTCTAATGAAGACATTAAGTGGATAAATATCCATTATGACTGTTGTAAAGTGAGTCGTTAGTACATCTATACTCAGCTCTCATATCTCCACAGGATCAGATATGGTGCAGCTTTATGGCTCAATCCCAATTGAGAATAATTGTCCATAAATTAACTAATCAATGTGAGTCTAAGCTCTCAGGGTCTTAAATTAAGTCGTTGCACGCATAATTGGATGCATTGTACTTAAACCTTCTTGAGTAAATCATGGAGATGGCCAGAGATGCACAGACAGAATTATGCAGTATCTTTCTATTACATGTAATACTCACCTCTGTCTTGTTCCTTTGATCCATGTGGCTTAGTGGTCAGTTGATCCTTTACCAGTCTGTTGTGCCTAGAGTTGCCTAGAGTTAGTCTTTAGGCCTAACTTCTGGGTAAGGGAGCACTGAGGGGTTAGGTGCCTTACTGAAGGGCACTTCATCCGTGGACTGGTCGGGGATTGAACCGGCAACCCTCTGGTCACAAGCTTGAAGCCCTAACCAGTAGGCCACGGCTGACCCAAACTGTCAACCTAATGAGTAAGTTAATGCTGTGGAATTATCACAAGGCTGGAGAATTGGTTATGAAGAGGAGGATGCGGGGATAGGTGCCTTGCTCAAGGGCACTTCATCCGTGGACTGGTCAGGGATTGAACCAGCAACCCTCTGGTCAAAAGCTTGAAGCCCTAACCAGTAGGCCAAGGCTGTCCCAAACTAACAAACTAATGAGTAAGGCTGAGTTAATGCTGGGGAATTCTCACAAGCCTGGATAATTGGTTATGAAGAGGAGGATGCTGCATAGCTGTTAAACATCATGGGGAACATCATGGGGAACTCATGACATACCCTTAGTGGCATTCAGATGAGACAGAAACTGTAGGAGTGCTCTACAGGAGGAATCTGCAGCGCTCCTGTGATCAGGGGTCATTGCAAGATATGTTTTTGGTGTTTAAACAGAAAACAGGCACTCATTTGACTAAATCGTGTGCTCATTTTCCTACATTGCGCTCTCATTTGATTTTTTTGGTAAAATAAATGAGGTAAAATGTGCTTTACTATATGATATACTAGAGTATATTGAGTGCACAATCAAATACAATGAGATCACTCTCGATACACAAGAATATTTTTCAATGACTCCTCCCTGGCTCCATAGATAAAGAATGCCAAAGGAAGTCTCTTCCAGCTGCCATCTCCCGGTAGAACAACTCTCCTCTCTGTGAGACTCATCTATATTCCTCACAGATTAAGCCGTCTCTTTAGTCTCAAACTCTGTTTCCATTATGTTTTGTATTTTGTGTCATTTTAAATGCTACAGTATGTTTAGTATACTGTACAGTTCATTTCCATGAGTTGAATTTGTACAATACCATTTCCATTTGGGGATTGGTAGATCTCTCTCTCTCTCTCTCTCTCTCGCATTCTCTCTCTCTGTGTCCCCCTCTCTCTTCACCAGCCTATCTATCTACCTGTGTAGACAGCTGGTCTCCCTGATGTGGCCCTCTGTGCGTAATGAATTCCACGAGGCAACAGGGACACAGGAGAAGGCGCTGTGACAGTGTGTCTGTGCTGATGGCATTTCATGTCTCCAGGCGGCCTGCGTCACTGTGTGACTGGACCTTGTTTCCTCGTCAGTCCGTGGGGCCTCCTCATTAATTATTTCAGTGATATTTAAAAATTTGAGTACTCCCTCTGAAGATGTCTGCAAAACAAAAATAACATTTTAATGAACAGTCTGTTCATCTAACTCTGAAATCTCCAAATTACTGCTAATTAATTACTGTCTGGGAGAGAGAGAGAGAGAGAGAGAGAGAGAGAGAGAGAGAGAGAGAGAGAGAGAGAGAGAGAGAGAGAGAGAGAGAGAGAGAGAGAATCAATTCTATTCTGGGATCTTGCAAATCCCTGTATTGTGGGTTTGTCTTCAATTGTTTCCCCACAACAAAATAAAATAATAAAAAATTAACTACAACGGACTAATTTGGCCATTCACAACGCCCAGTGCTTAAACAGACACGTTGTTTACTGTCACATAGCTAATAAATAAAAGAAGTACTGCATAACACTGTCCCATTTAAAAACAAGCACAGTACCAGTGAGTGGATATTCTCTATGGGCCTAGGTCACTTCAGCAGGTTGTCTGATATGATTCAAACTAGCATAGCGTGGCTATACGCAGTCGAACAGGGAACCCACCTGTCAGAAGGGATAATGTAATTGCAAACCACTGCATCTCTCGCGCCTCTCCTGTAACCAAAATAATTCATGGAGCCCTATGAGGTTATAATAGAGGAGATCGTGTTCAACAAAATGTGAGTCGAGGTTTGGAGTGTCTCTTGTGGGGAAACACAAGCTAATGTGGATGACATTACAAAGCAAAGATTTTAAAGTACAAAATCATAAACATAGTTAATTGAGAAAGTGTCAGGTACACTGTGAAACTGACTGTTGTTTTGAATCATTTTGATCCAGTTTTAGAGTTGGATATGCCTATTTCACCACTATGTTTTTCATCAAAGTTAAGAAATAAGGTTTTACTTTTATCGCAATGTCTTTTTATCCTGAAAACAGTAGTCTACATGTATGTGTCTGAAAATGTGTTGTAGTAGACTTAGTTCAGAATGCCTATACCTCCTAAACACTACCTGTCACATGCTAAACAATCTTGTGTGTGTGTGTGTGTGTGTGTGTGTGTGTGTGTGTAGGCTATGTGTGTGTCTGTGTGTGTGTGTGTGATTGTGAGGTGGTGGCTTTATGTGACGTGCGCGCATCGCGATGCAGTGTCAGCACAGCTGTCATACTGCTATCAGTCCATCAGCGCCATGATCTGTGGCATCCCCTCACCTGTCAGATAGGCTGGCTGACAGCATTGCTGAACGCGCTGCTCAACCTCCTCCACGCATCTACCCAAGACAGGGCTTCCACTGGAGGTACTGTCAATCCCGGCGCAAGATGCATGGACCGGATGAAGTGTCTGTGCCACAGGCCTCTGAAGTGCTTGTGTGTGTGTGTGTGTTTGTCTGTTTGTTTGTTTGTTTTTATTTTACGAGGGATGTGGTTGTCCAGCACCTGTGCTGCGATGTGTCATTATATTATATTGCATCAGAATTGAATAAGCATCCGCTCACACAGTGCACATGACAGCACTGACAGACACAAAATAAACAACAACAGTGTAAACATAACTATCTGTTTTTATTTTCTTTATGGACTATTTTTGTTCGCGGTCGGTGGGGGACAATGCTGTCATTCACTTGGTGTAAGTTGCTATTCATAAAAAAAGATGTTTTGTTGGTCTAATTCTTCTCGACATGAGAGGGTTGATCAAAGAACTCGTCAATGTCATATTTTGCACTGAACATTTGAAAGAGACAGCTTTGGGAGACGGCTGTGAAGGCAGGAAATAGACAAGGCTCTTATTTCCGACTTCAACGTTTTATTCACAACTTAGCCCAGTCAGACACAACAGCATGACACTGTAGAGGATCAAAAAAAATAAAATGGGAGTCAAAGCTACAGATTTCAAACCAGTTGTTTGTTTAAGCCTGCTATAAGATGCCGTGGGAGGGAGGGAGGGGGTATCAGTTTCACTTCCAAATGCTTTCCCTGAAAGGCCGTGGAAAGTTCGCCACATCCAGCGAGGAGGGATTTCTTTCTGAGGTTTAAGTCCCCCGGTTAATGGAGCAATACCTTTTTTTTTTCCATGGTTCACTTTTCTCACTCTTTGACTCTCCATTTCTCCGGAGCCATTCATCGCAAAAGGGCATGATAACAAACAAAGATTGATTGACTCAGCATGCTCAGAGGCCAGGTGCCAGTACAAATACTTCAAACACGGAATTTAAATGCTAATGCCCCAGCCAGCCAGCCAGCCAGCCAGTGCTGAGGCAGAGGTAGAGGGAGAGGCAGAGCTCGACTAAAATCCAAAGTTTAGGACGGAGAAAGGAAGTGAATGGTGAATAGAAGGAGAGCGATAAATAGATTGAAAGGGAGAGAGAGAGAGAGAGAGAGAGAGAGAGAGAGAGAATGGCTAAATAAGAGTGAGTCCATGAGAATTCTTGCATTATGCTGCATTATGTACACAATCTCCCAAGGCACCTAAGGATTAAGTATCAGGAAACACAAACAAACAGAAAAGAACACTTCCTACATGAGAGCAGTGAAAGTGGAGACCGTGCTGATTATTGCGGAGATCATAAGCCGGCCACAATGGATGATTCATCCGCTGTAGAGTGGCAGCAGACCTCAGGGTTATCATGTTTCCCCGGGGCCTTGACACTGGCCAGCCTGACACGCAGTCAGTGACCGGTCCAGAGAGACGTTATTGTTCATTGTGAAGTGTGGAGGGGCAATCAGCAGTCTTGTCATCAACCTTGCTGCTGGACAATATGTGTCACCAATATGTCTGAGAGGGTCCAGATTTCACATTTGAAGTGCTATCTACAAACTGCATCTAGAGCACAATGTTGTGTAGTGAATAGAAGGTTTCTGTAATGTGGATGTTTATCAAGTGACCGACAAGATTGCTGTTGGTTTATTTGTTTGATGTTGTGTAGGCCTACATAGTTTGCATGTACATCTACTGTGTACAACTAAACTGTTGAATTAAGTAGCCTATATATTGGACAAAAACAATATTAAATCAGCATTATGTATATACAAAACATCAATTTAAGCCATCGTAAAATGTATATGCATTGGTCCATTTAGATTTCTTCCCATATGTATTGGCTATGGCCATAATTGAGAATGCTAAGCTAATGTCTCTTAGATCTCCACAGCCATGTTGTTCACCTGACGTGTGATGTTTTAGTGGAGTCTCTTCCCGGCAACTCTGAAAAGCATAGCCTCTGTCGCCTCTGTCTCCTCTCTCTCTCTCTCTCTCTCTCTCTCTCTCTCTCTCTCTCTCTCTCTCTCTCTCTCTCCATAGAGCAGCCTGCGCTAGCATGGCACATTGAAGCGCAATTAGCCGCGAGGCCTGCTGTGCTAGCATCCACCAACAGCTTCATCCTGTGCGAAAGGCACATTAACGGCACTCAGGAGGGGCTCCTCCAGGCAGGAGTGAGGTGAAATGAAAACGGCTGCCTGCCTGCACTCTTCGGTGAGGAGATAGAGAGGGAGAGAGAGAGAGAGAGAGAGAGAGAGGGTGTGGGGGGGGGGGGGGGTAGAGGGAAATAATGCAATCTGCAGTGTGTGTGTGTGTGTGTGTGATGCCCCTTTGCTGTTTCCTTTCTGAAGGCTTGCTGAACAATCTTTCTCTTTGTGATTTTGTCTAAGAGAGGGCTCTCCTGAAGGCCAGTGGCTAATTAATCTGAGGTTTGGCATATGGTGCATTACCCCCTCAGGCCAGCCTTTATTTAAAGATAGACAGAATAAGAGAGAGAGAGAGAAAGAGAGAGGCAGAAATAATATTCCTATACATTTTTACGCAGACGTCTTTCCCTAATCTTCCATTTCTCAGCTTACCCCATAGTGCTATCTCTCCCTCTCTCTTCCTTCCTTCCTTCCTTCCTTCTATCCCTCCTGTTGTGCCCTTTCTTATCACGGTGAGAGGACTGAGGTGGGGAGAAGAAAGGGGGGTAAAACAGGCTCATTTGTAAACAGAGTTTGCGGGAATGGTTTCCTTAACATATGGTAATGCCGCTCAAGTTCATTCCCTGCTACATTGCACCTATTGCTCATGTGTAGACAGACACATTAAGCCCAGGAGGGGATGACATTCCGGTGTGAATGCATCTAAGGGGGGTTGTGTGTTTTCACACTTTCATGAAAACAAAAACAAAATGACTCTATTAGGGCATCTGATAACCTGACACAACCAGGAGCAATGGACACACACACACACACACACACACACTTTCTCGCAGGCATGTAGATAAAAGGCTGACGACACATGCAATCACTCAGAAGGGGATGCTGTTATTTATGAGCCGCTGTTTACATGTTTATCCTTTTAATGACGTGCGAAAATCGACTGATAGTTTACCGCCAGCTTGTTCTGTGTGGCTCTTCCCCTCCTCGCCCGCCGCCGTGTCGTGATTGATGGCCACTCGGTGGACAGGAAACACGCTCATTACTGTCTCACTCCTGTCTCACGGCAAAAAGGGAAGAAATAAAAACGGTTCAACCACATCAACTTGATAAAAGATTAGGAGACGACACAGGCAGACAGACAGGCAGACAGACAGACAGGCAGGCAGAGAGACGGACCTGTGCTGGGTTCATAATTTCACTGAGGCGAAAAAGGAGAAGACCCAAACGCAGGAGAAGGGAAGACTGTAAACTTCATCTGCTGAAGTGCCCTTGTGTTGAAGGGCATGCTCATAGCCATCTATCAGTGCTAATGGTATTGATCAGGATGATAATTTCAGTGAGTCGCAGTTAGACCAGGGCGAGGGGGTGGTGTTGGACAGGGGATGTTTTTCAGTAAGCAGACATTTACGATCCTGCGCGGAGTTGTCGGGGCGAGGGCCGGGGGTGTGGGGGCGGCGATAGCGGACTGATCGTTCCCATTAGCCCGTCAGATGGAAAGGAGTGCGCGGACCAGTGGACAGCTGCTCTCTGGCGAAGAAGAGGGAGGCTGCCGTACTGCGCTATTACGAAGCAAATGGTCGGAAGAGCCGTGGCGGCAGTGCTGCGATGCTGAGGGTGATGAAGCGTCTGTCTCACCTGCAAGGCAACGCGATGAGCAGCCTGCAATTAGGATGGAGAGACAAGCCTTGTGCTCTCCAGAAGGGAGAGCCATCTTCAAAGACCTAACCATCAAACACTGTTTTTCTTTTCTTTAAAAAAAAGAAACACCCACTGTTTAGCGTATGTATGCACACAACTGCTCATAACACACACACACACACACACACACACACACAGAGAGACACACACAAACACACCTACCCTTAATGCCTTTGTTTAACAAAAGCCCACTGTGAAACAAATTGTGTTTTGACAGCACTTTTCGGCCTTGCAGGAGGCAACCTGAGACATTTCCTCATCAAAGACCTGTTGATAACTTGTTATCAAAGACATGTTTTTTCCTGCTCGTACGCCAGCAACACACCGGGGTTCCATTCACTTGCACACCCTCTTTTCGGACCGATAATTTGATGCTCTTACATCTTTTCTACTTCCCTGACTGCTTATGTAATATGGATGGGAGCAAACAGGGATTTGATCCTCCTTTCCTGTCTCACCATATGTGGCTACCGGGGAATGTGCGTCCCTAACAGACCACGTTCTCCCCCATGTTGACTTTCTAGTATAGTCATAAAGGATAAAGAATGCAAAATGCATAGTCTAACTGACAATCGGTGAATCCGGGTTCAAATCAACATCGCTTTGGATAAAAAGGTGCTAAATAGCAGTCTAGGTTGTCTCTAACTTCTTAAAGATGTGGGAAATACTGTATGTATTATACTTTTAAATCGCCTCAACAGTGTACTAATGTAATAATACACCAACAGTACACTCCTACAGTATTATATTAATAAACACACTACAGTAATAATATTCCAACAGATATTGTTATTTTGTTTACATTAGTATTGCGAATATTTATGATATACAGTTATGGACATGTTGTTTTGTCACCATACAATTTATTCAGTATGATGATAGCAGGAGTATATAGAGCAAGATATTAAATTAGAACATTGCAGGGAAGAGACACAGACATGACAGCACCAGAGATAGACCAGGAAGTGGTGGGTAGAAAATAAATATATAACCGCTGATATATAAATATAAAAAGTGCACACGTCTGAGCCGACGGGGGTTGAAAGCGGGCCGGGTTGTGATAAGGACCTCATAAAGAAAGAGAGCCGGCCTGTAAATAACTTTTATCGGCGCGGCGAGGCCCTTGTGCAGGTCTGCGCGGGGCGGCCCTGCAGGGACTTGTGTCTGGAGAGCTCTTTACTCCTCTGTTTCTGATCAAGGGGGGAGAGAGCGAGCGAGCGTGCGACGTCCGAACCGACACACCGGCGGGGACGCACGGCTGAGGGCCCTCATGATTGTGTGTGTGTGTGAGTGTGTGTGTGTGTGTATGTGTGTGCGTATGTGTGTGTGTGTGTGTGTGTGTGTGTGTGTGTGTGTGTGTGTGTGTGTGTGTGAGCATGCATGTGTGTATGTGCATTAATGTGTGTGTGTGTGTTTGTGTGTGTGTGTGTGTGTGTGTGTGTGTGTGTGTGTGCGCGCATAGACCGTATGGCAGATACAGAGAGTACCAAGGTAAGGTCAGGCCATATACTGTAGCCCTCACTGAATAGGACACAGCCAAAGGCAGCATATACAGTAAGAAATGCTGCACACAGTTACACACACAGAGACCTTGACATTGAGACACACATGCAGTATGCACGCTTTCAGTGGTCACATGGAGGAGACAAGAAAGGCTGATCACATGATCTCTTCTGTATGAAGAGAAAGAAACTCTGTGACATAGGATAAAGTATGGAGTGACAAAACATAAACATGCACACACACACACACACACACACACACACACACACACACACACACACACAGACACACAGACACACACACACATGCACACACACACACCAAGAGTGAAGCTACATTCATGCCAGTTTGCCTTTTGAGAGGGCAAGGGTTCAACACATGCAATGAGAAGGCACTGAAGGTACCATATAAGACAAAAACTAGTTGGCAGGTCAATATGTCTGAATATAAACTGGCACACACACACGCGCACACACACACACACACACACACACACACACACACACACACACACTGTGCAAAGATAAGCTTGATAGGTATATTACGCCTGTCTGCTTGCCTGCAGAAGCTTCCCCTGGCAGTGCTGTGTGCTGATGTTTTCAGCACAGATGTTGAACTCTCGGGCACGTCCAGTCTCGGATGGACGGGCATGTGTCGTGGCATTTGTCAGCCATGCCATCCCCAAATGGCAGTGCCCTTCTCTTAGTATCCATCTCCATTAGCCGCAGGACGTGTGGTGTGGATGACGCACTTCGCTATCACCGTCACAGATGCTCATGCTCACACAGTCAGAGGGTGAAGAGAGAGAGAGAGGGATAGAGAGAGAGAGAGAGAGAGAGGGGGAGAGAGAGAGAGGGAGAGGGAGAGAGAGATGGTGAGAGTGAGCAACATTGAACTGGATTGAGAGGGAGGGATGGAGAGAGAGAGAGAGAGGGTGAGAGAGAGTGCAATATTGAACTGATTTGAGAAGGAGGGAGGGAGAGAGAAAGGAAGAGAAAGAACGCTTTTAGTTTCAGCTGCAAGGCTATGGCCATGATAAGGGTGCGTTGTCGTATCTGTAAAGAGAGGGTGAGAATGTGTGGGCTGACTCTCTCTCTCTCTCTCTCCCTCCCTCCCTCCCTCCCTCCCCTCTCAGTGCTCTTATTTCGGCTTGGCTCTTTGCTCTGGGTGGTCAAGTGGCAATCCGGGATGAATGGGTAAGCTGGAGTACCGGTGGCTCACCAGTCGCATATTTATTCCCATATTATCCTAATAAAGCAGAGGCAGGGATGGATGGAGCGCTCTTTTCCCAGCTCATCAGGCCACAAGCTGGCGGAAGTCAGGGAGATATGATGAGGATGGGGGGAGGGATGGGGGGGAGTGATGAGAGGGGAAGGGGAGAGGGGCAGTTGCAGGGAGAGGGTGGTGGCAATTCATTTATCCGCCATAATGGAGGTCATTCTTAGCCATTGGGAGTGAAACAAAACAAATATTGTGAGGAAAATGTATGCATCCTTCTTAAGGGAGCAAGTAAATTATTCATGAGAATGAGATTGGGAGGCTTTCAATTTGATACCGGGCTGGGTACCAAGGGAGGGAGAGAAGCCTTGGTAATAAAACAGCTATGGTAGTCTGACACTATAATCCTCCAGGATAACAGATACAGTACACAAAACAGTGACCTCTAAGGCAAGTGTAAGATCAGTCAAATATCACTCAAAACAACACAATTATTGCACCCTCTCCTCCTTCATGTCTCTGTGTATGCGGTTCACTTGAGCAGGGGCAGAGTGTGTTGCCTGATCCATATGTTTATCTCTTTAGCTGCAATCTTTAGACAGACAAAATGGCCTGACATTTCCTTCCCTTCTCGAGTTTGTAATAAGATCATGCTATTGAATGTGCCCAATGACCTTCAGTTCTGTTTTCGACAATACAGAATACAACTCGCCATTCAGAGAGAAGTCGTTTGAGGATGGTGTTGGTCGTGGTTGTGTGTGTGTGTGTGTGTGTGTGTGTTAGTGTGTGTGTGTGTGTGTGTGTGTGTGTGTGTGTGTGTGTGTGTGTGGATGCTCCTATGTGTTGACTGGTTGAACCAGGCTAGGATGATAGGAAGGTTCCCTATAAAGGACCATTCAATTATAATGCAGGTCACTGACCAGCCTACACACATACAGTACACGCTTATACGGTACATCTTCATTAAGCCTATTACCCAGGCTCATACAAGCAAACTTCTGCAGACATCTACTCCACAGTGACCTTTTTGTCTCTGCGTTTTATGTCATTTTCCCCCCTTTTTTGCTCGCTAAATTGATAGTAGGCATCGCCTTAGTTGACAGGCTAACAAGCTTCAAAGTGAACTCTATGTTTCTGATGCTGTTGACCTTTCAGCAGGAAAAAAAAAATACAACTAAATAAATAAATACATCTCCTCGCCTGGGCGTAATTGGGTGTATATATCACATTTTTTTCCTATTTATTTCTGGCTTTGTGAAGGGTTGGACTTTTACCAGACCAAGCACTTGTTGGAGTTACAGCAGTGCATCTCTGACAGTAGTCCGTCAATTGTGAGACTTTAGAAGTTGTCAACCAAGAATTTTTCACATGACACAACCATCAAGAGGCAGAATATATCTATACCCTTATATCTAATATAACTTAACATACAATATTAACATATAGATGGCATGCAACTGGGAACCCCATAATCACCAGGGCATCTGTTATCTGAGAACATAGGATGTGGGCGCATCTCATCAGAGAGGGATTCAAATACCCCAGATTACAGGAACATCATATATGCATTAATGTTACTGTTCTACAACTGAAAACACTATGTTTCTCGCATGGAGACTTTTACTGTAAAATGATATCAGACACGAGCAGATTGTAATTTCTCCTTTGACAAATGGAGTTCAAGTATTCCTGTGGTCCAGGAGAGGCTCGGGCTTGAGTTAAGCCCTCAGTCGGATGATGAGAACCCATACCAAATGGCATCTGAAACCAGAGACTTTACAGTTCATTGTGTGTATAAATGGGGGTGCTGCTAGTTACAATATGATACCTTTCCACTGGTTTAGGTATGTACATTGCTGACCTATCAATATGAAGAATGCCAAAACAAACCTGCTTATAAATTATAAATACTTCAGCCTTGCAATCATGGATGGGTTGGATTACAAAATAACCGAGCCAAATTAAGGGCTCTTAACCTTCATTAACCTGCTTTGCATTGGTAATGGTTTGTTTGTAATATTCTGACACTCACTATTATTTCTACACAGGAACACTTGTTCAGTGCTTATCCAGTTTCCAAGCAACAGCATTTCACAATATGGATTACTCAGAGCAGAATTCTAGCGCTGTGCATTGCCTGCATTGCTTATAGGGGACACGCCAGGGTGCTGGTTGTGCCTATACGCTTCACTGGAATAGAATCAGAAAGGTGTCTAGATTTTGTGGGGGCGGATTTATCGATCACCTCCCAACCCAACCCCTGCCACCAGCACTCTCTACTCATTATCCTACACAAACACAGCCTCTCACTAGTTTGAGCCTTAAGGGCATGGCACTGGGAGAAATTGGCCCAGACTTCTTTCCGCCATGCCTCACCACAGACAAGAGGCGCTGGACTGTGTGAGCAGACACAGGGAGGGAGTGGGTCTCCGTCGGCACCTGACCGAACCAGATCAATGACCCACTGAAATCAAGTGTGGGGCTCCAGAGGTTCCTCAGGTGGACCGGGGCCCGTGGCGGGGCGCCGTGAAGGGGATGCAGGAGGACCCGGCTCTGAGGCAAGAGGCACCTGTGGGAAATGAATTGGGATAATTGAGTGCAAATTACTTTACATTTGTCTGTCAAATATATTACACGGGAGGTTATTGGTTTCCAGGATTGCCAATGAAACACACAAAATACCTATTGGGACACACACGTGTGCGCGCGCGCGCACACACACACACACACACACACACACACACACACACAATCATTTTAACTATCTCTCTCTCTGAGTTTATGTGTGTATTTGTATGTGTGTGTGTGTGTGTGTCCGTGTATGAGAGAGAGAGAGAGAGAGAGAGAGAGAGATAGATAGAAACAGTAGATAGATAGATATAGATAGATAGATACGTTTTTCATCCCAATGGAAATGGTAGGCATCCTGTAGCTTATGCAACCATAACACAAATAACACACATACAGTATCTTACATACATACAAATCACTCACAGAAAATGTGAAGCTGTTATTGAATACTAACTATGACTATAAATAGACAAGAATGAAAACATAACAGAATTGCTTGACAAACAAGAAAAAAAATACTTCAAAAGCAATATATAGCAGGGAATAAGTTTTAAAATGTAGATGTTATGACCACAGTCCAGATTGTGTAGGAGGGCTAATATAGCCTGCAAGATACTCAGGTGTACAGCAAACAAAGTGATATGATGTGGTAGTGGAGAGAGAGATAGAAAGAGAGAGAGAACGAAAGAGAGAGAGAGAGAGAGAACAAGAGAGAGAGAGAGAGAGAGAGAGAGAGAGAGAGTCATACGGATTGACAGTACTGAGGGAGGCCTCAGCAAATGTTGTGTGGTGTTTTGTTTTGCTCTGTTTTGTTTTGCTGGGGAAATGTCAGTGCTCATTCCCCTGGGGCTTTCAATCACCCCCCCACCAAGCCGAGCGGAGGAGAACAGAACCTGCTTTTGATCGTGAGTCATCGTTTAATAGAGCTATTCACCAAGTTCATCTCTGCCTCTTTTCAACGTCCACTCAGGTCAGATTTTGCCAGACAGTAAAGGATTGCAAAATAGAAAGAATGAAAATGATTATACAGTAAAGGCTAGTTTTGTTGCTCTGCTTTTGTTGTGTGGCTTGACTTTCAATAAAACGCAAATGGAAGGAATTTCAATGTTCAATGTATTTCAAAACAGACGACCAACATGCAAATTAGCCTCATAGTGGGGTACGAATTGTCATGAAATAATGGTCCCGTAGGATTTTTTTGCTAAAATTGATTTTTTTGTTTTATTTGCTTTATTTGGGGTCCTACTGTTGAAAAATGACGGGGTGCAAATTTTCTGACCCCGTTTTGCCCTTCCTCTGGGGGGCGCTTTCTCACCTTGGCCAGTATACTGACTGCAATCATACATCTACTAATAATGATCACATTTTCACAATCTTGGTGTCAATTTAGGGGTTATTGAGGATGCTGAGTCCATTTATGACAGTTTCATTGTGATCAGAAGTTGTTATGACTCATTTTTACATAACATTGCCGTAATAAAGGCAAATCCAATGGGGCAACGTCGCCAAACAGTAAGTGAGCTCATATCTTGGGAACGCTTTGATGTATGTTAACGAAACTTGGTCACATAACAACTGACCCCCTCCCAAGGGTACACAACAAATTTGGTGTAATTTGGCCACTAGGGGGCGCTATAATTAGCGAACCTACGTTTAGGGGTTACAGTATATCATGATGACGTTGGTTAGCAAAATTCCAATGGCTAGTCATACTCTTCATACTCATATTGATGATCATTGCAAATTTTACCCACTCATTATAAACAATTGCTCATTTTGGATTTTCCTGAAAGAACTAGATCATCAGCAGGCAGAACTTTGTTTGGCCCCCTCATTGCTGCTTACCAATTTTTGTCAAAGATAACTATTTCAACACAAGATATGTCTTTTAATTCTGTCTGATGACACAAAGCTGAGAATCACATTGCTAAGATACAGACAGAAGATACAAGAAGACAAAATTATCAAATGATGCCATTTGTAATGGATCCCTTTTAACCCTATGAGCCCTATTGACCAAGTGCGTCAAAAAACACTCCCACTCTTCTCTGTTACATTGCTCCGCAATTATTAGTTGCAGCGAGATGAAGCCTTTATAACATGAAAGAGCAGAATTGGGGCTTTCCAACGAGACTAAACACTTGTCATTAAATTAAATCAAAGTATACCATATTTATAGTCTATACTGCTCTCTGCTTTCACCCGCACATCCATTACTCTCGCTTGAATTACTCACGAACCCGGGATCGCACAGACATGCACGCATATCAGATGAAAGAGGAGAAACAGAGCTTTCCATTGATACCAAATACATCCTTCTGTGTTATAAAAATAGACAAAGTGACAAACAAATAATAATGTCATATAGCTTAGGCTACCATTACTCTCGTTTGATTTACTCTTGAACCAAAGATCAGAAAGCTATGGCACACATGTCAGATGAAAGAGGAGACACAGAGCTATCCACAGATACCATACAACCTTCTAGGTCATGAAAAGGCCTATTCGGACGGGATTAGTTTTATGGGGTGACATCAGGTAAAGTAATAATTACCAGGTAATGTAGTCCCGTCCGGACGCGCCATGTCAGTAAACATAACGGAGTATGTCGGTGACATTTACAGACACTTTTACCTTCCGTAAAACGGTCCGGAGAAATTACCTTAGGTAATATTAATCCCGTGCGAACGCGACCCTCTGTAAAGATGTCTGTAATATTTCGTCACATCCTGCATAGTCTGAATGAAAACATGACATGCTGTGTAGCTCCTAATAGGACGTTAGCTAGTTTGCCTATTAGCTTGATATTGTTAGCCATTTCAAACTACTTATGGCATAACATAAAGCTAACGTTTGCTAGTTTAACCAACTTGTAGTCTTTCAAATCTGAAAATGCGTAAAAAAACGTACCTGATGCAAAGTATCACGTGCACAGCGACGAAGATGTGACGGCAGAACGTAAACGTAGTTACTCCTCCCATGTCAAGTAAAATGACAGAGATGTCTAGTCCCGTCCGAATTGGACATTTATATTACAGAGGTCATATGATAAACCTGCATTACTGTACGTCCCCCCATAAAACTAATCCCGTCCGAATAGGCCTAAAGAGACGAAGTGACAGCAAAATAATAACTTCATTTAGCTCCACTTACCCCATGTTTTTGTGTATTTTTTGTGGCATAATAGCTTATGTTCATAATCCAACATTATCATGTGTTTCTCTATGGCAAGGCACATTCATAATCCAGTTTTGAGATCCTAGCAAATTCCTGTATGGCATCCAATTCATTTGCATCCAAATTTGTTTGACAAATAAACACTTTTTTGCCTTTACTTTGTTCATTGCGATGCAGTAAGAAGTTATTATAGAGAATCATCATGTGTGCACGTAATGTGTGCCACGCAAACAAGTCAGGTTAGATCAGCTCGTGTCACAAATATGGAGCACAAAAAGTGTCAAAAAATAATTTCTCATCACTAAATCAAAATTGCCATTTATTTGTAAGGCACACACCACATATTTCTGTAAATTGCTCAGCTCCAAAGTATCCCTCCACCATGGTTCTTGTATTATGTAGCATGTGTGAATGGCACTTACAATGACCAGGATAAATGCTTCTAACTAAAGGTAGTGGAAATGCCCTTAAAACAGCCTAGGGCTCATAGGGTTTCTCCTATCCTTTGGATTTGAAGAACCACCTTATTTAGAGAGCTAGAATTTTACATGTGATTTTTCCTCTCATCTCTCGGTTTAGATTTTCTTGCTCCAAATTTCAAATTGAAATCGAGACTTTCATATAACACACACTCTTCAGTTTACTGATAGTGAAACATTTCTGGGGTATTTTGTGTCACACTGCTTGTCACACTTAAGTTGTTTACAAGAAAAAGATCATTTTCTCATTTCATCCGATAATGATTTTCATACATTTTTACATAACGATTTTTAGCTGCCATCCATTACAAATGGCATCATTTTATAATTTTGTCTTCTTGTATCTTCTGTCTGTATCTTAGCAATGTGATTCTCAGCTTTGTGTCATTAGACAGAATTAAAAGACATATCTTGTGTTGAAATAGTTATCTTTGACAAAAATTGGCAAGCAGCAATGAGGGGGCCAAACAAAGTTGTGACTGCTGATGATCTAGTTTCTCTTTCAGGAAAATCCAAAATGGGCAATTGTTTATAATGAGTGGGTAAAATTTGCAATGATCATCAATATGAGTATGAAGAGTATGACTAGCCATTGGATTTTTTTTGCTAACCAAACATCTTCATGATCTACTGTAACCTCTAAACGCAGGTTTGCTAATTATAGCGCCCCCCATTGGCCAAATTACACCAAATTTGTTGTGTACCCTTGGGAGGGGGTCAGTTGTCATGTGACCAAGTGTCGTTAACATACATCAAAGCGTTCCCAAGATATGAGCTCACTTACTGTTTGGCGACTTTGCCCCATTGGATTTGCCTTTATTACTGCAATGTTATGTAAAAATGAGTCCTAACAACTTCTGATCACAATGAAACGGTCATAAATGGACTCAGCATCCTCAATAACCCCTAAATTGACACCAAGATTGTGAAAATGTGATCATTATTAGTAGATGTATGATTGCAGTCAGTATCCTGGCCAAGGTGAGAAAGCGCCCCCCAGAGGAAGGGCAAAACGGGGTCAGAAAATTTGCACCCCGTCATTTTTCAACAGTAGGACCCCAAATAAAGCAAATAAAACGAAAAAATCAATTTTAGCAAAAAAATCCTACGGAATTACAATTCGTACCCCACTATCACCCTAAAGTAACACTTTAACAAAGTTTAAACACATTTTTACTGAATTCTGAAACTAGAATGCGAAAGGGGAACATTTTGATACAGCAGATTGGTGATGTGTTTTGTAAGATGGAGGGAAGAACAAAAATATGTTTCAACAAATCACACTTACATTCTCACTCTCATATTTGATTTGACTCTGCACCTAACTAGTGTTATGGGGATGTGTGTCTGCCCTTCAGTGTTGTGTGATCACACTTTCAAACTCATCAGCCCTTATCAGGGAAGTACTGTACATCCAATTGCACATTTTGTGTCTTTTTTTTAACACAGTTCTTACATTGGTAAATTGCCTATGGACAAAAAAAATACGAAACATACTTGTCATCACCAGTGGAGAAACTGAAGACATCACCCAAGCCCAGTTTCACTCAGTCATGGACACCCTACATATCTCAGCACGGAATTTCCCGTCAAACACGAGCCCCTGTAATTTGGTCTCCTGGTTTGATCCCTTTATTTGCATTTGCCAGTAAAAAAATGTCGAAGCAAAAGCCACTAAGACTGAGGCGTGGGGGGATGATGACGCCCCCTCTTTTCCCAGCTGAGCGGTGTCTCGGCACACAGTCTGCTTGTGTAGAGAGTGTTTGTACATGAGATGCTGATACAATTCCATTGACTAAACAAAGCCATGTTTAGACAAAGCGGCCTCTGTTTTATCATCTGACAGTGTCTTTTTTTTCTCATCCCTAATTTCCATTTACTCCAGAGTGAGGATCAAAAGCAAACCCAGACAGCACTCCAACTCGGCAGGGCCCACGGCGAGTTTATCGAGCCCCTAACAACCTCCCCTCCCAACATCACCCCCCCCACACACACACACACACACACACACACACACACCCCTTATCCAGCATTTGGATGGCTTTTGAGAGTCACAACGGCAGGCAGTGGCGTTTGGGAGAATCTGTCGCCCAGGGAGGCTCTGCGTGTGGGCTGGGGTGGCCTGCTGGGCCATCACATCCCTGGATGATTTCATCTGACAGGCGGCTTTACAGGCCGGGGCAGCTTCACTTCATCTCTGTCTGTTCCACAATCACACAGCTGTATGCGGCATAAGTGGCAATAAACATGTGTTCAAATAAACAGCTGTGGACACAGTTATGGCTTAATCAAACATGTGTATCTAGTTATTATGTACCTAATGCACATATACACATTGCATATTAGAATATACAGTAACAACAAAGCCTTATCAAAGGACAGTTTATTTTTTTGGACGTGTTTTCAGGCCATATTTGGAGAACCTTTTTTTTTTTAACTACTGCAAATGTCAAATATGGTTAAACCAGTACTTTTACTGTATGCCCACACGAGGAGGATCTTAAAATACTACTTTCGGGTAATATCAGCTTCGCTAAGCCTGAAATATAAATAACTCAGAGACATTCAGGAGACAGCCTGTGCAATTAATTCAACATGATAACCATGGCCTTTTCAAAATAAACCCTGCCATTAGCCATGGATGAGGAGGATATCTTATTTTATTTTGCCCCACTCACGTGGGTGCTTGCCATTTATAGTCGTAGTAAAACGTAAGCACTGAAAACAGTAAAATATCATGATGCTGAATTTACGCATAAATGCACATTTATGCATGTTATAAACAAGATTTGAGCTTACCGTATTTTTATTGACATATGAAGAATTATTTTCCAAAATGCTATATCCACCATTTTAATGAATTTTCATAAATCATGTTGGCCAACAAGACCAGTGCTACTGTAGATTCCAGGTAGCATCACTTTTCAGACAATGCCAGTAGTCTCTCTAGCTATCTTATCTTTACATTTCCATTAGCAAAAACAGGGTTTCACACCTGGGTACATCACCATGCTGCAACCGTGCACACACACACACACACACACACACACACACACACACACACACACACACACACACACACACACACACACACACACACACACACACACACACATACACTCACAAACACACACCTGCACATATCCTTTTTCATTCTTGTATGCCGTCCCAAAAAGCACCTTTGTGAAGAGAATAGTAAGCATGAGATTAGTAGAAGTCTCTTGCAGTGCTTTGCCAGTGTGCCTCCACATGTGGCTTCATTACTAAAACATCTATACCATTTTACACAATAACTAAGATGGCTATGATGCATTTAAAACCGCCTTGTTCTCAGTGAAGGGAGTAATTTGTTCTTAGTTAATTTTGCATGTATATGTCTCTTTTTTTACTTCACTGCATAAATAACTGTGTGAATACTACACACACAAACACGCGCACGCACACACACACACACACACACACACACACACACACACACACACACACACACACACACACACACACACTCACTGAAAGCCAAATCTAGCTCCCCTCAAAGTGGCCTATTTAATAGATAGGCACCAGTGGCCAAGTGCTTCTCTTTTCCGTCGCTCATCTTTTATGCAGGGACAAAAAGATGCATGTGCCACCACAAGTGCAACTATCGCTTCAGTGACACTCTCTCCCAACCTCACTGCGCCATAAATTAAATATGAAGCTCAAATTGAAGTAAATGTGCATTCCTGCAAGGTTGCCACAGATTGCAGCACACTGCTGGCGCTGACTTCCTTCCCCTCGTCATGACACAGTGGGGAAAGCAACTCTCATCAACTCTCCCCAACTCTCATTTCTTGTCTAGACATCTCATTTCGCTTGGTGGACGTGTGCCTCCACTTCATATGCAAGACATGTGCATTGACTAATGTTGTTAGGCATAAAACAAACTTAGGGGCAATCTTTGAATTACATTACTCACACAATGTCATGACTATCATACTCCATATCTATCTATCTATCTATCTATCTATCTATCTATCTGTCTATCTATCTATATATCTACACATATACATGTACATACATACATACAAACATGTATGTGGTAGCATGGGATTGTATAAAGTGGACAAAATTTGTTGAAAATGTCAACTGTCACAGCAATTAGGATCCAATCCATCTGTTCAAATTAAGTCTAATCAAATGCACGAATCAATCACATAGGCAGGGGAAGGAGTGGGTCCCCATAAACCTCCAGTAAGACACCTCACCTTCACAGAGTCCACTCTCTGTCCCCTACAAAATGACTTGCAAATGAGACAGGCCAGAAACCTAGACAGAATTAGATCCTAAAAATGATATAATGCCTTTAAAAATAAACAGGTTCTTTTTATTGGTGGTGTCAGTGCTCAGGAAATGTGTCTGTCAAGCACTAAGGACAATCTGAACACACTGCAGAGCGAAGTATTTAGTGTTAGCATCCTCTGTTTAGATAACGTACCTTGGCTCAGTTTGCTAAACTGGATCTGCTCGTTTAAAATAAATGACCAGGTGTCTGTGCTTTAGCAATACTTTTTGCCATGCTGAGTAGAGAAACATCCACTGATATCTCTAAATGTACCCTGGCACTCAACATTACATGAAGGTAAGAATGGCAATCCACTAAATAGATAAATGTAGTTTGAAAATAAGAAAATCTAACATGCATTTGAGGTCTTCCCTGGCAGAGCTTTTGGTAGTCATTAGATATCCAAAGCTATCATTAATGTCACTCAGACAAATAGAATACGTGAAAGGCTTAAAATAACCAGCTTACACAGCAAAAATACTTGTGCTGCAAGAAAATGGCTCTTTGTTTACCTGAAACAAGAAAACAAATATCTAAGGGCAAAGAGGGAGTTGTCTGAATCCTATTGATTCTGTTGTGTCGCTAGTTACCATAAGTGCCTGTTTTAGATTAGCTCAGGGACCACAAGGACCACAACAACTTCCTTGGACAGCTTTACTGTGGATGAGTCTTATTTAGGATGAGGAACAAGACTCTCTTCAGATCCACAGCTTAAATCCAGCACCGCTGTCTGCCTCCACCCAGTCATAGATTATGATGCACAACATAAATGTTAGAGTACACACATGTTTACCTTGAATACCTGTGTGTGTGTGTGTGTGTGTGTGTGTGTGTGTGTGTGTGTGTGTGTGTGTGTGTGTGCGCGTGTGTGTGCGTGTGTGTGTTCTGTTTGATTGCTATGTCCACAGAAGCCTGCATACTAAAAGATGCAATCTCCTGGCGTGAATCTGACAGGCTGCAAAATCTTTTGCCGCATATGATTGCCAGGGCATACATTTTCATGGCATTACCGCTGCCTGGCCTGTGAGCTCCACACCTGGACACTGGAACAGGGTATAGTCTCCGCCGGAGCCCACAGTGCTCAGTATGCAGAAACGGATAATCTGCTGCTCTTCTAAATCTATAGCCTGCATTCCTCACATTGAATTTTCTGGAAACAAAATGACAAGTACCTGGTCAGTTTCTGGCACCGTGCTCCCCACTGGCGCTAAATCGATGGAGTGCATACATTTCCATACATCAGGTCAGGAAATGAGTGTGTGTGTGTGTGTGTGTTGGGAGGGGGGGGGGGATATGACCACCTCCAGTCCCTCGTTTGTATTTGCATGAGCAGTAGGGTGTCATTCTACTGCTGCCTGACAGGCCCTCGTAAGCCCCAACCCCCCACCTCCCCACCTCCCTATCTCCCTTAACCCATCTCTAAACAGATCCCTGATTGCCTGCCCTCTGAAGATACACACATGACGGCTGGCCAAATTGGCAATTGATTAGCCGATTGAACCTGGCTGTAAGGTTGCCCCCTCTCCCCTGAAATCTGAGAGTGCTGCATCCTGTCACTATTGATCGGGTCATTTTTGTTGGACCTGTGAGGGAGAGGAAAAGACAGACCTCACACAGCGTGACAGATGACCACATACTTGTAAAATTCTGCTTTTTATTTGAACAGCCGTATAAATCACCATTAATTTGTTCCAGTAAGTTTTCTAGGTTTGCTGTATTGCATTTTGCTATGTTTTGCTTTTGTGAGGCTGGATTACTTGAACCTGAACAGATATCCAGATTTGTAAGCCCAATTCTGAAAGGATGGAACATAGACAGTCATGGATAGTCTGAGGGAGTCAATGGTCGTCACGGTGTTCAGTCAGCTGAAATCGTTATGTGTGTTGGAGTGACAGATTTCATTTCTTTGTGATTTTTTCCAAAGTTCACCCAATGAAGATCATGCAATCAAACACAATTGGTATTTTGACTGATCCGTTCAATGGTCGCCATGGTTGCAGTTATGATATTAAACAGCCAACAGCTCAATCGTTAAGATCGTTGTAAATTTCAATCTTATCAGACTCCGTCTGTAGGTTTGGTCTACTCAACATATATGTTCTTAAGGCCGGAGTTCTAATTTTTTTCCAGTCGCATCGCGCCACGTACATGTCCGGTGGGCGCCGGCCTTTATAGGGTGAAAAAAAAAAAAAACGGGAGGTCTGTTCCCAGCTTTACAGTAGCAGATAGCATCTTCCCATTCCAGCTGGGCTTTTTACTCCGTCTCTTGTTATTAGCTGCAGTATCGTGCGCGATATCATCTGTGCGGACACAATTCTAGAATATGGGAGCGCAGTGATGATTACAACTGAGGGTAAAAGGAGGAGCAGAGTTCCGTGTGAAGTGTAAGTAGGTTCATGTTAAACAAATGTGTGGAGCTGGTGCTGAGGTCGGCGATGGCTCTTCGCGGAAGCACTTTACGATAAGAGTTTAAGATGCCTGTGCTGCTGCAAAACCTGGCTTCTTAGTGGGAAGATCAATGAAATGATTAATTAGTATGAACAGTGGTATTAACCACAGTAGGCTCTTTGGCTGTAAACTCTTGGAGGGGATGAGACTGTGTGTCTGCGAGTGTGTTTGTGTGTGTGTGTGTACTGTACTGTTTGTGTGCATTTGTGTGCATTTGTGTGTGTGTGTGTGTGTGTGTGTGTGTGTGTGTGTGTGTGTATGTGTGTTTGTGTTTGCATGTATGTGTGTGTGTGTTTGGTAGTGTTTCTGTTTGCGTCTGTGAGACGGTGTGAGTGTGTGTTAACGTGAATGTACGAATGAGAGGGAGAGAGAGTGTGTGTGTGTGTGTGTGTGTGTGTGTGTGTATGCATTTATTTCTAATTACATACCGGAGGTAAGTTTGCCTGTTTGCTGCTGAGTCTGCACGCACCATTAATATCCCTGTTTGCCCTTAGATCAACTACAGGAGCAGAAATTTCACACGATTACAGAGGAATGTGCCAAATGGATGTGGTGCCACTGAAGCAGTCTCACACTTTAAAGTAGGACTAAAAAGCACTGGGAGAGAGAGAGAGAGAGAGAGAGAGAGAGAGAGAGAGAGAGAGAGAGAGAGAGAGAGAGAGAGAGAGAGAGAGAGAGAGAGAGAGAGAGAGAGAGAGAGACTGTCCTTATCAGCATCTCAACGTCATTATTGTCATAATAGTAGAACTAGCATTGTGTATATTGCTTTACAATAACTTATGTGTATCACTTTGCATGAAGTTGTGTATATCATTTTTCATGAAGTTGTGTGTCGGAAACTTGACAGGCTACCTTCATTTTCCTCAATGCTCAGAGTAGCTTTGCCTTTGCCTCGGCAAAGCAAAAGCTCACCTCCACAGTCATATTATTCCCTGGCGCGATTTGCAGCAAGAGGCGAAAGGGTGAGTGCGGGGGACCTTTCAAGAGCTTCCTACTCTTTCAACTGTCAAGCTTTTGATTGAACTGCGCCAGCTAGAGTGACAAGGAGAGCAGAGAGAGAGCAGAGGAGCAGGACGAGGCTCAGAGAGTGACTGATGGCTTGATTATAAGCGACTTTTTGTTTCAATGTTTCAAATGTTGCTTGGAAACAGGTCCTGCAATATTAATCGTTCAGTGTCACATAGAAAGACTAAAGAGATCTCAACTCCACATTATCATCATTATTATTATTATTTTTATTATTATTATCATTATTATTGCTGTTGATGGTGTTACTATTATTATTTATCATATGTTAGGTACATACTAGGCGCAGACACATCAAAAGGGAAGGAGAGAAAGAGAGACAGAGAGGAACAAAAGGAGAGGTGAAGAGGTTGAGGAGGTGGAGGGCATAATTGCGGGGAAGTTAAAGAGACATAGATTATGCTAATACGCCCATGCTCTGCTCTGGCGCGTGTCACGCCTGAAGAGGGAAAGCACCAAGGTCACCCGAGGTCACGGCGGCTTTAATCCGACAGCTCAGCCGCGGCACGTGTCTATAGATAGCTCAGCTCCGGGGGGGGCAGCGATGATGGCCTGGCACCGGGCATAAGACATGTGCCCGCGCTTACCAGGGGGGTGGGGGGGGCGAGGGTGGAGAGCTCCGCACTCTGAGAGCGAAGCAAAGCCGCCCCGGAGAGACGGGCCGGCAGGATGGAGCCTTGGCTGCTCGGCCCCCTTCCTCCTCGGCTCTGCCGCGGCGCGCCGTGTTGTGTTGTGTTGCGTTGTGTTGTGTTGTGCTGTGCTGGGGTGAGCCAGGAGCCTGCATGGAGTGGAGAGGCTTTGTATGCGGCCGCGGCGCCACGTTCCAGAAAGGAAATGTGCAACGCTGTGGCGGAGCGAGAGGCCAGAAACAGATCTGTCCATGTGGGGGGGTGTGCAGGGAGCAAGTGGGGAACAGGGAGAAGCTGCTCAGCACATCTGTCTACATGAGAGGGGGTGTGTGTGTTCAAGTGTGAGAAAGAGAGAGAGAGTGAGACAGAGAGAGAAAGAGAGAGTATGTGTGTGTGTGTGTGTGTGTGTGTGTGTGTGTGTGTGTGTGTGTGTGTGTGTGTGTGTGTGTGTGTGTGTGTGCGCGCGTGTGCGTGTGTGTGTTTGTGTGCGTGAGTGTGTATGTACGTGCAGGTGTGTGAGCGTTTGTGTATGTGTGTGTGTGTGTGGGGCATGCATGAATGAGATCGTATCTGAGCACATATGTTTACATGTTGATTGTTCTATCAAAAAAATTACCATGTAAATTGAAAATATTTGAAGGGCAAAGTATTTAAGTAAACTGCTGTATAATGTGAGAAAAAAAAGTCCATGTTGAGTGCATGTCGAGTGTTTTCACAAGTGCTTACGGTATAGTTGTATCTAAGGCACACAGGACCAAATCATAGTATAAAACAGGAGAAGCACAACTTTTTTAGTGTGAGTGTGTGTGTGTGTGTGTGTGTCTGTGTCTGTGTCTGTGTCTGTGTCTGTGTCTGTGTCTGTGTGTGTAAGTAAGTAAGTACATACATGTAAGTAAGTTTAATTTGTGTAGCACATTGCATAAAGTTCTTCACAGGTAAAAGGACATAGACTACAAATAATTTCAAAACGCCAACAACAGCTGACACCTCCAGGCAATAACTAAAGCAACAGAGAAAGACATAAACATACAAGAACACATAAATGTGGCATCAACATCCATTTGTTACACAGAAGCTCAATGGCTGTTAAAAGCCAGTTGGAATAAATAGGTTTTTAGAAAAGATTTAAAACCAGTGACACCTGATGCTAATTTGAGGTCTTGTGGTAGACTGTTCCAGAGGCGCGGTACATAGATGCTGAAAGCACGGTCACCTTTCTGTGTATGGGAAAGGGGTGTGTCCAGGCATGCGTGGGATGCAGACCTTATTGGTCATGATGGAGTGTAAGAGCTAAGCATATTTGAAACATCCTCTGGAGCCTGCCTGTGTAGTGATTTAAAAACAGTCAATGGCACTTTATACTGGATTCTAATCTAACAGGAAGCCAGTGCAAGGCCGCCAGTATAATGGAGTGATGTGTTTTGTGTTCATGTTTTCTTGCGTGTGTGTGTGTGTGTGTGTGTGTGTGTGTGTGTGTGTGTGTGTGTGTGTGTGTGTGTGTGTGTGTGTGTGTGTGTCAGACAGACTACTGTAGATGTGTAAACTTGCATGTCACAGCCATGTTCCCAGGGGAACTCTTCTTGAGAGGAGCTTGTCAGTGCATGCCGAATTAGACACAGGATCTTAATAAATGACAAGGCACTCACAGATGGGGCATCCGCAGCAGGGCTGGAGATAATCATCCCATCTCTAATCGCATGCTTTGGTTGCTTTCCCAATTAAGAGAAGGCAAAAAGACAGAAGGAGACGCTGCCACCTTGTTCTTCTAACCTGCACTCATGCTAGTATACCCCCCCCCCCATTTGGCTTTGAGAGGAGACGGAAAGCTTCCCCAGTTTTAGACATGCACAGCTCCCTCCACATTTATTGAATGTGAAAAATATGAGGTATGCAAATGATCTTTTGGCATTTCACAAAGAAAACAATGAGGAAAAATCTATCCTTGAAGGGAAAGTCATTTATTCTGAGAAGACAAAATTCCTCATAACAAAATAAATATTTTTGTTTACAAAAACACTCATGCCATAGCTATCAGCACCCTGAGCAAAATATTATAAACCAAAAGTATTTCAGTAACTGTGAAGGCGCTGTCTGGGTGGGATTGTCTGGCATAAGAGTAGCAAATGCTAAACTAATTTGCAACAGTTGGCTCATGAGTCAGATCTGATCCAAATGTGTTGGATTTGTCCTCAAACCGTCACATAGTTTGGCTATGTGTGGTACTTTACAATCCTATTTCAACTCCCCCTTATGTAAGCCTCTGCACTACCTACTGTTTATTTACCCCTCCTTATTGCAACTGTGGCACACTAATTTCACTATACTGCAACGTAAATGTGACAAAAAAACAAAACAAACAACAACAAAAAACGTGAACTTGTACTTGAACTTGAACCGTGCCACACTAGTAGTTTTTGTATACACTGCCGAACGGACAGATGGAAGGATGGATGGACAGACAGACAAACTACACCATCACATCATATGTCCTACATAAGTCGCAAAATGGGTAAAATTGGTAAAACATGGGTAAAAAAGTCACAAAATGGAACTGTTACAAACTTACATGAAAAAGGGTCCATTGCCCTCAGCACAGTCAGGGGAATTGTAAAAGTGGCAAACCATCCCTGAGAGCCACTGTTGGAGAGATACAGATAAAAGTTAACATCTTTGAGTCACCAAATCTAGAAATTAGGGATGTTACTTCCATGTCAACAAGTTACGGAAAGAATATTGTAATTTCAATACAAATGTGAACGGCTGGAGATTATAAAACCTACTGGGACATTGTGGAATCATGTTCTATGGTGAAATGAAAAAATAAATTGAGCTTTTTGCCAACAAACATTCCAGGTTGATTTGGCATGTAAAGAAGAAAGATTACACCGAAAATAACCCCATGCTTAGTATGATTATGGTGGAGGGTCTGGGATGTGCTAGGACTGTTTTAATCCAAAGGCCCCCATGTGTTCATGGTATGATGGTATCATCAACAACCCCATGACATACAGTACCTGGGCATTTCAGAATACAAATCTGCAAATCTGGATGCCTCTGCCAAAACAATCGGGATGATTGGATCATCCAAAAGGTCAACCATCAAAAAATGTATGTCCAGATCAACGTACAAATGGTATACTGAGCTCAAAATCAAGTTTCTACCCTGACTATCTCACAGTGTGAGCGAGAGAAGGGGGGGGGGGGACTTGGCTAGTCCGCAGGTGTTTGTGTGTGTGTGTGTGTGTGTGTGTGTGTGTGTGTGTGTGTGTGTGTGTTAGGGGGGACTTGGCTAGTCAGCAGGTGTGTGTGTATATGTGTGTCTATGTTGAGGGGACTTGGCCAGTCAGCTGGTGTGTGTGTGTGTGTGTGTGTGTGTGTGTGTGTGTGTTGAGGGGACTTGGCCAGTCAGCTGGGGTGTACTAATGAGAAGCACAGGTGAGCTCAGTCCAGCTCGGCCCCACTCCCAGGCACCGATGGCTGTCTGTTTCCGCTGTTGTGTCGCCCAGATGCTCGGGGCCTAATTGAAATCGCTGTGGCGTGCACCGTCGCCACGGGAACACGGCGACGGCCAAGCAGGCGCCGCTACCGCCGGCCTCGTCTTGAGCACGCTCATCAGTCTTTCCTCCCGCAAGCTGAGCCTTCGCACTGTGAACACGCGTTAGCGGCCATAGCCGCCGCTAATGTGGCAGCCGAGGTGGACTTGGGCTATAAAGAAGACACGCCATATTAAATGATGACACCGGTAAATGGGCTATTGTGTGCAATAGTAGACTAAAGGCGCTAGCACACTCCTCCGTCTGCGTCACGCGCACGCGGCACTGGACATTTGACGTGCGTCATTTTAGACGCATATAAGAGGCATACTCCAATGTCTGTGTCCTGAATGCGCGCCAGCCGATCAAGATTAGCGCCGGCGCACTACGAATTAACTGTGATACTCTAGGATGTGCGACCACTGAACTAAGGAAGAGCCAGGGAAGGAGTGTTCCACACTTAAATACACAAAAGATGCAGCTGTTAGATGAGGAGAAGCACCACTAGTACTTTCTCATGTTTGCTGAAAAGTTTGATGAGTTGGTTCTTCACATCTCTCCATTTATCATCCACCAGAACAGGCACAGCACACCACGCGTTGGCTAGCATTCCAAGTTACAGCTAAACTAATGGGTTAGCTTATGGCTAATGTGTATGAGAAATCCCATAGAGATGCTAACGGTTAGCATAATCGATAAAAGTATATATTTAGAGCGAACTTCAGTCCATTTACACAACTTGGATTACATAGGAGGTCTTTGTTTACAACTGACTATTAAAATACTCAAAGACTAATGTTTTGTCATCATATAACAACGTTAGCGTGTAGGAAACGCCAGTTTAAGTGTTCTTCTGTCTCTGTTTGCTGCGTTTTAAGCGTTATTTCTGTACGTGCTCCACCTACTGGAGCGGCGTCTTTACAGCAGTTCCGTTTCACACATGCGCAGTCTACGCGTGAAAGAGACGCGCGGTCTTAAATTTTGGTCGACTCAAAGACGCGACGCATGCCGTAAAAATGACGCAATTCTCGTCACGCGCTCACCAGTGCCGCGTGCGCGCGACGCAGACGCCCGACCATACTCGGGCCTTAAGACTACACTGCAAAAGTCCTCCACGGCAGCCCTGGCCGAAGTGAATGGGTCACAAATGTGATATGTAGCCACCGATGACTGTTGCCCTGTGCAATTCCGAGTCTGTAGGCCTACATGTTCGAGGATTTTCCCTGGCAGTCATTTGGAGAGACTGAAGCAAGCAACGGCACCACACTGACAGCACAATGCATTAAACTTTACACTGTGAAACGAATGCATTCAGCAGGTTGTAACCACACACAGACACACGGAACTCGGGCTGAGGCACATTTGCATAATCTTCGGGATAGAAAAAAAAAAAGCCATTAATAATGCCATTTGCAAACTTTATGCCTAATGTGCTAACAACGTGCCGGACGAGAGAGGAGTCACTCCCTAACGCGACTGAACTAAAGTGGATTTGAAAAGAGACAGCCGTGAATGAAGCGCAGGGCTTCTAGGGACAAAACGTCTGCTGTAGTGGCTTTGCCTAGGCAGAACAAAGTGTCTCGGGAGATGAAAATGTGTATTTCTACCCTCACATGACTAATAGGTTTGTTTGAGGAGAATAATGGTACGTAGGATATCCAAGAATACCTTCTTTTCGCTATGGAGTGGAGCATCCACAAAAGCACAAATCGTTTAAGCGCCTTACGTCTTCCTCTTTTATTTTCACACTCCATACTCTTACCCTATGGACGCTTATGAGAAGTTGGCAGCGCATATATTTGCAGGTGGGTTTGAACCCTTTCACAGGCAGGATATGGAGCCTCTGACTTTAGCAGTGTGTGGAGTCATCTCCACTCTGTGTCTTGAATTGTGAGTGAGAGTTCACTTGGCAGAGGAGGTGTTAATTAAGGCGGTCTCATAGGGTAGAATTCAAAGGCTCGTAAATGATTCGAGACTGGATTTGAAACCTCTTTAAGGGCAAATATGTTAAAAAAATCCACATTCATTTTCTTCCTCAGGTAAAATAACCAAATTCAGTTCAATCCGTTTTATTCCTCGGGTAAAATAACTAAATCATAACTATTGTAATGAGAGTACGAAGTAAAATAGCAGTCGTGGCAATGTGAGTAACAATCACTTGGACCACAGAAGCTATAGAGCATGAATCATGAACATTATGTCTAAAAAGAGAACAAATGGTCCAGCAAGACATACAGTACTTACTGATGCAGAATACCAATCCAAAACATACATGCTTGTTTGACATACAGCCCATGGGGAAAAGAGAGGGGACCACACACACACACACACACACACACACACACACACACACACACACACACACACACACACACACACACACACATCCACATCCACACTCAAAAGTGGGAAATGTGTGAAATGTTGGACATGCATGACATACATGCCAAGGTTTAGGTGCTATAGTTGCTTTCCATAGGCTACTCATTGTGAGAAATTACAGTGACATGGAATATGGAAAAGCCATGACAGATATAAATAATATGAATAATACATGTTCCCATGTCAAGCTATAGTTGGTTTCTGTTTGGTCTTGTTTTCTGGCCTACAGCTCCACCACAACATAAGATTCATGGAAAGCACACAGACACTCTCTCCTCTGCTGAAAATGACGATTATGAAACATGCCAACAACACCTGAAGACGAGCCTTAGTGCTTTACTTTTGAAGGCCGAGGTGATCAATTATTTAGAGAGTAGATCCCCAGGATGCTGCATAGAAAGCCCACTTAGCCAACATTATTGAAAATGTGTGTGTATCTAATGAGAATGAAAGCTGCGTGTAGAAAACATCAACACAATCCCAACAAGCTCTCTGCCCATGTTTACAATTAGTACGTAGTCATTCCTTAATTAGTATTGTGTATTTTTTTCCTTGTTTATGCTGATTAAGATGCATTGTTATGCTTGTGACATTATACTTGTGACAAAAAATGGTTTGAGGCTTTTTATACGATAATTGAAAATAAGAGTATAATAAAAGCAGGTGTTATGGGTAATTTTATTATGAAACTCATTACAGCAGTGATGGACAGGAACGGTGTATTTCTGTGTAACAAAGTAAAGTAGACATGTTGATGGGAGGATGCTATCAGTATTCAAGCCTGGGAGCCTGTGTAAAAGCAGCAGCAGGGGTTTCCCAGGGAACAAATCTGTGCTCTTATGGGGATCAATGGAATAGTGAGACAACTTTTCAATCAATGGCATTATGTTGCATGAAGTAATTTGTCTTTAGAACATTTGTAATAATCATCAAACATTATGTAATAATAATAATAATAATAATCTATCTATCTATCTATTAATGCAAGGAACGACTGTCTATGTATCACTCTGTCTGTCAGTGAGTGCGTTTACATGGACATTAATATTCCGATATTAACCTGGTTAAGACCATATTCAGAATTAGATACTCCCATGTAAACATCATTTTCCGATTGCCTTAACCAGAATAAGGTCATTTTCGGAATAAGCATAACCGGAATGAAATAGGTGGAGTATTCCGATCATATTCTGGTTATTTAGGTGCATTCTAGTCATGTAAACACCTTATTCGGAATAATGACGTTCTATTGGAATATGCACGGTATTTCGCGACAATTAAACACAGCATTATGGCAAATAACAACAAACTGTTTGACGGCCCATGGTATTTTTCTGTCGCGACAGTAAAAGAAACGAAAAAGAACTTCTGGCGGCAAACTTTTCAAAGTTATTTATAAGCGGAGCCTCAGAAAAGATGTCGAGAATGAAGAAGAAGGTAGGCTACACTTTGAAGCGAGGAAGAAATACGTTAGACGGCATTAGATAGGCCTACAGTAGGCTATGTGGCAGCATAGCTAGTGATAAAGTTACTATGGAAACATTCAGGGAAGGCACGTTAGAACTTTCATTAATCAGAGTATGCTGCGTGTCATGTAAACGGGAATATGAACGGAGTATTCTTTTAATAACTCATGTAAACACCTTATTCTGAATATTGTCAATATTCAGAATAAGGTCCATATTCGGAATATTAATGTCCATGTAAACGCACTCAGTCTGTCTGTCCGTTCCACGCATAACTCTCGAACTCATCCGACCAGTGGCGGACCGTCAGGGCCTTCAAGGCCTTCTCTGAAGGCCTAACTATTTCCAAACGAATGAAAAATACTGGTGTCTTTAATAACATTTTACTTAACCATTTATTATTTGTTCCTGCTTCTCCTTCCCCGATCGTTCTCGACTACTACCGCTGTCAGCTATGTGATTTGATTGACAGACTGTCTGAACAAATAGCGAGAGTGTGCGATATATTTTCATCCAATCCCATGAGTTCCCTTGTTAAGGCCCGCATCAGGCCTTCACAAGGAATCACTGCGTTTACGGTACCTAAGCAACCATTAGAAATCATATATTTGGATTCGGGTTGATTGATGGCTACATCTGACTAATTAGCCAATCAAATCGACCTATTATGGCGAGGTAGGCAGGTCTGACTGCAGCTAGGCCTGCAATGTTCGAAAAGAATACCCGGAATCGTTCAACAAATGTTAACGCTGTTTGAGGCGTTTATGGCTTGACGTGAGGAACGATCTTGTGCCAGTGTCAGAATCAGACTGGACTTCAATGGATAAATAAATGTGTCATACTGACATGACTATGGTTATAGTTATGAATAGTAAATAAACTATCATTAAGCACACATAATGTAGCCTAGTGTCAGCTGGACTAGCAGATATCGATAGTGCTACACATAACGTCAGCTATAACTCTGCACGTAGCTGGTCACTGCAGGAATTGGTAAGTTTTGTTTCATGTTTATTTCATAACATAAGACTTGAAATAGATGCTTGTTATCTGGCCCTTTACTATATAACAAACGTGTTTTAGTGCTGCTTGGTTACGACTAGATTGTTAGCTTGGTACGACTAGATTGTATGCTAGCTTGAAGTTGTGTGCGAGTTGATGAGACTTTGGTGAAGCTGTCGGGATCGGCATGTCAAACTGTCATTTGGTTCCCTGCCCTCCAAGGTCTGGTGTTACTGCTCTACTGCCCTGCTAGTTTAGTCCGACTTTTGATCTCTGATCTTTGACTTTTGTGGAAATTATTGGTGAAATCCGTGGCATGGCCATAACCTGAGCTGAGATTTATAAGGTTCTATCTCCACTTTTGGTCTAAATTGAGTTTTTGACATAATCTGATCCATTAGGTGTTAATGCCAATGCCAATGGCATTCTGAAATAGCCAACAAGCAGTGGCAACATTAGGGCAATACGTTTTGTGACTTCTAAATATCATGGGTGGTGTGCTGTGACATTTTCTGTTGAGACATTTCTCATAGTGTACCGTGAAGGTTTGGCAAACACTGTAGCAAAGATACTGACTGTAGGATAGCCTAGCCCCATAGTTCCACATTACTAGCTTTTGAGTAGCCTAATCGGAGCAGCAGCGAAGCAACCTAAAATAATTGCACTGTACACGCTATAGCTAAATAGAAGAGCTCTACAAACAGTCTGAAGCAAGTAAGCCGATAGCCTAAATATTTCAAGTAGGGCCTAGTCTGCTCAAACCCATGCTGCTGTTAAGGATAATGGCCAGGTCCCAATAAAGATGTTATGTTTACCAATAAACAATGCGGAATTCAGCTCGGACGTATTTGTTTATGTAACGAAAATAGTGATACACCGACTCGCGTTAGAAAGAGAAAACGTTTTTCTCCCACTGTGAAATGCAGGGAAATTGCACATTTTAACCTTGTAATGTAAAAAAAATCTCCGGGGGAATCCCCCCGTAACGCCCCCCTAATTTATTTTTTTTTTTTTGCCAAAAAATAGTCATTATTGAAGGCCTAATTGCTGAACTCACGGTCCGCCACTGCATCCGACTGACCTACAATTTGACACAGGTCTCTCTAATGAGATGCATGAGTGCAGTGCAAAGTTTGGTCGTTTTTGGACAAAAGATGAAAAGCTATCGTTAAATTAAACAAAATACAACTTTACCGCAATCCCACAATTCTACCACTCTCCACACTAGCCACTCCCCTTCTCACTCTCACTTACTCTAGCATAGACAAAAGCCCATTTCGCTGACAAACTCATGTGTGTGCCATTCATGGAAATTACGATGTCTCACGTAAACAATGGACCATTTCAAGATTGTTCATATTGGATGTATTGGATATGTCCGTGTTGGTAAGGAGGCTGTTACAGTAAAGTAATGTAACGTTGCATACACAGTAAAAAGCTCTACTAACTGCACGGGCCTCATGCTAGATCTGTTAGATCACCAATCTAATATGATCTACCTGCATCAACGTCATTGGGCAACAAGTTTCTTGGAAAACATGTTTGCACGGGCACTGCACTAGTAATAATAATAAAAGTTAATTTTTTTTTTTTTTTTTTTTTTTTTTTTAAAAATGAACAGCATTTTATTTGAGCAGCCATCTGTTGGATTTGTGTAATTTAAGCATTATGCAAGTGACACACTGAAGGCATGAACACAAGGGGGGTTGTGTACACAATTCTCTGTCATCTCCACCGCCAGTGAGTTCTCCTCCCCTCCTGAACACAGTGTCCTAATACAGCACTTGTGTGTGAGCCGTTGGCCAAACTCAGCAATGCTCTCTCTGTTTTACCGATGGAACATGCCGGAATGATGAGCACTGCCGAGTTAATGCTGACTGACAGCCAGGGTCAGTGGCGCCCACTGTTGAGTTTAGACCCACGCGACCTTCTCTTTACATGAGGATGGCAGGCACACACCACCTGCCTGGCCGTGGGTACCCCTCGCCAGCCCAACGCGGCCTGGCGCAACACACGCCCGCCAGGCCGCCTGTCTTTCCGGCTGCCCTCCATCTCCGCACCAGCTTTTGCAAATGTGCTGAACGGTTTGTCTTTTGGCCTCTCTTTGGAAGACTTTGAAAAACAAAGGGAATGACTGACTTTGCCCTTTAGATTGTCTTTGCCATTTGCCTCTGTGTTCTATCTCTCTCTCTCTCTCTCTCTCTCTCTATCTCTCTCTCTCGCGTGTGCTCTCTGTGGTCCTTTCATTTTCCAGAGATAGGATGGCGACACACAAACATCTGAGACCCCTTGCCCTCGCTCACTCTCTCTCTCTCACATGGAACAGAGATTCACCCCGCAGTATCACGTGACCACGGGAAAAAAGCCTTTACGATACGGCGGCGGCAGCAAAAAGTGCTGTCCTCTGACTTCTGAAGGTCTCCCACAAATGTATGCATGGCACTCCAATCGGATAATTAATCTGCTGCGTTCTTTTTCTTGCTCCGCACGACTACACCCCACTCCCCCCCCCCCCCCCCCCCCCTTCCTTGTAAGGATACGAGGGTGATAACCAAGGGACCCTTTTGGTGGAAACTCAAACGTGGCATCGGCATCACCCGCTATTTCAGTCAGTGCAGCCTAAAGGACTACATAAGCACACTAATGCGTCTTACTACTTCGTTCAGTATAATGTATCCCCCCCCTCTTCCTCCTCCTCCTCCTCCTCCTCCTCCTCCTGCTTTCCACTCTGTCTTTGTATGATTTGTCAGTCACATGAAAGATTAGAGAGACTGTTCTCTCCTCAGCTGAGATTAGGACTCTTTCCATTTCAGCGGATTGGGGAGTTTCACGTAAAGAATAGCTCTTTTTATTGTATTGTCATTTGTGCCATCGCTGTGCACTGATCTAGAGTCATTTACAAAAGCTCACAGCTTCTTTGTAAAAACAAACTGATACAAAAAAATACTGAAAATAAAGATTTAGAACAATGCCTGATGCATATACAGTATTCAGTCTCAGACATATGGAACATCTTGGGTAATAATGGGTCTACTTATGATTTAATGCTGGCGATATTTCACACTGATACCTTGACTGGATGCTTACACAATGTGTGGGGAAGAGAGAGAGAGAGAGAGAGAGAGAGAGAGAGAGAGAGAGAGAGAGAGAGAGAGAGAGAGAGAGAGTAAGTGAGAGTGAGTGAGTGAGTGAGCAAGTATTTTTTTAACAATGTATTATGTCTATATATATATTATTATTCAATATATGATTGAACTCTGTGTTTTATTATATATTGTGTCTTAAGGTTCAGTCACGGCGCCGTGAATGTCGTGGTCGTTCATGTACAATGACAACAAAAGCTATTGTTCTGTTCTATTCTGTTCTAGGCTATATTAGGTGACGTGCGTGGGAGTCAGAGCAGGACCTGAATGTAAAAACCCAAGACGCCATGGCTCCAACAAATGGCTGTCGCCTGTCAAGCTCATCCCTCACCTTGCATGTGTAAACAGCTCTGATAGAGATGACTTCCTGAAGGCAAACACACACACACACACATGTCTAATGGCCCCTCAATCTGGAGTCACTCAGATGTCAGGGAGGAGAAGAGGAGCCAGGAGACGGAAGACAGGATAGACAAACACGAGCAGGAAATGGCTGGCGTTCAGACGTGGCAATGCGGCACATCGAGCGCGGGCATATGCATTGGCACAGATGGTTGCACACATCACGCATGCAACTCTTCCGGAAAACATTCAGTCAGTGTAGACCTGGCAGGCGTAGGATGTGATTTAATTCTGTTGTAATACAATTAGCTTGATTGGCATTACCAATGTTAATAAATGAAAAGGCATCATATAATAATGGGATGCTAGCAGAGAACACACAGGCCTGATGTAAGATTCAGCAGCACCAGAAACCGGCTTCTTTTCTCTTTGGCCCTGTGGTGTGTCTTACACTGTGTGTGTGTGTGTGTGTGTGTGTGTGTCTGTGTGTGTGTGTGTGTGTGTGTGTATGTGTGTGTGTGTGTGTGTGTGTGTGTGTGTGTGTGTGTGCACGCGGCGTGTGTATGCGTGTTTGTGTGTGTGTGTGTCTGCGTGCGCGTGCAGCTATACGCTGGCTAGGACCTAAAGTAGTGGCCTGCGGCCTGCGTGATCGTTGGCTGTGTTTCCTCGATGCAGGCAGGGATTAGCGTCCACTGCCTCCCAGAGCCAGGCTCCTCTCTTTTAATTATCTCCCGCTTTCAGATAACCTGTCGCAGCGTTACTATGTGTGTGTGTATGTGGGAGTGTGTCTGTGTGTGTGTGTGTGTGTGTGTGTGTGTGTGTGTGTGTGTGTGTGTACGTGTGTATGTGTGTGTGTGTGTGTGTGTGTGTGTGTGTGTGTGCGTCTGTGTATGTGTTTGTGTGTGTCCGCGTGCGTGTATGTGTGTGTGTGCGCGCATGTTGCCTGTCGCAGCGGGCCCGCGTGCCAGCAGAGTGCTGGAGTCTCACCAGAGCCAGCAGCGCAGGGCTTTGTTTCTTTCTCTCCCCTTTCTTCTGCCTTCTCTCTTTTTGTCTGCTGGGGGAAGGAGGTGGTGGCGGGCGGTGCGATCGTTTGTTTGTTTGTTTGTTTGTTGTTTTTCACTGCCACTTCTTCTTGGGTTGTGTTTCTCATACTCAACCTACTCCTCTCTCTGGCACTTTCAGTGCTGGAAGCGGTGTGTGTGTGTGTGTGTGTGTGCGAGTGTGTGTGTGTGTGTGTGCAAGTGTACGAGTGTGTGTGTGTGTGTGTGTGTGTGTGTGTGTGTGTGTGTGTGTGTGTGTGTGTGTGTGTGTGTGTGTGTGTGTGTCTGTCGCATAAAGACACATGTCAAATTGGCAGTGCCGCTCTACAGCCCGCCGTACAGAGGCGTAGGCGTGTCAGACAGGGTGGCTGCAGAGCCGAGAGTAAGAGAGAGAGAGAGAGAGAGAGAGAGAGAGAGAGAGAGAGAGAGAGAGAGAGAGAGAGAGAGAGAGAGAGAGAGAGAGAGAGAGAGAGAAAGCGGAAAAAAAGCCCCTGTTGTTCCAGACTCCTGCCTACACTTCCACACACTCCGGCTGAGATGTGAATCATGGCTCAGGGAGAGAGCCGGGGAGCGGGAGCTGTGGTGCGGGGCCTTTTGTGTATCTTTATGACTTTGGCATCTCCGCCACCGAGATCGTTCAGATCACAGGCTCCTCCAGTGTGTGTGTGTGTGTGTGTGTGTGTGTGTGTGTGTGTGTGGTATCTGTCCTGGCCACAGGCCCCGGGCTAATGCACAGTATTCTGAAGGATGGCTGCATATACAAACATTACAGGGGGCCTGAACTGTCTTTTACATATCCTCTCTTATTAGCATTCATCAGTTCTACATCAGGCCTCTCCAGCTCTCCCTCCTCCCTTCCTCTCCCTCTTTCTCTCCCTCCATCTCTGTCTCTCTTTCCCTCTTTCAGCTCTCATGGCAGTTCAGGCTCCCTTCTTTTGCCCCCTGCCAGATTCCAGGCTAATTTGCTTCCCTTCCAGGTTTAGCTCTGTTAGGCATATTGATCTTCACATTAAAATGAATTCCAGGTTTTAAGCTCGCCGTCCACCCCTTCGACATCCCCGATCAGATCGACCTCCTCACTGCAGTCTGAGATTGCGTTCGTGCGGCCTTGCGCAGTGGAATGCGGCATTTTTGTCGTGCCTGTGACTGTGCTTGTGCCCTCGCGGCATGTCACCAGTGGCAAGCAGACATCCCGGTTTCAGAAAGAAAAATAAGTCCAGCTGAATATTTGTTACAGCCATTTAGAAAACCAGCCGGTCCTAACTCCCATTAGTCTTCAGACAGGTCGGTCAGCTAATTAGTGTGTTAAGTTCGCAGGCAGAAGGAATTCATGGCTGGACGTTGTTTACTTCCTCAACCCTGGATGTTCGCCTGTGCATGTAACACGCACTGCATCCCAAATCACTTTGGTTACTTCTTCTGAGCTGGAGTGGTCTGCTTGCTAGCCTCTGCAACACTGACTAGCGCTGTCAGGCATTTTATGCTAAATCGTTGCTGAGTCATGGTTTTGACAGAAACTGCCAGTTTAGTTGCCTGAGTTTGCCTGAAGTGTCACTGATCGCACACAGTCTGGGTGACGCATGGCCTGAGCAAGAAGCGTGACTCAGCTCGCTCCCTTCACAAAGGCTCGTCAGCGTACGCGCGTGTGAATAGGCGCCGACACAAAGGGACGAGGTAAATGTTCAGAAAAAGGTTTTTGCAAAGAACTTCAAGTGCCCTGATGAGCCCTTGATTCCGGCAAACGCGGCGGCGGCTGGAGCCTTCACCTTGAAACGCACTCACGCTCGCCAGCCGTGTCTGTCTAGAAAGAGCCCTGAGCTTCTCTCACATAGCAACGCACACACTGAAGAGATTCTCATTCTCGAATGCCCGATATGGCTTGTGTTTACGTAAGTGCTCGACGCGGCCACGCGATGCGGCCATACACTGGAGTGACCCCGGTCCGTGCGATCCATATGTACTGGCCTCCAGTGATGTGCATGTGTTGCCAGGCAGCGGTTTGCTGCAAAAGATCACCAGGTCTCAACGTACGTCGGAAGCCATCGCTCTCCTCTCTGGCACCTGAGTCCTCCTCATTATCGATACATTTCCGGAGTTGTTAGGCGTAATAATAATAAAAAAAATGGGTCCCTTCATCAGGCTGGGCTTGATTGATTTTCAATTAATTCATCATCCCTCCTCTCCAGCTCTCTGCAGTCATTAAGGGGAAGGTATGTCTTATTTACTTTTGAGCCAGACGTCTAATTAATTCAACTAGCCGGAGATGGGATTTCTTCCCCCCACCGTCAAACAGGGGCTGAGCTAAACGAGAATGTATTATTAATGTACTCGGGGCAGGAAATTAGGAAGTGTGCGTTGTCATGCTTTTTTAATAAAAAATCTCCCCTCTTCATTTGGCACCTGTTTCATACTTTTCTTCGCATATTTTTTTTTTTATTATTATGATGATTATTTCTAACTGAGGCTTTGTGTGTGTAATTGAGCTAATGTCTCTCATCACTGGGCGCAGAAGGTAGGTGAGGAGCAGATGCTAGCCCGGGCTGGAGACACATAAGGCCGATTGCTCAGGATGCTCACCCCGCTGGTAGGCATGTTCTATTTTTATACTGGTAAACTCTCTCTCTCTCTGACTGTCTGACGTGCAGACATTTTTACGCACTCGCACGTACATACACTAGCACACATGCACACACACACACACACACACACACACACACACATGCACACGCACACACATACATATACTGTATACGCACACACACACACACACACACAAACACACTCACTCACTCACAGCTTAGTGAGTTTGAGCTATGGGGCAGATGTGTGGGTGAGTCTCCCTGCAGGATCATTGGCTCCAATACCATATGCAGTGCTGATCCCTGGGTAATGTAGGAAGGAAGAAAGAAAGAAAGAAAGAGAGAGAGAGAGAGATGCTTACACAATGTGTGTGTGTGGGGAGAGAGACAGAGAGAGAGAGATCTTGTGTGTATGACTGTTCTGTTGTCTTTGTGTAGTGCGTGTGTGTGTGTGTGAGTGTCTGTGTGTGGGTGTGTGTGTGTGTGTGTGTTTGTGTGTGGAGGACAGGAGCAATCAGAAGACATCAATGCAGTCAACCTAAGAAATGACTGACTGAGTGTGTGTGTGTGTGTGTGTGTGTGTGTGTGTGTGTGCGTACATTTGTGTGTGTGTGTGTGTGTGTGTGTGTGTGCCGAGGAGGAGCGGCGAAGGGAGGAAAATACAGTAATGGTGACAGGTGTAGTCATGCGTGACCAGTCAATGACTTTATCTCCAATAACCTGCGCTGGGACACAAGGCAAATAAACACAGCGGGAGAGTGAGGGGGACAAACACAAGCGTAATCTCTCTGTCTTTCTCTCATTCTGTCATATTTCATTCTCTCCTCCGTCCCTCTTTTGATTCTTTACCTTTTTTGAAAAAAAAAAACGACGACAAAAATATCTTGCCGCATGTGACGTCATCTGACTCTGCAGCCACACGTGAGAGCGCCACAACAACGGGCAAGTTCAAACACACATCCGTAATCTAGCCGTCATGCATACGTGTCATTACACTGGTTAAGTCATTTCCGTTATGTTCTGTTAATTCACACATCATATTTACTATTCAGAACATTACCTATCATCTGTATTTTGTTTTGTTTTATATGCTGTAGCAATCACTATTAGCAACATTAAACTACATAAACCACAGCAAGTTAATCTTCATTTAGCACTATCTTACTTTATTTTACATTTTACTGTTACGATTCACAGTCACAAGTCTGAGTGCACATATTCTGTTTCTGTGGTTGTCTCACAATTTACTGTGGCGGGTCGAGGGAGATGGGTGGCCAGTGTCGGGACGCATCACTTCCTTGTTCCAGTAAAGCACCTGAGGTTGCAAGGAAGCCAAGTTAAGTTCACCAAGGTGGTGATTTATGTTAAACTGGCTGTCTTTGGGTTTGTCAA
>NC_085004.1:18772381-18777381 GCF_963854185.1 Sardina pilchardus | reverse complement strand
TGAACTCCAGCGCTCGGAACACTGGGCGGGTTTACCAGTGATCCAGGAAGTTCAGCTGGATGGCTCATGTCTGGTTCTATCGGAGCTGGTCCTGTAAAAAGGCCCAGACACGGTCGGAGGAGACAATCGGCCCTTTGATGCCCTTTATGGGAGCACATGTGGGTCACTGGTGAATACAACACGCTATTGCTGTGGCCGCTCAGATTTTTATAGGCCAGTTAAACACACATTTGAAATGGTTTTGTGTTGATTTAATTGCTGCGAATTTATGGATTTGACCTTGTTTAACTTGTCAAGCAGCAAGTAAATCTGGACACTGTTGATACAAGCATAGCTGTACTTTCCCTGTTGGTTCTCCCGTACTATTTTTACCAGAGGCGAAACAAATGATGCCAGATCGGTGTCCTGGGAAAGTCTGAGAATGTTTTTTCTTATTTTTTGTTTTGGGGAATGGGGATTGGGGGGGAGTGAGGTTAGGGGTGGGAAAGGGAGGGTGTAACACAATCAGCCTCTTTGTAAGTAAATGATTTAGCCATGCATGTTCACAACATTAATAACTACGCCCCCTGAAATCTCATTTTCCAAAAATTGGCCGCTCATTCAGTTAAGCTTTGTCGGGGGTGCATGCGGCAGTTTTTATTGTTCATTGATTCAGCTGGAGAATGTGCTTAAGCCCATGGCACGTCATTCACTTTCCCTCCGCCACCAATCATAAGTTTAGTCTTCCTACCCTCCCTTACAGCTCTGTGTCTTTTTCCTCCTCCTAAAACTCACACTAACAGTATAAAAGTCACCATCTCTCTCCTTAGGCTCTCTCTGCCTGTTGTCCAGTCTGATGTTGTGTCTGATGGCGTCAGCGCCTAGTGACATGTTCCAAAATTGAGACACTGATAATGGTTTCTAGTTTTAGCTTTTGCGGCTTTTTTGAATACAGCTTTTGTATAAATCTCAGCCCCTGAGTGCAGTCTCTACCTTTCTACTATTTTAATGGGTCTGATGTCAGCCAGGAAGGAGAGCTGTCCTGTCGGGTTTTGTGTTAGCCATGAAAGACAGGGTCTCACTGGGTCTGTTGTCAGCCAGGGAGGAGAGGGTCTCGCTGGATCTGGTGTTAGCCAGGAAGGAGGGGGTCACTGGGTCTGGTGTTAGCCATGAAGGAGGAGGTCTAACTAGGTCTTGTGTTAGCCATGCAGGAGAGGGTCTTGCTGGATCTGGTGTTAGCCAGGAAGGAGAGGGTCTCGCTGGGTCTGGTGTTAGCCATGATGGGTCTTGCTCTGGTGTTAGCCATGAAGGACAGGGTCTCACTCGGTCTGTTGTCAGCCAGGGAGGAGAGGGTCTCGCTGGGCCTGGCGTTAGCCATGAAGGAGGGGGTCTCGCTGGGTCCCTTCCCAGACAGGGCATGGAGAGTGGCGGAGCAGTGAGAGAGCGGCTGGGGGAGGCCGAGCGAGCCCCTTAATGGAGAATGATTTATTGAATGGTGCCGTCTTACAACTGGCCCAGGGCCTGCCTCCTAATGGCACACCTGGTGCTGCTTTGGGAGGCTAATATGATATAAATTGATACCCTGGCAGTGGCCGGGACAGGAGCGGTGGTGCCCGTGCAGGTCTGGAGAGAGGGAGAGGGGGGAGAGAGAGAGAGAGAGAGAGAGAGAGAGAGAGAGAGAGAGAGAGAGAGAGAGAGAGAGAGAGAAAGAAAGAGGGAGAGAGAGAGGGAGAAAGGAGGGGGGAGCCAGATGCTCGGGGAGGCAGGGGGACCCAGGGGTCTGGGGGGAATGAATGGAGAGAGGGGGTTCACAGTGACAGGTAAGCCCCCACACAGGGACTCAGAGGTGGGCTAGGGTCTGATGGGTACTGTTGCTGAACCCAAGCTTTTCCAGCCACTGGCAAGGCTGCCGCCATGAGATAGACACAAATAGAACCCTATAAAACCCTTTGAGCAAATAAATACGAGTGGCACGCCATTAGTCCTCACTGGGATCTGATGCATATGGCCCTGTTCAGCATATGGACCACAGCTGACATGTTTCGCTTGGCTCCCTAAACCATCTCATACCCTGCACTGGACTACTTCTCAAATGTGCTGCGCACACACACACACACACACACACACACACACACACACACACACACACACACACACACACACACACACAGCTGAACAAAAAAAAAATCTCTCACACACACACACACACTCGCACATCTGAAACTCATCCAAGAACTTTGAAGGGCACTGATGCATTTCAACTGGAGAGCGTTTCTGTGTGCGCCCCAAGCTTTTTTCTATTGACATAAATCTGTCCCACGGAGTGAAGTGCATCCTCACAGAGCGGAGCATATGGCTGGAGAGCCTGAGATTGCCACCAGGAGAAAAGGGTGCCGAATGAGAGGTTGCAGGAGTTGTTTGGCTGCTAGTGCACTAGCTGTTCCTCTCACCTCTGATAGCCAGGGCTGTAACTGATGGCTGCCTAATGCATATATTTATCTGATGAAAGACAGAGAGTGAGAGAGCGAGCAAGAGAAAATGAAAAACAGAGTGAGTGAGAGAGAGAGAGGGAGAGATAGAGAATGAAAGACAGAAAGAGAGAGAGAGGGAGAGAGAGTGAGAATGAAAGACAGAGTGAGTGAGAGAGAATGAGAGAAAGAGTGAGGGAGGGAGAGAGAGAGTGAATGTGTCTGTCTCTCCCACAAGGGTGGCAAGACGCCAGCCATGGAGTAGAGTGGGACACAGACTTCACTGCAAATCATTTGTCTCCGCATTGCTGAGGGGAAAGTTATGTTTCTCTCTCTCTCTCTCTCTCTCTCTCTCTCTCTCTCTCTTCAATGTTTCTCTGTGTGGTTCCTTGGACAAACAAAAGCAATGAAAGGACTCGCCTGTTGTTGCTTCACCTCAAGCTTTTCATTTTTTCGGTGGCGGTGGTGGGGAGAGGAGTGGAGGGGAGGGGAGGGGAGGAGAGAGGAGAGGGGGGAGTTGGAGAAAAGAGAGAAAATAATACCAGTAGAGAGAGGGATGGAGAAGAAAGAGTTCATTCTTCCATGTTTCTCCCCCAAATCACACACACACACACACACACACACACACACATCCCTTCCCACCCCCCTTGGGGATGGCTCAGTCTTGACAGCTTACTCCCTCAAATGAGGCGGTCTGCCAGGTCCACTCTGGAACCTCCATCTTCCTGGACCAACACCCACCTACCTTGTCTCCCGCGGTCCCGCAATCCTCACACCCCCATCCCTGATACCCCACCACACACACACACACACACACACACACACACAGTGTCTTTCTCCCTCTACCAAATCAGGTTGTGAATATACAGCCCTTGCTCAGTGGCAGCTTGACTGGCGATCAATGGAGAATGGAAGGAGAGAAACAGAGGGAAAAAAAGACAGTCTGGTTGAGTACAAAGGAGAAAAAAAAAGAAGTCCTGTCCAATATAACTCCTTGCCTACCTAGTTACATTCTGCCAAATGCGAAATCCAAGGCACACAGGCTTATCCTGAATAATCTTCTCAGGGAATTCCACCCAGCAAACTCCACATACTCTGCTGTGTCAATACCGGCTCTTTGGGCTACAGAACAAAGGCAGGCACATCCGAGAATGGATTTCCCTTTTCTCCTCGCTACGCCATTAGAATTTCAAATGTGGCACCGCCGCACGTATTATATTTCAGATTTCACTGTCTTGCGCGAGATTTCAGGAGACAGTCCCCCTTTTCCCCCGGTAAACAAACGTACTGGTGTTTCGTTTTAGCACGGAGAGCGGGAGGCTGGAAGCGCACACAGAGTCATTCTCATGCTACTCGGAGATTAGGACGGTGGGGCCATGGAACTGAAATCCATTCTGTTTGACATGCATCTCTCATTGTGGTATTTCTGCACTTCAGAATGAGGAATGAATCTCCCTTATTAGTCGAGCTGCTTTTTAAGGAGGATGAATGCTGTTCATAGCTCTGTGGTTGGTCTGCAGTCGTTTGTGGTTGCACTCTCAGATAATGCATATTTTTCTTATCCAAACCCCCCCCCCCCCCCCCCACACACACACACACACACACACCCCACACCCCCAACCCCTCACATTCTTCTGTTCTGTGTCTGGAACTTGGTCCACACCAAAACTGTTTACTAGCACATTCTGCTTTTCATTGTGGTTTGGCAACACTCTCAGTGCTCCTCATGAGCCATTAACCACTCTCTCAGATATGGAACTGTGTGTGTGTGTGTGTGTGTGTGTGTGTGTGTGTGTGTGTGTGTGTCTGTCTCTGTGTGTGTCTGTGTGTGTGTGTGTGTGTGTGTGTGTGTGTGGGGGGGGGATTATAAAAGTACAAACAATAGGTGATTATTTGATGATGATATGCTTACTGAATCGCAAACACCTACTGTTTGCATTGCCACAGAGCAAAGTTAAAAATGTTGAAATTCCCTGATGACGATTCAATTTCCCTGACAGCAATTCAGCAACAGTATATCTTTGTACAAAAAGGAGAAGAAGAAGAAAAAATGATTGAATAACTGTCTCCATATTTCACATTTGGTCAGTACATGTGGTATATTTAGAAGATAAAAGATGACCATAAAAGAAACCTACACAGTTTGCATGTTATCAAGATTGCAATGCCTCAGGCACAAATTCTGAGCCTTCTCTGCCATAGCGAGAGCAAAATCAAATCTTCTCTTTGACAGAGGTGGGTAAGGGTCTTGTGCTGAACCCAAGCCTTTTCAGCCACTGGCAAGGGTGATGCTGTGACAAGTACTTTTTCTTTTCAGTGTTCCATTAGAACCTGTTTTGTTATCCTCAATTGCTCAAGTCTATTATTCAAGCACACATTCACAAACTAAGGGCTTTAAAAGAATGAACAGCACATTGGTTAAAATGGTCTCCACTATTCCAATAAGATTTGCAACAGTTTCTAAAAAGGGGATTGAAGAGAAGTTCCATTGTCCATTACTTAACCTGTGGGTTATTGCTAACCTTCCACATTCCTCTTGCTATGAGTCGAGAG
>NC_085004.1:18737381-18762381 GCF_963854185.1 Sardina pilchardus | reverse complement strand
CACCACCGCCACCGTGCTTCCTCTGGTCCTCCACCGCCTGATCCTCCACCTCCACCTTCACCTCCTCCTCCTCCTCCTCCTCCTCCTCCTTCTCCTGCAGTACTCATCTACTCCGCCTGCTCTCGCTCACACTGTCCACCTGGCTGCTGTGCGCGGTCTGATGCCTGAGGCGCTGGAAACAGAGGGCCGCCACACGGGACGGCTGATCTTCCCTCTGCCAGCAATCCTGAGAGGACAAGAGAGGAGAGGAGAGGAGAGGAGAGGAGAGGAGAGGAGAGGAGGAGGAGAGGAGGGGAGGGGAGGGGAGGAGAGGAGAGAGGAGGAGAGGAGAGGAGAGGAGAGGAGGAGAAAGGAGAGGAGAGGAGGAGAGAGGAGAGGGGAGGAGAGGAGAGGGGAGGAGAGGAGAGGAGGAGAGAGGGGAGGAGAGGAGGAGAGAGGAGAGGAGAGAGGAGAGGGGAGGAGAGGAGAGGAATGGAAAGGAGAGGATAGGAGAGGAGAGAGGAGAGGAGAACAGGGAAGAGGAGAGATAAGGAAAGGAAAGGAAAGAAGAGGAGAGTAGAGAAGAGGAGCACATGAAAGAGGAGAGGAGAGAATGAGAGGAGTGCAGGGAAGAGAGGAGGAGAGAATGAGAAGAGAGGAGAGGAGGAGCACATGGAAGAGGAGAGGAGACAATGAGAGGAGTGCAGGGAAGAGAGGAGGAGAGAATGAGATGAGAGGAGAAGAGCACAGGGAAGAGGAGAAGAGAGAATGAGAGGAGAGAAGAGGAGAGGGGATGAAAGAGAATGATGGAAGTACAGTAGGAGAGAAGAGAAGAGGAGAGGAATGGTGTGGAGAAGAAGAGAAGAGCCCTGAATCCAAAGCAGCTCGCGCGCGTCTCTAGAGAGAGGGAAGAGAGTGCCGTGTGTCCCAAGTGGATGTGCAGCCTGGAAGGGATGCGGCTGCAGCAAGAAAAAAGTGACAAGAAGATCAAATAAAGAAATAAATAAAACACGGCAAAGCTTTACTCTGGAAATGAGAAACAAAAACATTGTAGCACCATGTTAACAGAATAGTTTTTTTTTTTTTTAGTTATTATTAAGGCTTATGTCATTATTTTTAGATATATGCTATTCAAAAAAGGAAAGATCTTCTGTACTGCTACTCAATTTATGTTGCTAGTTTCACAAAGGATTGTGATTTGAAATGTAATCAATTTCCTGATTTATTGATTCTAAAGCTATTCCAGACAAAAAAAAATCTATCTGATGGCAAACTTATCCCTTTTCAGTCAATCACTGCTGTCCACACAATATGAACTGTTGCACCCACAGATGATTCTTTGTCCAATAGCACAGTTTATTCAGACCACTTAAGAATAATAAAAAAAAATGGACAGCCTATTTTTGTAATCCGCAGAGTGCTACTAAACACAACCTCCAAGGTTTTTATACCCTTGGCAATAGTACCCTCTCTTCTACTTCTACCTACAATAAAGAAACTCATCTGTGAAGCTAGCTTAACAAAGTGCCAAATGCATTTCCCAAGGTGTTCAAAGTGATCTGACATTGAGCTTGCTTAATTGTCCGGAAACATCATGAAAAGATTTAGGGAAAAAACTACAGTATGTACGCACACATGATGTGAGCTTTAGCAGTAAGTAAAGTACCTTTCAACCATGTAAATGTTTTGAATGTTGGCCCTTTAAACCATGTGTTTTTATATATCGTACATGAACTAACCTGCTGGGAAAAGCAAGCACAATACAATCATTTCATACCCATTAGAATGATTTTCACTGAAAATGAACTTCTAGGAATGAGCAGATCACAGCACTAATTCTTAATAGGCCTCTGAAGATCCTATCAGCAGAAGTGTCCTCCAGGAGGATGTCCAACGCATATCAAATATATATATTCATATTTATATATTTATCTTTTTTCCATTCGGGGGGTGATGCCAGAGATGGTAGGCTTCACACTTGTTGAGCGAGATTAACCACATCAACCCCCCAGGGAACATGTTCCACAAGCTACTCTTTCCTGGATAAAATGCAACATTTTATTATCCCCCCCCCCCCCCCCCCTCTCTACAAATCGTAATCTTGTTGATGAAAACCCTACAGCCAGGAAATTCCAAAGGCCTTGATTTTTGTCTCTCTCTCTCTCTTTCCCTCTCTCTTTTTCTTCGTCTCCCTCTTCTTCTTTGCTGAGATAATCACTCTGTTGCCCTGCAGTAGAATTAATTTCACCAGACACTGATAAGAAGTACAAACATGAATAAGCCCCCCCCCCCCCCTCCCCCTCCCTACTGATGATGAAAAGGCGGGATAGGAGCGTAAGCAAAAATCCACTGTGTCCCCCCATGTCCTCCATTATAGCCACTGACACAACCACCACTGCCTGGAAAAAAAAAAAAAAAAGTCATTGCCAAAGTTGCAAGTCATCACAATCGTTGGCTCCTGCCATAGAATTACTGAAGCCTTATCAGTAATTGCTTTTTAATACTTTAGCAACTCCCCATTTCATGCTGACAATAGGCGAGACATCCCAACGACAATAATTACTCCAGACAACCATTAGGCATGAATTACACTCCTTTCCATTGTGTTTCAAGTGACATTATTTCAGTTGCGTGACTCTTTAAGGCTTCCCTATTAGACAGAGTCACATTTCTCTGGCTGTCTTTAATTGGTGAGTGTGTGCAATGCAGATGAGAGAAGCGAAAGAGAGAGAGAGAGACAGAGAGCATGGGGATAAAGTGCTAGGTTAGGTTGGTGTGGAGCAGGAGACTGGCGAGGTAATGAAATATTAGGGTGCTGTACAGAGGTGCTGATGGTCTGTTATTTATTGTGTTGTAATAAAGCTCCCACTGCCGGGTGTAATTTGGGTAAATGCACTTGAAAGAGGGGTGAAAAATGAGCAGAGCTAGAACGGAGGCCACGCTTATAGTCACTGCTCAGCCTTGGGGCACTGCAGCACGTAAGGCCAGTGCGGCACTCTCTTACACACACACACACACACACACACATACACACACACACATTAAATCATACAGAACATGAGTTTTCGTGCACACATTGGAAACACACACACACACACACACACACACACACACACAAACACACACACAGAAACACACACATACTGTAGGCATATGCATAAAAATCCTCCTGGGTGCCTGAGGTATGCCATTTGAGCAATGTAACAGTATTGCATTATTTTATACCAATACTGTAGCTATATTATTGAAATCAATTGATTATTTGACAGCATTATTTATTTATTTAACACATTGATTCACTTTCAAATGACATTGCAGGTCCAAGCATTTCCCACAAGCCCTAGAAAACATGAACCAAATGCCTACAGTACATGCGGTAATAAGTAATAATAATAATAATAATAATAATACATTTTATTGATATAGCGCCTTTCAAGACACCCAAGGTCGCTTCACAAATGAATTGAAAATACTGACACAAAATAGCCAGGTGCCTGACAGAGCGGCGTATTCGCACAGCGTTCCTGTACAGACATCAAGACAGACATTAGACAACCACTACAAACAATTAAAGTCAGACAAACATAGACACACACTCAATAAGTCCAAAAAGGCAATGTTGGCGCAACATTGAGTCCTTTACGAGTCCCACCAAGGCTGCTACTGAAGAGAGCTCCAAAACAGATCGTTGAACCCGAGAATCCCCTCCTATCCTGGCCAACGCAAATCCAAGCAGCTGCAGTCCAGCCGGCTAGCATGTCCTTCTGCACACATCCTCATCCAGAACGCTAGAGACAGGCAGTCCGGTAGCTCCTCGGTCAAGATGTTTGACGAGTTCAGTTTAGAGCTGTCCCGATTGAAGTTCGCAGGGCCAGACGCTGAGAAGACCACCTCGTAGTACACTCAAAACGCCTTTAGCGACACAGGTAGCACTAGCAGTGCTAGGCAGTCCAGAATCTTTTTTCAGTCGGCGATGATGTTGCGGGCCGGACTGTTTTAGGCTCAAAAAAGCGATACGTGGCTTACACTTGCTCACTTGAGATAATCACTGATGAAATCGGTGTCCTACTTTGTTGAAATCAGTGACTATATACAATAAAGAATAAGATGGACAGCACATTGTTTGTTAAAGGTGAAGTCCAGGCCAACAACAATGTAGGGTCTATAGTTAAATACCAACGAGAGCAGAGTAGTTTTGATTACGACCGGAACATGCATTTGCAACAAAATAGCTTATAGTGATAGCCTTGAGGGCAAATTTGCCATGTCAAAGTAAATGACTACTTCAAGGCTCAAAATATTATAACTTCAGTGAAATGGTGGAGAGGGTCCCCACAGACAAACCAAAGTATTTTCAAGTATGTAAGTGTACAGACAGGGTGCACAAAAGAACTGCAGCCAATGGACACAAAAGGAGGGGAGTTTGGTAATCAACACGTATGGACTTTCTTCTCACCAGATGCCAGAGACTGGAATAATGGTCACACATGGTTTTGTCTGCAGGGAAATAATTCAAAGTATTCAGAATATGGTACTCACATTGAATAATCTAACAAAATCAATAGCATGTTAAAGCATGCATTTTGCAATCTGTGTATATGATAAAATGACCCCTCCTAGCATGGCACACCCAGTATATTACATACACATATTCACAGACATGCATGCTGTTTCAAACGGAAGTCCAAATGTGCACATTTTCTCACAGCTAGACTATTACTCACTAGCCATGTACTCCCTTACAGACACATGCTCGCTATTACATTTACATTCTCACTTACATGAAAGCACACACATACTGTATGTATCCATGCACATACAGTAGGCACATATTGTAGGCACACATACTCACCGAGACACACACACACACACACACACAAACACACACACACACTTTAGAACACATGAATAGACCATCCATCGTAAGTTCCGTGCAAATATTAAATTACCATACAGTCTATGTCAGTCGTTTATCACCTTGTCAACCTACACCTCCCAAAAGAGACGTTCAGAGATCAAGCGGCAGGAGGAAAGGGTAGGAGTAGAGGAACTCTGGGTCAGGTAACATAAAGCATGTCCCCTGGTTGCTTTTACAGTGGTGTGTGTGTGTGTGTGTGTGTGTGTGTGTGTGTGTGTGTGTGTGGTGGAAGAGGTCAGAGGTGAGAGAGGTGGGTGTGTATGGGGGCAGTCAGTGGAGGACAGGGTGACCCCTAAAAATGTGGGAATATGCCAAAGTGTGTATGTGTGTGTGTGTGTATGAAGGGCATTGGCTGATGACAAACAGCTTGAGGCTGAGATTCTGAGTCAGCTTGTCGTCCTCCTTTCCTTTCTTTTCTTCTCCTCTTTTTTCCCTTTCTTTCCATCCTCCCTGAGTCCCAGAGTCACCCAGGAGCACATGAATAAATCTTCATGAACAACTTCCACAGGCGTATGCCCACAGGAGGTGTGCATAAAACAGCCTTTTGTCAAAGCCCCCCTTTCTTGCACAAAAGTGAGTTATGATGTGCTACTGCATAAGTACTATATAGTTCCTACAGAAGTTCCATTACAGAACATTGGATATTAGCTGGAGAGGAACACGTTCCTTGAGAGATAGAGAAAAAAAATATTTGAAATTGTCATTCGGCCCATTTCGAAACACACACACACACACACACACACACACACACACGATACAGTAGTGTTACATTTGGCACGCTCACATCAGCACTTCTAAACTTATATAGAATAAGTCTCATCTCAAGTTATCATTTCAAGTCCAAATCCAGTCTCAAGTTCACTTACTGAATCACACAATTTCCATCATGTCACCGTTTCAGCCTCAGGTTAAGGAACAGCATGTTTGAGTTGAGTCTCAAGTCGCCGATAAACACAGTCGAGTAAAGTAGCACATCATATCTTGGCAATTTGATCATGAATTTAGGAAATCATAGTCTCCAGCCACATCAAAAAGGTAGTCAGATACTGTTCAGACAGTTTCGAAATAACTAGTTTAATCCTTTCAGCGGTCAAAAATCTCTCTTTTTTTCCTCTTCCTCTCCTCTCTCTGGCATTCATTTCATGACTCAAACAGGTCTGTTATGTTTCTCGCGCTTCTGAAGGATAGCCAAAAGCACCCTGCTGTATTCCTGTAGTCATGCTCAATTACTGCCGCATCAGACGTTTTAACTCTCGCATAATGCAAGTCATATGCCAATTGACCCACTAGTTTTGAAGTTGATTAAATTTAGTTCTCATTGAGTTATGCTGTGTCTGTGAGAGCAATGTAAACGTCTGTGGAGAGAGAGAGAGAGAGAGAGAGAGAGAGAGAGAGAGAGAGAGAGAGAGAGAGAGAGAGAGAGAGAGAATTTGCAAGTAAAGGAGAGGGAGTGAAGGGAAGATAAAAAAAAACAGAAGAGAGAGAAAAAGAGAAGACCAAGCCAATACGATACGATGTGAGAAACAATTTCGACATGCACTTAACTCCTATGTCTTCTGGAACAGTACTTTACTTTACACATTTGTTGGGGGAGAAAACTACTTTAGTCTGTGGACGCATTGAATTGCCACCCAGCCCACACTTTTGAGCGTTCACAAGAGCATTTAAAGCGTTAGGCAGAGGGGGGTTGTAGTATATCATTAAAATGTTATTCCTCCCTACGGTCCTAAACTGCTCCAGGGGAAGAGGCCTAGCCCTAAAAGAGAGTTCAGACTTTACCACGTGGTGAGCTTCCTCAGTCCTCTGGCCCAGGGGTCCACTAACTTATTATGATATCTTACCATCAATAGCCTGTTGACTTGGAAGGATAACAACACCAGACTGAGCTATTTGTGATTTATCCAGCGGGATTTTCTACCTGGATGTTGACACAGTCTGTATTATGATGTGGGCCGTTTTATGAAGGGGAAATCGATCCGGCCTGGTGGAAATGAAAGCGAAAGTGAAAATAATCTGATGGCTTTTAAAAAGGGGGCACAAGGAATGGGATTGAGCCTTGAACAAACAAGGAAGTGTGCCAGCTAACCTCTATGTGTTTACTCATGGAGAGGAACAGACAGAGTCATTGTGCTTGCTGGTGATTGCCTTCCTTCAGGGCATAACGACACAGCAGAGTAGTAAGTGACAGAGACGCAGATTGAATATAGTTACGACACATTATGGTGTTATATAGATATTATAAATAGGATAAATCATGTAGGTAATAACATAGGTATTACATTGTAACATATTATAGACGTGAGTAATAATGCAGGTATGTCATAGTGATGATGTACGGCTCATCAAATTGAAACTTTTCAACAGACTTGGTGAATTGATATGACAGTGTATAAGCAAACGGGGACGATGTCAAAGCTGTACAAATATAAAACGTGATTTGCCATTCTAAAGAATGCAACACAACAGGGAGTTCAACCATGGCCTGAAGAAATGCTGTGTGCTATAGGTAGCGGGTTTTCCACAGAGGCTGATCAGCAACCAAACCTATTTCACATTACACAGGACGATGTAAGCTTCAACGACAATGCACAATTGGCTTGTGACAGTTGCACATACACACCACATGTTGCAAGATCTGTAAAGGCCCTCCTCGTGGTGCAACTTGTGCTGTCACAGAGGTCAATCGATAATACAACAGGACACAACACAATACACAATACAACAATAAACTGGTGGCCATCTCAAACACGCATGTTGTACCCAGGATCTGTAAAGGCACCCCTTCATGGCACAAAATGCCTCACCAGTAGTCTGAATGCCAAGGCAAAGAATCAAACACATCGCCACCAATAGAGCAACCTTGGTGAGCCTTTCTCTGGGGCTATCAGAACCCTTCCTTAATCAGTGTTGTGTTGAGTTAGGCCAATGACTCCTTCCAGAATGCTCCACAGTCCACAGGAATCATCTCGTCTCCACACTTCCGATTCATAAGGACATGAACAAGTACCACTCCAGGAACATTGACACTATTTCACACATCTCTGAGTCAATTTAGACCACACATAGTCAGTGAGTGCCACAGCCATATCCATTGGCTTGCCTTTTCAGCAGCCCTAGACAGCTCCTCTCCAATTCTTTTCAATGATCGTCCTTGGAAAGCAAAGTCTAACAGAAGTGCTATAGCTGACTTTTTGACAAAGCCTCTAACAATCTCCACTGGTCTTGTGTGTTTGCCATCCCTGTTCCCTTACTTCTGCGACCAGTTCTGCATACTTTGGCTTCTTCCTTTCAAAGGCTTCCTCCATTAAATCTTCAAAGAGAATAGTTAGCTGAATAAAGTAGGTGGCACACTCACACTCGGAATACAACACACTTCTCAATGAAGTCACAAGCATACTGTTTTCAGTCCTGTATTCTGGCCTATTTACCTGTAGGCTACTGCTTGCATATCCAGATTTCTGTTCTTCTCAACCTCAACTCTTGTTCTATAGCTACCATGCCTGCATGTGATTTTAAAACCTGACTATTTTTCCAGGTATAGCTTTGCAGCTGTACCGGTACGTAGATGTCCAACTAGTTTTGCAAACCGAATTTGCTTTAAATAATCATGATCCATACATACAGTAGCTTGTAGCTTCTATCTTAATTCATCCATTGACTAAGGCTCTGTGGAGAAGGAAAAAAATCAAAAGTGGCTCCTTCCATGAATTGAATGCAGTCAGTATTCATGGCCCATGTATAACACGTTAATAGGAATAAAGCAGATAACATTGTAGCTGGAATGCTAAAAGGTAACAACCCTTTGCTGACACACTGTCATTTCTGATATGGTATAATACAGGCACTTGTTAAATCCGAGCGACAGCCGTGCATGAAGCGTCAATCCATTTAAAGCACATTAGGTAATTAGAATGAGCAAGCTGTGGGAGAAACAAACTGCACTCCCATTGCACAGGGACTAATTAATTCGTTACCAATTAACCAAATTGGGGAGCAAATTACCAAAGCTCAGCGCCGCCGTCCGGCACACTCCACTCCCCAAATGGCGAGATGTTATCTTGCGCTCCCAGAGGCGAGCTGGATGAGGGGGAGCTCTCTGGATGTGCATGGAGGGTTCCTGTGTTGGCATCGTGGACGGCAGCCAAGCTGAAGGTGGGCCGTGCAGTAGTGCAAAGTGCTGTTGTGATGCTGTAATGCCCTGTAACGCCATGCGAAGTGACAGGGAGCCACTGGAGTGTCTTGTCCACAGGACCTAGTGATTCATCAGTCGAGGGGGTTGTGTGTGTGTGTGTGTGTGTGTGTGAGAGAGAGTCTCTCCCTCTCTCTCTCTCTCTCTCTCTCTCTCTCTATGTGTGCGTGTGTGTGTGTGTTTGTGTGCGTTTGTGTATGAATGTCTGTGGCTGCAAATGTGGGTCCTTAGCCATTTTCTCACTAGATCCTCCCTGGAGGCCTCATGGGGGTCTCACCATCCCCTGTCCTCCTCCTGTGTGTTCTGCCCACAGCAACATGGATCAGGGGGGGAGGACACCTTCTCTCTGGACAACTAGAGCTGCAAAACACAAACGTTTGCAAATGTTTGTGTGTGCCTCCATTTATGTGTATGTGTGTGTGCCTCCATTTATGTGTATGTGTGTGTACGTCTGTGTGTGTGTGTGTGGGTGTGTGTGTAGGTTGTTGTGTGTGTTTGAGTCAAAATGAGAGTGAAAGACTGAGGAAAATAGAGACCATACACAAATCAAAACATACTATAGGCAGACCTTCCTGTGTACAGTATATCTACAAGACTGCCTGTTCACATATAGTGTGTGTATATTCTAATTGTGGATATGTGTAAGGGTGTATGCATGCTGTGTGTGTGTGTGTGTGAGAGAGAGAGAGAGAGAGAGAGTGTGTGTGTGTGTGTGTGTGTGTGTGTGTGTGTGTGTGTGTGTGTGTGTGTGTGTGTGTGTGTTTTGCCGCCATTCAAATTCATAATGGCTATTTGTCCACCAGTAATTGGGCTGTACTCATACATCCCCAGGGACTTGTGAAAAGGCCCATATTACTGGAGCACTTGACTAATGCTATTTTCATGAAATCCTGCAATTCCAATTCCGGGGGAGCACTTTTCTAAAGTCCTTATAACACAAGCAAGTATTTCAGGTTATATCTAAATGTGCGATTTTCAGCTGACAGCAGTGCAGGTTAACTATATAGACATCAAATCATTTGCATCTTCACTTTTAGTGTTTGTGTGCATGTGTGTGCATGCGCACGTGTGTGTGTGTGTGTGTGTGTGTGTGTGTGTGTGTGTGTGTGTGTGTATGTGTGTGTGTGTGTGTGTGTGTGTGTGTGTGTGTGTGTGTGTGTGTGTGTGTGTGTGTGTGTGTGTTACGGGGTGTCATTAGATGCTCATGCAATATTTCCAAGGTGTTTATGCTTTATCATGAAGCAGTCAAGGCTGAAATGAACTTTTTAATTTGTTAACAGTGGGATGCGGGTGCACTGATAGGTTTATGATTCTGCCCCTAACAGTTTCTCAAAATGCAAATCAACCCCTGTTGCTACGCAGCTGTGAGACGTGGTTAGGATGAAGAAACTTGTTGGATGTCATAAATTGGCTTGATTTTGTCCTAATGTGGCCTCTTGAGAAATAAAACACAAATAATATAATTACATAAACTGTTTAAGCAATTAAAAAATGGATTACAAATTGGCAATTAACAGCAGGTAGATAACGCATCTATCATTTATCATTTTACTATTTTTATTAAGTTTTTTCTCCAAAATGTGTGTGCATGTGTGTGAAGATACAGTGAGTGTGTGTATGTACAGTATATGCTTGTGTGTGTCTATTTGTGTGTGTGTGATTGTTTGTGTGTGTATGTGTGGATGTGTGGATGTGTGTAAGAAAGCGAGAGTGAGTGTGTGTTTATGCTTACGTGTGTCTATTTGTGTGTGTGATTGTTTTTATGTGTGTATGTGTGTAAGAAAGCGAGAGTGAGTGTGTGTATGTGTGTTGTGTGAGTGCGCTTGTTTGTGTGTGTGCGTGTACAGTATGTGTGTGTGTGTGTTTGTGTTGTCTGTTCTTCCCAGCACCCGTGCGTGGCTGTGCTCCATGCGGCAGGAGAGTCCAGCAGGAGCGCTCGGTGGCCTCACGGCTGGCCCCCCCACCTGCGCCCCACTGCGTGAGGCCGGCCTAATGAGAGGAGCCCCGGCCCTCCTCCCGCGCGTGACAGGCCCGCCTCAAACCACCGCCAGGCCCTTGATGGGAGGTCCAGTCCGGGATGAGAGGAGAGGAGTAGAGAGGCTGTCACGTCAAGTGGAGAGGAGAGAAGAAGAGACGAGGTTAAGGGGAGAGGAGGGAGGAAGAGCCAGTCCTTTTGGGGTCAGCTCCCTGGAGACTGGGGGAGAGAGGGTATGATATGGTGGACAAAGACTGACTCCATGTCAAAGGTTTCAATGGGTGTTTGTTTGAGTACTGTAGTGTGTGTGCATGTGTGTGTGTGTGTGTGTGTGTGTGTGTGTCTGTTTGGAGGTAAGTAAGTTCCGAACAGTAAGTGCATGGAAGATATTCCCTGTCCTTCTGTAGGAACTAAATGTGCAGATAATAAAATCACTGACCATGTGGTTTTCAATTCAAAACCTCTCTCTCTCTCTCTCTCTCTCTCTGTCTCTCTCTCTCTCGTCCCCTTGTGTGGCTTAATGGCGCTGTCCCCTTGCTGTAGCTTTGATGTCCTTTATCACAGATCTCCCGACACCAGTTTAATAATCCGTGACCATCCAGTGAAATATCTGGTGATTGCAAGATATTAGATATGAAAATGGAACAAGTTCAATTTCAGCAATGCATGTGACCTGGTTTTCTTTTCTTTGGGGTCTCAAGGGTGGCACATATCAGTGTCATGTGATGTAATGAAATGAACACTATTAGGACCCATACTATGAGTAACTTTAAACATTTCCATATCTTAGTTCCTGTCAAAGTCACGCACGAAAACCATTTTTAATGTTTTGATCTGTTGTTATGGGGTAATTCGGACAAAGCATAATCATTCAAACTGGCAGCAGAGTGGCAGAAAGTTATTTCACCTTTTTAAATGCTAAAATGGAGCTATGCATTGTATGAACTGCTTTGCTGTTTGATGTCAATAATGAGCAGCTGAATGCAAATGGCTATTTATCCTTTCAACCAGCAAAACAGACTCAGCCTTGAGTGCATTTTTTATTTGTTATTGCAAATTCAATTTTTAAATGGGATTTTTATGTGCATGTTAAAACAATCTAGTATGTGTAACTATACTATAACTGCAACTAAGATAACTCTAAAGTGAAACAAAAATGTTTGTGATAATATAATAATTTTTGGCTTTGCCTTTGGCTGAGAATCGCAAGAATTGTGTCTAAAGATAAGTCCACTATTTATGTACAAAATTGTATTCCCCCCTCTTTATCTTCATATGAAACATTAAACTCATGTGCGACCAAAACAATCTGATCTGTTAGTCTGATAAAGTTGCATCATAACATTCTTACTGCACCACCATTCTAAATTATGTAGCACAGCACGGGTAACACCGCAACAGTTAAGTAAGATAAATTGTGGATTACTTTTCTGACCATGTTTAAATCCCTCCTGTTTGTACCAACACCAGTAGGCACAAAGGAAATTCAACAACAAAACAGCAGCGCTCTCTTTCATATTCCCAAGCAATGGTCCAACCATGAAAACAGACACTGGATTTCAGGCTAAATTTGGATCCCGCAGCTTTGCACTGATCTTCAAAAACACAGCCTGTAGATTTCCATATTTTATTCTGGCAGGCAGACGTTAGCCACGCTACAGCACTTTAACTGAAGGGGAAGCACAAGCAAAGGAGCTGGTCTGGCTGGATGGAGCAGGGCCTGGACTGGCCTCTCAAATGGCCCCAAGTGTTGGCCTATGATCACTCCACTCACAGCCACTATACACTGGCTCACTTTGAACGCCTTGGTTAAAAAGAAATGCCCACTCAAATAGGAAAGCATTCTGCTGTGTTCAATACAGAATTATTAAATAAACGCGGTTAATATTAATGTTTTTGAATGCACGTTGGACGTGTATCTCTTTAGAGATATTTACTTGTGGTCGGGTAAATGACTTCAGTTAACCCATCTGTCTTGCACAGGCTAAAGGATTGTGTTCCTTGCTCAGCTGCAGTAGCAGTGGATTATATTGATAATAAAGACATTAGTTTGATCTATGGCTGAAAAACATTGGATTATGGAACCGCTCCGGAGCCCTTTGAGTAAACAATTATTTTTCATATTGTCCTTGTGGGACGTGCGATATTGAGTGTGAGGATTAGCTTACTCTTGGTGCTTGTGCTGGCGTGCCAGCGCCATTTCTTCATTCGCGCGCGCTTTTGGCACGTCGTTGACGCCGAAGCGGTGGTGAGGAGCCATAAATTGGGAGGGAAAAAAAAATGCTGCCGCTGATGCGGAATTAGCTTGCTGTGATTTGTGAAAAACGATACTCTCCGGGAAACGTCGGGCCTTTCCAGAGGGCATTTCGAAAAGCGCCTCTGATGTTAACAAATCACACGTCGGAGACCCTCGATGCCATCTGATCATCTGCCTGATATGTTTTTGATTGGTGTAATTATTCTGTTTATGTGAGACAGAAGCCAGGGATGATAGAACTGCAAGAGGAGGGGGGCGCGGAGAACTGGGCAGTGGCCTTTTAGATCGAGCACTTTGATCGAGACCTTTGTCACCAGGCCAGACACATCCCCGATGGTTGCCAAACGACAAAGCCTGCAGTGGACTTTTGAACATTTGCTGCTGTCACATCGAGCAGCGAATCAATTCCTTTAAGATTGCTTTAGAGACATCTATATGAACATAAACAAATAACAATAAAACCTTCAGTAGCCTCCGATATTTGTGAAAACCAATCCATTCTATCGGTTTCCTCTGAATGCTTTGCCTATTCCACCGAGGCCTCACAGTCTTTGCTTGAACGGATGGTTGTGTCAAGGGTGCCAAGGAGGATTACTGCCACAGTTAAACGGCACGCCATTCAAATACAGGTCCCTGGGTCATGTTGCATTGCTCAAATTGTTTTTTGATTAGGGGGGGCCTCTGGCCAAACAGGACACTGTTGTCCTGCCTACTTTGAAATACAAGCCCCCGGCAGTTGGCAAATCCGGGCTGGATTTGGGGTGAAGCGTAAGGCAAGGCCTGCATGAAAAATCTACCTTTATCTTGAAAGAGTAGCCAATTTCCAGACACCAGGAGAAAAAAAAGAAGAGGGAGGGGGGGAAAAAAAGAAAGAAAGAAACAACACACTAAGCGGCTGGTCTAAGGTTTCTAAACCCCAGTCTCACCTGACATGGAGAGTGGAATCGGATCCCCAGCTGCATGCCAGTGTTTATTTAGCTCTCCTAGACTAAGGAACAGGACACAGGCCATAAATGCCAGGAGGACCGCTGCTTTTTTCCTCCTTTGCGTAGGCAGAGTCGTTATTCGCTCGGACCATGGCATTCCATCACGGAGAGCGAGTCGAGCCTCCACGGCGGTGGAGAGTTTCAGGCTCTCGGGGTGGACGTCACACTGGGTGTCGGCCTCGCTCCAAAAAATGGGCTTCATGCTTAAATTACAGTGCCACTTAATTCAATATTTCTGGAGTCGCGGCGATTACCCGTCGAGGAAATTCATCCATTTCATCCTTGGTGTTTTAAAAGGAGTCCCCAGGGTCAAGCTCTCACCCTGCGAGTCACATCCCATTTAAACGTCTTTATGTTGCTTTGATGTCACAATTATAGGGGGCTCAGCTTGGGGGGGAAGTCACAGAGAGATCCTCTGTATCCCTCCCAAGTCCTGCTGAGCAAAATGCATACATCATTACTTTAGGGCATGAAACACTATATCCAGCAGTTTAATATGGCAGGCCTTATCAGCATATCCTCCTCACCAATATTTACAGTATATTTATACGCTTACTACAAAATTAGCCAGAATCACATTTAGATAAACCCTTTGTCTTGATCAGCAGGGATTCTAAAATGCCCTAACACACACAAAGCACACGCGGACACGTGCACACACACACGCACTCGCACACACGCACGCACACACACACAATGTTTTCACTCATTTAACATGTCGGCCATGATTATCCTGGTTGTGTCTCTGCAAATAGACCAATGCTGCATTGTGTCCCTGTAGCCCATGCCGCTGGTTGAGCAAATCTCCAAGGGACACACTGACAGGAAAGAGCTGGAGCTAAATAGGTTAGCATTGTAATGTGAGAAAGAAAGACACTTCATGCAGCTCACAGAGCACTTGTTCTGACCAGACAGGAAAACAAAACAAAAAAGAGACATTGACCAGGAGCCCACCAACATAAAAATATGCAGCCACCTCTATAAGAAGAATCAGTTGACCAATGATAACAGATGCGTTAGTAGCTTTGGAATGTGTCAGCTCTGAGGCAATAAAAGTTCATGGAAACCATCAGGTTATGAGTTCAGCAGTTCAGGGTGCTGAGTAGGGGCGAGTGTGTGTGTGTGTGTGTGTGTGTGTGTGTGTGTGTGTGTGTGTCTGTCTGTGTCTGTGTCTGTGTCTGTGTCTGTGTGTGTGTGTGCTTGCGTGCGTGTGTAAGAGAAAGAGAGTGGAGAGAGAATCACTTCACTTTTCCTAATAGCGGATGACCTGCTGGTAACGTAGTGTGGAGAGAAATGTTTCTTTGCGTCCAACTGTTGAGATTTGATCAAAATTGCTATGATCTGTCTCTTTTCAATACAGTTACAATAAAAGCTGATCAACATATAATTGTCATGAAAGGGCTCTAAGAATGGACGAAACCTGTAGACTCCATAGAAGCAGAAGTATAAAGAGTGTTTTTGTTCTGTGTGTGTGTGTGTGTGTGTGTGTGTGTGTGTGTGTGTGTGTGTGTGTGTGTGTGTGTGCGTAACTTGCAACAAGCAGGCGTGTTAGCATGGGTGCTAAAAACAAGGCTGTTGCCATGGAGTCAACAGTGGGGGGGACCAAATGTGCATGGCAGGTGAAATCAGTTCCTGCCGTTCTATTAAATGTACAAATTCATCAACACATTGGGTAACATGTTTATTTATATCTAATAGTTCTGTTTTTCCCCCATTTTAGCATGGCATTCAAATTCCATTGAAAGCTGAATAAATTACCACCATAATTGCAATCATATGAACATACATGTGTGCATTGGTATTGAAAATATGACAAAATATTGTGGCCAAAGCAAAAACAGTCGGTGCGAAACAAAGCAAAAACAATTTGTCTAACGCAGCAAAAAACAGGTAGAGTGGTACAGTACACTCTGTGGACATGTGCAAGGGGGCTGGTGGACATGTAGAGTGTGGTGCTGTGGCTGTCTGGCTGCATTACAGTAACAACTTGAGCTAAAACCGATTGTTTTACTTTTTTTCCGTACCGAGAGTAATGTCAAAACTCGCTGGATTTCTCCTTTAACTACTGTAAGATCATCTCACTTCTGCACTCCCTTTCTCTGTCAGCTATTTAACCATTTAAAATAGCATTTTCCAGTTTGTGATTTTATAAGTGATTATTTTGGACTACGGTGAGAGCATTTTGCACATTGTTGAAAATTGTTAAAATGTCTCAGAGAATATTTTGATTATTGCTTTGGCTAAAAGCTATGGGTGTTAGCGTCTCTCTGGGGGTGGCTAGGGAGGTTACAGGGAGGCTACCGTTACATGTGCATGATGGTGTGTTTACATTGGCAAGTGTGTGGGAGCATGCTCATGATTCTCAATGTGTGGTTGTGTCTGCATACATGTGTGTGTGTGTGTGTGTGTGTGTGTGTGTGTGTGTGTGTGTGTGTGTGTGTGTGTGTGTGTGTGTGTGTGTGTGTGTGTATGTGTGTGTGTGTGTGTGTGTGAGATCATGTGTCTGAGATATAGGGAAAGAGTGTGAGGAAGAACAAGTGTGTGTGTGTGTGTGTGTGTATCTGTGTGTGTGAGTGTGTATGTGTGGGAGAGGGAGAGAGTGAGAGAGAGAGTGGAAGTGTGTGTGTGTGTCTTAATGTATGTGTGTGTGAGTGTGTGTGTGTGTGCGTGTGAGTGGAAGTGTGTGTGAGTGTGTGTGTGGTACTGCAGCGCCCCACATGAAGATAAGCCCCGATGCGGTTTAATGTGGGATGGCTGCTGCTCGTCACCACTCCTGAAGTAGGTCACACACCAACTCTCAGAAGACTCGGAAAAATAATCCAATCTCTCATAGGCTGGGGAGCTTTCGGAGCCCAAAAAAACCTTTCTTCTCTTTGCTCAACGGAGCTATGAAGTTTAGAATTGGTACACCTGCTGAGAAAGACAGGATGTCAATTATAAGTAGCACTCACATATGCCAAAAAAAAAAAAAATCCCCATATACTGCCCAAGTGTATATAGATTTCGTGGTCATACTATGGATTTGTTGCATACAAGTTGTGACATGTCTGAAATGTATGTGTGATTCATATAGATGGTCCTGGCTGAATAAATGTTGCTCTAAGTGATGAAGTACAAGTCATGAATATAGGTTCAACACACTTTGCCATACTGCTATTGAATGGCAAAGCTGTCTATATGTCACTGCCAAGGACATGTTGAGTAACATACATCATGCCGTATACCCCTGGTGCGTTGTCACTGCAAATCAATCTAGTGAGTGTATTAACCTTGACAGCACAAAGCAAGCTGCTCATCTTAGCCAGATCAGTACGTCAATATTACAAAGGAGTTTGACAGACAACATTCACAGCTCCGAGCTGGGATGAAGCTTTCCAGTCCTTTTATCACACAGTGGCCAGTTTTGCATTGTTCCGCTAGTAAGCTAAGCACTGACGTTCATCATGTACATTAGAGCTTGATACGTTTAGTTAATGGTTTATAAAACATTTATTTACATCTAAAAGCATAATAATATGCAAAGCATAGTAAATCGGTTATTTGCATGTACTTTGCATACATTAACAGACCAGATCTCGGGAATGGGGAACAAGTGCCTCTCCTATAATCTTATTATAGAGGACTTCTTCCCCAAGGTGATTCTTCTGAAGTCAACTCCTTGTTTTCTTCTGCCTCCCATCCTTGTTAGTGGCTTGAGGAAGCTGTCTTGTAATTGATGCCATGCTGCCATTCCTCACTTTATCATCCGCCAAAGAAAAATGAAGAACAAACAAAGAAAGCAAGCATGGCATGTGACATGTCCAAACAACCACAGCGAGGACAGAGAGGTAACATGCCACGGCCTGACTGGAAGGCGTTATGGACCGAGCCAAATTTAGGCCACAGCCATGGGGTCATCTTCTGAAAAGTATTGATTTTCCATATGTCTCAGAGTAAGCGTAAACAACCATGCAGTCTCAGCGCTCATGGAAGACTCCAGCTGAGCTTGTCAGAGATGTCACATCACAGGAATCGATCGTTTATGAACATGTCTGGTGGGCACACACACACACACACACCCAAACCACACACACACCCCTCAATCTCTCTCTCTCTCTCTCTCTCTCTCTCTCTCTCCCTCAACTCCTCAACATGACCCACAAATGTCAGCACACACACACACACACACACACACACACACACGCACACGCACACGCACACGCACACGCACACGCACACGCGCACACACACATACACACACACACACACACACACACACACCAATAGTTTTATATCACTGAAAGGGAAGTGCCCAACAGCAAGTGCCAGCTAACAAATTGTCTAACAATTATCAACATGGGTGGAAGAGTCATGATACAAATGTCTCTTATGTATCTTTGTGTGTGTGTGTGTGTGGGGTGTTTGTGTGTGTGTGTGTGTGTGTGTGTGTGTGTGTGTGTGTGTGTGTGTGTGTGTGTGTGGCTGTGTCTCTGTATGACAGAAAGTGGATGACATTATACCAATATATTCAAATATCCATCTGTCAATTGGGGACTTTTTAAAATATTTTTTACACGCTCACCTGCTGATGTGCATCCACTGTCGAAAACCAAAAGTTTCAGACGATAACAGCATTTGCACTCGTTTTTTCCCTCTTGCAGACGGTTTCTCTCGTTTTATCCCATTTTTCTTTTTTTTCTTCTTTTTTTTTGGTCTTTTGATTGCCCCTCAAGTGTGAAGCCCAATCCTGTTCACCTTCCAGCCTCATTCGGCTGCCTGCGAAAAGCAAAAACTTGCTGGGCATGAAATATTCATGGGGCATAAAGCTATGAATCCATTGCTAAGTACTCTCCTCTTCCTCCACGGCTCTCACTTTGCCTTGCCAATGGGCCGGATGGTGTCATCAGTTTCCTTCGACTCAGAGTGCTGGGTCGTACCGCAGGCTTGCACACCATACACCACACAAACACAGACATCATAGTTAAAAGCATGGGGGCAGGCGGGCGGGAGGCCTAGGGGGGCTGGGTGGGTGGGTGGGTGTGTGTTGTGATGGGTGGGGGGGGGGGGATGGTGGACTGAGGATGCTGGACCAGAGAGCGCTTCGGAGAGCTCGCAGATTGGGTTTCCTTTTAAAGAGCTTGCGGGGAACAGAAGTGTTACAATCAGCGGGAACGATCACGGCGAAAATTCCGGGAAAGGCGGATTCGAAGTGGGGGGAAGGGGCGGTGCGGGCCGGAGTGGAGTGGAGCGGGCATCGCTCGGCCCGGGGTCCATTCCATCAATCACAGACGCCGCGTACAGGAAAAGGAGTTCTTTGGTAATCAGGTTTGGGCCCTCTCTCTCTGGCTTGACCGTGCATCTGCCGCCGACCCTGCTGCCCCCATCCATCATCGCGGGGAGAGGTAATGTGCGCGTAAGTGAGTTATCCCGCGATTCCGATTTGATTTGCTCTCTAAACATTACATCACTCTTTATATTGCATTATTAATTAGCTGGCCCCGTGGCCAGGGGCCCGAGGCACCGCCGCGCACGTTTTTACGGGCAAGGTTACCGGCCCGGAAAAAAAGGGTCCCGACACTCAAACATCTCTTCTAGATGGACGGAGATTCATTAGCGCACAGCTGGAAAGCTTTGAGACGGGTAACCTTCTGGAGAAACGGAACCATCAGCGCGATCTGCCGTTAAAGATACAGTACAGGTTCCTTCGAATTCGGCAGATAACGTCGCACCGCGTTGCATGTCGTAGGTTTGGACTCTAGCAATCGAGGTAACGTCCTCGTGATCTTACGTTTCTGCTCTGAAGAGCAATAAGGCAATACTCCTCCTCACTTTTGCATGAAAGTGGCTTTAGTTGACACTGCAAAATGATAATATGAATAAAACAAAAGCAGCTCGAATTCTCCCTCCCTCTCTTCCCAGTGCCACACTTAAGAAGACACATCATCTAAGTCTCTCACATTCACACTTCTTTCACTCTCTGCAGTCTCAGTCTCCTCTCCAGCCAACTCGTTCACTTTGAAGAGGAAGAGAACATTTCTCTGTGTGCCCTAACAAGCATACTGAAGGCCTCATGCCTATTTCTTTCTCGAGGTCAGGCTCCATGTAAGTCTACAGTCCACTCTGTGGGCAGTAAAGACTCCATTCTAGCTGAGGTTTCACCATAACACACAGAGAACACTGCCGACACGCTGGCTACACTGTCACTCTTCTTACAATTTACGACCAGGAGAGTCTCGCCCAGATGACTGAGCAGGTGCTCTTAAAATAGGTCACAGACACAGACCTTGAGGGTCAGGAAACGTCTGAAAAACAGAGTGTGTTTTGAAAAAGGCTAACACATTCTCCTCCAGCCGTGTCTGTTATGCAGAACACCTGGAACAAATCTCTAGAAACAGTTTTACTCTCGGAGACTTTTACTATCCTGTCAACAGAGTATCCTGCTTTACCTTTTCCTCAAGACGACATGACAAAACAGATGAGATTCACTATGGACTATGCAGAAACATGGAAACAACGCAAAACAATGACGACATTAAAGCAACAATAAAGCTATTTTTTTAGATGTACTGTATTTTCATCGTCCACAATTTCAATGAACAAATGTTTTTCCTGATGCCAAAAACAACGTCCAGTTCATACAAGTCATTAAACTGACTATAAATGCAGAGCCAGTTTTTGACTGAAACTGTGCAGGACACAGCTAGACACAATAGCTATTTTCCACTGAACATTTTGGCCAGGGATACCATTGATTTTTCTGCTAGAAATGTCATTGATGTGTGGATCTATGAAATTAATCTCCCCAATGTATTGTTTTTTAAAGAAAAAAAATAAAAGTTTTTATTTTTTATTATTATTATTTTCATTCTATTTTCCACTTTTTTCAAGTGAACTTCAATATATTTTGGAGGCATAGCTGTATGGCCCATCAAGTTTTGTCCCTTCAGCTACTTTTTATTGCCATTTCTGAACCACTCCCTACCCAAAAAAATAATTTTAATAGCCAAAGTCAAAGCTATCAGGCCTCCAAGTATCGGCGGGCCCCATCTGATCTGGTTGAGTGTGAGGACTGGCCAGGAATGTCAATGCCGAGTGGCTCAGATAGCACATCTAAGCCTTGTCACAGTCTTCTCACTCGCCACAGAGCACCCAATAGTCTAGACCATTTCTCTTTATCAGTATAAAGTGAAATGCACGAAGCACATACACACACACACACACACACTCTTTCTCCCTCTCTCGCTCTCTCTCACACATACACAACCACACACACACACACACACACACACACATACACACACTCTTTCTCCCTCTCTCACTCTCTCTCACACATACCCACCCACACACACACATAGACATAGACACACTTTCTCTCTCTCACACACACACACACACACACACATAACCACACACCCATACAGTCACTCACTCAATCAGTCACATCTTACACTAATAGACTTCCATAATAAAGTGCAGCTGGAGCCAATTTTCTCATCATGTATGTGATAAAACGTCAATTGGCATGACTCGGAGTTACCCTACATGGACGCTTGTTTTGTTCCCAGTGGCAGGAAACTATGACTGCTTCCAAATGTACGTCGTTAGCCGCCCCCCTTACACCACGCGGAGTCTCTCTTCAAGTCGTTTTGCTAACGGACCATCAAGATCTATTACAGTTTGCCATGCTTCCCTTCAGCTAAGCATGATGGCTATTACAGCCGATGGTGTTTGACAGGTAAGGCGATCCTGGCCCCTTTTGGCATGTTTGATGAAGCCGGGGCAGAGCTTGACTTCTCTCACCCTCCCTCAGTCTGACGCCCCATGTCAGTGGCCTCCGCCTCTTTGAAAAAAGGGGGTCTGGAAGTCTTCAAACTCCCGAAAAAAAAACACACACACGTCACTGTCTCTTTTTTGTGTTTTTCTTTGTTTGTATCCTCCCATCTATTCATCCAACTCTCTCTCTCTTTCTCTCTCTCTCTCTCTCTCTCTCTCTCGTTCTCTCTCTCTCTCTCTCTCTCTCTCTCTCTCTCTCTCGATATTCCTTTGTCCTTCTTGTCTGTGGAGAGAGGGAGGAGTGGCTCTTAGTCTTCCGGTCTTTGAATGCTACATGTAGGCCAAGGCTTCAGGGACCCCCTCAGAGAAAGCCAACCAATCTCAGCCTGAGGAAGAAAAAGGCAGGTGGGCCGAACACTCCTCTTAGAAAATGTTCATCTCTTGTCCAGCGCTTAAAAATAAGTACAATGTCCAAAAAGGACTGAATAGGAGGATTAGAGCCACTCAGAATATCTCTTAGATGAGTGGCTGCATACATTAAACGACCATGTGCTGTGCGATTCTATAGGTTTCCTTCTATAGCCCAAATTGACACGGAATTCTACTTAATCTTATTTCAAGTTTCAATATATTCACTAAGGCAATTCAATTCTACAACATTTGCTATACAGAACCTGCACCTTACAGCTTCTTCCTTTAATACTTGATTTGGTCCATCATGTTTCCTAATATGCTCATGAGGGTCTTTTTAGCACTGAAACTAGCACTGATTCAAGGGGAATGACTTTTCCCGTCTAAGTGATTTCTCCTCACAGTCAGTATAGTAAAGGGAATTGGTGGTGGAAAAAGCCAAAGGAGGACTTCCATTTCATCTGACATTTCCTTTCAGTATTATCACAGGTGTGGGGAACAATTGCACTGCTGTTGCAATGTTTCACAATGATCCTTTTCATGAAAAGACATCAAATAGCTGACATTATGTATCGTTTAACTATTAGTATCATTTTTAGAAACTGAAATGTTACTCCTCTATTGCATCAAACGTATCTATTTGCTAAATGTTCCTGCCACTGTTGCACATAATCCGGAATTGCTCCAGGGAGACTGACCCTGTAGGCTGTAACTAATTTATACCTGTAAATCGTTTTTGCCAGCCAAATGCATATAGAGATGCATATAATTGAGTGATCAGTGAATGGGCACTGTGAATATACAGTGAGGCAATTAAAGGCAGATAATGTGCAACTTTGCTTAATCACTGATGGCCTGCCATTTCTCCTTTGACATAAAAGGTAAATCTCCGCCTCACTTCCTGCAGTAAACAGTAGCTTTAAAGAGCGCCCACACTTAACAAGCACACATTCTGTTTAGAGTGGACTGTTCAAGGGGTTTACAGCATTTGCCTCAATTCTTCAGCCCAGTACCTTTCCTATAAAACAATCCTCCCTCCAAAACCACATTTGTCTTTCACTTTGGCATTGATACCACTGAGCCATGTAAGGATGTGTGTGTGTGAGTGTGTGTGTGTGTGTGTGTGTGTGTGTGTGTGTGTGTGAGAGAGAGAAAGAGAGTCTGTGGTGTGGTCACAAGTCAGAATGGTCATGTCAATAGCTCTCTGTAACCTGAACCTGGTGGTTGGCGAAGACCTCATTCTCTAAAGTACTTGGAAGAGTACAAAATTTAATATAAAGCCCATCACCCTTTGAGAAACACTGAGGCCATAAACAAGGCTATTCATGTTTATGATGTTTCCCTTGACTTACCTAGGGACAAAAAGACATAACGGCACATTTCCAATACCTATCTACTTTAATATGTAGCTTTCCTGGAAGGCAATGAGAAAGTTCTACTTTTCTATCTTAATTTAACTTGTGAAAAACGTCATTGCAATCTCTGCTACTGCTGCTTTCAAGCCTTTAGCTTCAAAATGAAACACGGTTAAAGTCTTCTAACAGCAGCATTGCTGCAGAGCTCCACCGCTGGAGTATTCATTTGTAAAACAACAGCAGACAAGACTTCTCGGCCCCTCCGAAAGCTCTACTTACAAGAAATCAAACCTCAACACAGCGCCCAGTTTGTATTCTCTGTGGAGGCAGATGCCGGTGGAACACAGTGTTGTGGCTGCAGTGCATTTTTATGCAGCCAGGAAACCATTTCAGCCACGCCGTGTTTGTTTTTGTCCCCTTCTGTACACTAAAAACAAGTATCACATTTGCCATCCGGGCCTTTTGGACTCGTGTCAGCGTAATGGAGATGCCGGTGCGTTGATAATGATATGAGTAAGTCCATTTGTCTGGCTTATTTAATGAGCCGCAGATTACTCTATCGCGTTGTGCCTTTGTGTGTTTTTCAGTGTCAGGAAGCTATGACCTTGACTCCGACGCACTTTCACACCAAAAGAGCCGGAGTGCTGTGAATAATGTCTCCCAGCAGCTGTTTCAGTTTGCAGGCTTTAGCAGTTACTGCATTAAACTCTCTCTCTCTCTCTCTCTCTCTCTCTCTCTCTCTCTCGCTTACCTGCCTGTGTTTGTGTTGTGGGCTATCTCTGGGCAGTCAGATTATGGATCGTATGTAAATATCACCGTGGCCTTTCTACTCTGCTCCCATGGACCGACTCTCATGTTTGAGAGAGTGAGTGTGGGTATAGGAGAGAACCCTTTCAGGCCACACACACACACACACACACACACACACACACACACACACACACACCTACACACACACACACACACACACACACACATTGATTCCAGCTTCAGGGGGAGACTGGGTGTGAGGGGAGGATCTTTGTTTATGTGTCATGCCCCGAGCATATGGGGGCTCAGCAAATCTTCCATCCCAAACACAGAAGAGTAAATAAACAATCCGCCCCCACACCCCTACATAACGACTGACACACACACTCTCTCTCTCTCTCTCTCTCTCTCTCTCTCTCCCTCTCTAC
>NC_085004.1:18727381-18732381 GCF_963854185.1 Sardina pilchardus | reverse complement strand
GAGAGAGAATGTGTGAATGTGTGTTTAGCTCATGTTTTCATTGCATAATATTCCATTAATAAATACCATACGGAAATGAAATGGAGACACTTCTATGTTAGGCTATATACTACGATTTACTCTTGAAAGTGGCCCATTTCTCATTTATGTCATACATCTCTCATATACTTTTACATACATTTACAGTAATAGGGTTTGTGCATGTTGTTTGGCTGTTATACTTTATATAATGATTTAATAAAAATAAAAGCAGCTAGCGCTAACAAACTAACAGCTACATTGCTGTGGTAGACCGCGGATGGGCAACTTTCATGACTAAGAGGGCCACAATTTTTTTATCATCACCATCAGAGGGCCAAATGTGGCTGCGCACTTTCGCACATCTGACATGAGAGAAGCTACAAAATAATTCTGAATAAGAATAAAATGTATATATTTCATTTTTTTCATGCTCAAATGCATTTTTAATAGGCCTATGCATTCCCTAACGACAAATACAAGGATTTTACAGCCATGAGTGATATTAATTTCAGTGCAAAGGGCTCACATAAATCACCATTCATAGCAAAAGACTGAAAACCAGTTAGTGCAACATAGCCTCATATTCAATGCATTTATGCTCCCACTCCATTTTTAAGAATGTATCACATTTCCTAACGTCCATGGTGAGAGTACAGATGTGATGTAACATCTGTAGCCTAGCCTACTCTCATCCAACACAAAGAAGTAGCCTACTTGCAGTCATGCATGATTTGTCTCAGCTTCCCCTCGACATAATCGAGAATGTCAACAATTATGTGCGTCGGGACAAAGACCGTTTCGAAGTTTTTCTCTCCACCAAGGAGGTTATGTTTTTATCGGAGTTTGTTGGTTTGTCTGTATATGTTTGTTTGTTCGCAAGATAACTAAAAAAGTTATGGATGGATGCAAGAGGAGGTGATGTGTTCGCTTGGAGGAGGTTTGCGCACTCTGAGTGATTTTATAGTAGACTTTCGACTAGCAACTAGCGCTATCTGCCAAGTGAATCAATCTGGCATTCAGATAGGCTACCTTATTTCAGTCAAATTGTCTGTTATTTGATAGGCGGGATCAATGTGAAACTAAGTCAACATGTGGTGCAAACAGTAAGCTCTTGTCACGTTTTACTGATGGAGATGGGATGTTAGCTCTGCCAGCTAACGTTAGATTAAAAATAATGTGAAATTAGCTATTGACATTTCTTACTTTTCTTTGTGTAGTCGGAAATGGCGGATAACATTTGACGTGGTGCTGGATGTGTCGGATATTTTTGCGCTGCACACCTTGCACTCGGCGAATCGTTTCTTTTGTTGAGTTGAATAGTCTTTAAGTCCAAATGTTATGATTTTGGGAACACTGGCTGCTGCAATAGCAGCAGAACTGGTAACAGCTTCCACCTTCTAAACCCCGACCGCTCTACTGTAGATGGCGGGCGCGTCACCTAGCACCTAGTAGAGAGGTTGCCAGGTTCGCCCACATGCAACAGGAAATATCCAATCGAAAATCGTTTTTATTATTATTATTCACCAATTAACCAAGACAGCAATGACTTGTCGAGTCATTGCATGCAAGTCTAAGTCAAGTCTCAAGTCATGAGTAGCAAGTCCAAGTCAAGTCAAGTCTTTTCTCACTGTTGATCAAGCAAGTCACAAGTCCTCAATCTGGCGACTTAAGTCTGACTCGAGTCAAGTCACTAGACTCGAGTCCCCCATCTCTGGTGTGCGTGTGTGTGTGTGTGTGTGTGTGTGTGTGTGTGTGTGTGTGTGTGTGTGTGTGTGTGTGCATGCCTGTGTTGGGCGGATTAACATTTTCAAAAGTATGTGCGTGTGGGTGTATGTGAATGTGTGTGTGGGCATCTGCCTGAGTGTGTGTTTCTCAGCAAATACGTATGTGTGTGGGCCTGCATGTTGAAAGTGTGTGTGTGTGTGTGTGTGTGTGTGTGTGTGTGTGTGTGTGTGTGTGAAAGTGAGAGAAAATCAGGAAGAGTGAGGGAGGAAGATGGACAAGAGGGAGATAGATATATGGGGAGAGTGTGATTGAGTGGGAGTATTAATGCGAGGGAGAGATGTCTATCACGCTGTGTGTGTGTGTGTGTGTGTTGTGTCTGTGTGTGGCTATCGGTGTGTGGGAGAGGATGAGGGAGTTATTCTGTGTCGGACTGTTTGTCTGGGCCTTGTAAATGGAGAAGAAATATTCGCATTTGGATTCATTTGGATTGGCACCTCTAAAAAAGATGGACTGTTGACTCCATCGATTTCGAAAAAGAAAAACATCCCTTCACCAAAATATGCATCTGAGTGTCTTACCCGCCATGAATCACCCTTAGCCTCGCTAGCCGAGCGGACAGAGTCCTGCTTCCTTCCCCCCGAATTCTCAGACTGTTACTTATCGTCTGTTTATTTATATAGATGATGGCAGTCTGACCTTCGGGCCTAATCCGTAAGATTAGCTCCCCAACTGCCCAGCCAGGGTCATTGATCTGTTTTCCCTGCGTGCTCCAGAAATGGTTAAGTGATGGACCTTTGAGGGAGTGAAAGATCCCTCCAGTCCGTGCGAGGCTTTCTAATATAAGCAAAATACTTGTTGTGTGTCCGCCGCCGCGAAAGAGAAGGAGGAGAGCACAGCTGTGGACAATTAGGATCTCGAGGAGAACAGGAAGATTCCATTTGCATTTGTACGGCTCGCGTCGGCAGCAAATGTCAGCTCAAGCGGCTTGCGACGGGAAGCCATCGCATTATTCCCGGAGAATGGAGATGAGCTCAGGCCTCCATTACATGCTAATATCAGCAATATGATCCACAAATTTGGGCTTATTACGGAGCAGCATCAAATAGATGGGGGTGGGGGTTGGGGGTGGGGGTGGGGGGGGAGTAAACAATGAAAGAGGGCTATTTAATTTGGGCTTTTTTCGTCTTCGTCGGGAATTCTCGAGGATACTATGAATAGTGATGACTTCTCACACCTCAGGCCCCTGCCACCGCCACTTTTCTTTTCTCAGTAGATGAGCGCTCATCTTCAACAATGAGCCCGCGCTGCTGCTGTGCCATTTTTAGTTCGTCTCCTCTCTGCCGGAGACAGAGACGGGACTGTGGGCGTCGAAGTGAAGCTACCGCACAACTTTGTGAGGAGTTGAAGCAAAAGACAAGGCCACCCACAACATGGCGGTGTAGTTGATTCGGCGGTTATTCTTGGAATGCAGAAACAGTAAGAATCACAGTGGTGTCCAGGTTTATTTTTTTATCTATTAGATTTCATGGCAATAGAAAAGGTTGTACAAATCTTACATTGTTGATTTATAATGACATTTTTATCATATATCCCTCTGCATTATGGACCGTTCAACCCAAAAGGATGAGTCATTATGTAGGCTATCTCTCTCCACAAACCTTATAGTTAAACTACACCGGACCAGGGATATGAATACACATGCCATGTCCTCCACCCTGAAAGAGATTCTCAGAACCTTTGAATTGTTATAAGCCAAAGAGAAGCTCAGAGAAGAATTCAATGGTGAATTCAATGAGCCTGACTCTCATGTACTGTAAGGCGTCTAGGGATGCATATCCGCATCAGGGGTTGGAGCCAAGTCTTACAACATCTATACAATGTACTTTTCAATACATTTCAAATAAGCAAGTGATAAGTGTTGTATTCAAGTAGTATCTTGAGTAGAGTCGTATATTGCAGATTCTTTACAGAAAGTGAGCCTTTCAAACCCCAACATTGCAGTCACTGCACCATAGCTTCATACAGTAACTTCTCCTTAACCCTCTAACCGCCCGTTTTTTTTTTTTTATTTTTGCATAAAAAATTCAAAAGGCCATGGCTTGAAAGTGGTCAGAGATAAAGTCCTACTGTAAATGTGAAAATCATTAAGTATGAACTAAAGTTTATAAAGGGAGTAAATTTACTCATCTAATTTGCATATTATGACGTCACAGGATGGCAATAGCGTCAAATTATGCACATTTCAGTAAATACTGATTGTTGAACACATTTGAGCAGTTTTACTTTGATTTTTGCAATTTCTCCGACATAACAAACAAACAGGACCACAGCCACATGTAAACCAACAATAGTAAACTATTAGTATTACCACAATCCCTATGTTACTATATAATAAAGTAGCCTGGTCAAATCAGTTCCTATCGCGGATGACTTTGTAGTTCTTCAGAGCCCTATTTTTACTAGACCTGCTGTCTGTACCATGTCAATTACAGACACTATCATCATGATTATCACTGGCACCAAGCACACCATGCTTATTTGAACCCTTTGGTCAACATTGCTGCAGGTAAACATTGACATACACACGCAAAGACCCACCTCCATTCACAGACGCATCTTGACTGTCACTGCCAATGAACGACCGATCATAATCTCCAAAAGGCAGATATTCTCCTTCAGAATCAGAGTAGGTGAATGGCAGACCCAAGACTTCATAGCACACGACTTTGTTTTTTAACATTTGCCGTTTTTCTGCTTCAATTTGTGCATAGCGATCGCGCATTTCACTTCCGCGTTATAAACAGGAAATGCGTCTTTTTTTTTTGTTTCTCGCGAGTAATACAGGCACTTCCTGAAAACTTTTTTACTCGAATTTGGGCTTGAATCGAAGCTCTGGATGTCTGCCAACTAGTGGTGGAGAGTACAAAGGCGATTTGTCACCCTACTCGGATCTACCGTCTGTTTTAATCAGTGATGTTGCTTGTCGCCGTACGGCGCCTTGGGCGGTTAGAGGGTTAAGTCTATCTTTGGTGAAGCATTTCCGTAAGACAACAAGCTCTCACTCTCTCGCGACACAGTAGCAAAGCGAGCGCCCCAATTAGCATTTAGCAGCGAGCGGACTGACAAAAGGCCTTGTGGAGAGCAGCTGACTTCATTAGGCGTGCTCTAGGAAGTGCCAGGCTGGCTGGGGCTCCTTCAGTGGCTCCAACCCCACGCGCTCGCCCATGAGAAGCGTATAATTATTAGCTATTAAA
>NC_085004.1:18712381-18724881 GCF_963854185.1 Sardina pilchardus | reverse complement strand
TTGTTAGGCGTGACTGTTGTGTTTGCTTTGCCTGGAATGCAAATGTCTAATTAACTGGTTAGGCTTAATCACTTTCTGAAATGGTTTCCTTCGCCTCAGAACATTTCTCAAATTGCTTTCATTGCCGTTCCCCACCTTGCATGAAATAGGCAGTGGGATCATTCAAATCCTGAAAGGAATGACACAGGTGATTTGATCAGCGGGAACAGAGAGCGCTGTCACGCGGAAGACCGTGCGCTCAGAGTTCTGAGTGACAGCTGCTCTGTCAGACAGAAGGACTGAAAATACATCACAAAGCCCCTCAGAAGCTTCTGAACTCTCCAGTCACTTTTGCACTGCACCATGTGTTCAATTGAACCGTCATAGTGAACCACTGGGGAATTCTGATTGCTAACAGTGGTGCTACAAACACTTTGTTATTATTATTACATTGCATGTCAATGCAATGTACTGTTATCACTGTTCTTCTTATATGTGGCCGGGTAAAATACACACAGCACAACAAATATAAAAGATAGGGTTTATTTCTGATAGATTCTTAGTTGAATATTTGTAATATGGAAAAGAAATGAAATACAGTATTCTCAACTTAAACAGTGATGAAACACACTATGTATTACCACCAAACCCACTTATACTTATACTCGTAACTAGTTGCTTTATTGCAAGAGCTTAATCTTTAAGTCCAACTACCCAAAAGGAAATAACAAAAAGATCGTTCACTCAGGAACTCAGTGTGGATTTCAAAATAGTCTATGCTGTAGCTATTCAGCTAACACACCAATATGACAAATTACAGTGCAAATGTCTCGTCGCACAGAATACGGCAGTGGCAATGCTAACAAAAGAAAAACATTCACATTAGTGTAGTTCCAGCATTGTCATTATTACCTTAAATCAATGTTAACTCTGAACACATACTCACTTCTATCTGAGCTAGCGAAACTAACGCAATCCCAGGTCTCTTGCTAGCGGGTCATGAGTCCTGGATAATCCATCCTCATCTTCGAGTTATAGATCAAAATGCAACTTTATTGTCCTAGTACATAAACTCCAACATCTAAACTCTTAGATTTTGATCAAACTGCACACTTGCAACGTGCATAAAACTAGGATTGCTGGCTTGTTCATTACACCATGCTCCATCCGAAAACTTCTACTCGTCTCATTGCTGATGACATCACACTGTGCGCACGTTCTTAAAGGGACCTTGCGTTTTATCCTGAACAATGTACAGCACTACAACTGATTCCCCATGTATTCTGCTAGTGAACCTTCCATCACCAGGCTACATTCTCCCCTGCTCAACAGTCAACGTCCTCGGTGACCGTCCGTGTATTCCTAACCTCCTTCACTGCTTCTCTAAAGAAGACGGTAGCTAGACTGACAACTATATGTGAAACTACTGCTGGGCTGGGTGAAGTGAACCAGACTCTAATGCTGATCTAGGCTGATGATGCATATTTGAATGTTGCCCTGCATTCTGTCTAGTGCTTCTGCGGGTGACAGGGGGGGTTTCAGACTCATCTTCTTGTTCTGACTCATTTTCAATTTCAGAGCCTAAAGATTCATGTTCTGACTGACCATCATCCCCCTCAATTACTGTCACGTCAGCATTTTGAGAAGGAGTATCAAGTCCCCCTAGAACCCGCCTCTCTTCAGTCAGTTCTTCCCCAGCTGGGTTATCAGTGGTAACAAGTTCTCCTATGATTTCCCCATCATCTGAGCTTTCAGAGTCTGACCCTGATCCCCTCGACCTGACTGACTCAGAAGGCTGCTTTTCCTTTCTCCTCCTCGGTGTCGAGACAGGAAGCAGGTCACCCACACATGGCCGTATGTCCACCCTGTTCACCCTTTTCGTCAGCCCCCCTCCAACTGGCTCAACTGTATATGTGGTCCCTTGGATCCCAACCACCCGGTATGGGACAGACTGCCACGCATCCTGTATCTTATTTCGTCCTTGTGGTCTATTTCGGATATACACACACTGACCAATATCAATTTGAGGACAATACACCTTGCCTCGTTGCAATGCAATTCTTTCGGCTGCTTTTTGTGCTGAAAATTCCTTAGCTCGAGCATGTGCCTCTTTCAATCTCCTTTGGTGCACCGCCAACCAATCACAGTTTGGTACTTCTGCTGTCTCTTTCCCTAACAACGCATCAACCGGCAGATGTGGCTCCACCCCAAACAGTAAATAATATGGGGAGTAACCAGTGGTTGAATGAGGAGTCACATTATATGCATACACTAATTCTGGTAAGTGTTCAGGCCAGCGGCGTTTTTTGTCTGGAGGTAGAGTGCGCAACAGCTCATGGAGAGTTCTATTAAACCTCTCGCATTGAGCATTTCCAGTCGGATGGTGGGGGGTTGTGCGACTCTTTTTCACGCCATACAATTTACAAAGCTCAGCAATTACCTCACTCTCAAAATTCCGCCCTTGATCAGAATGCAGTCGTTCTGGCACACCGTATTTCATGAACCACTCTCTCAAAAGAACCTTAGCTGTGGTATTGGCCTTCTGATCTCGTGTCGGGTAGGCTTGAGTGAATTTAGTGAAAACGTCCGTAACCACTAACACATTCTCCCTACCATCTGAGGCTGGCTCCAACAACGTAAAATCTACAGCCACAACCTCCAGAGGTCTGCTTGCTAAAAAGGATTTCATGGGTGGGTGGATTTTAGGCTGAGGCATTTTAGTTAGGACACAACGCTGACATCTTTTTATCCACAACTCAACATCCTCATGCAGTCCTACCCAAAAACATCTCTGTCTTAAGAGCTGCAACGTTCTCTCAATTCCTTGATGGCCCATTGCATCATGGACACTCTCAAGTACCGGCCTTTTTAAGGAGTCAGGTACCAACAGCTGGTAGCATTCACCATATCTTACGTCCTGCACCACACGGTACAATAATTCATCACGCTCTCTTATACGGGTCCAGTGTTTGAACAAGGACTGCACAGATTTAGACAAACACCCCCTTTCTCTACCTGTAGGCCTCCGTTTCTGATCCCAAAATGTCCTGAACTCACTCAGAACGGGATCCTGCCTCTGAAACACGCACAATTCATCCTTTGTATATCCTGGGAGGGCAGATGTAGCCCCTTGAGTAGGACTAACAGTTGCAATTCCTACATCCACGGCCCTAATCTGTCTGACTTCACATCTCTCCATACCAGTCAGGGTCAACTCCGGGTCGAGAGCTGTGCCCTTTCTGATCACATTACAAATGGCAATGCAATTGTCATACTCGGCCTCTTCAGACGTAGCCTCAGGCTCCCCTGCCAAGGGCTGTCTAGAGAGGGCATCTGCTGCTGCGTTACAGCGCCCTGGGCGGTACTGCACCTCAAAATCAAATACGGCCAATTGTGCCATCCATCTTTGCTCAATGGCTCCCAGTTTAGCTGTACCAAGGTGACATAATGGGTTGTTATCCGTTATAACAGTAAACTTTGCGCCCAGCAAGTATCCTCGAAATTTCTCCACTATGGCCCACTTAAGGGCTAGAAGCTCTAATTTCATGCTACTATAATTTTTGTCATTTTTCTCAGCATTTCTTAGCCTTCTGCTTGCATATGAAATCACTCTGATCTTGTCATCCTGACGCTGTGACAGGATGGCTCCTAAGCCAAGTCCACTCGCATCAGTCTCTACCATGAACGGGGAAGTGAAATCTGCAAATCCAAGCACTGGTGCACTTGTTAACTTTTCTTTTAACACATCGAAGGAACTCTGGCACTCTGCATTCCATAGACTCATAAGCATTTGATTTACTTTGGCGGGAGGTCCCACACTAAGGCACACATTCACCAAGTCATGCAGTGGCCCAGCTATTTTTGAAAAGCCTTGAACAAATCTCCGATAATAACTACAGAAACCCAGAAATGATCTTAATCCTTTTAGCGTAGTGGGTATGGGCCACTCTTTCACCGCTGAGATTTTATTGGGATCTGTTGCTATTCCCTCTGCTGATATCTGATGTCCTAAGAATGTCACCTTCTCTTGTAGAAAATGACACTTCTCAATCTTAACCTTAAGACCTGTTTCATGCAAGCGTTTAAGTACAATGTCCAATCTCTCTATATGTTCACTGAAAGTTCCAGAAAATAATAAAATGTCATCCAAATAAACCAACATTATCTGGAAAATCAGATCATTCATGGTCACCTGCATCAACCTCTGAAAGGTTGCTGGTCCATTACAAACTCCCATAGGCATCCTTAGGTGTTCATAAAGACCAAATGGAGTCGTAAAGGCGGTCTTATGTCTATCGTGTTCTGCGACAGCTACTTGATGATAACCACTAGCCAGATCAATACTTGAAAAGAATCTGGCACCTCGCAGCGCATCAAAGCTCTCATCGATGCGTGGCAGAGGAAACGCATCTCTCTTCGTTTTCTGATTCAATTTTCTGTAGTCGACGCAGAGCCGTATACTACCATCTGACTTCCTAACCACTACCACAGGTGAGGCATAAGAGCTTGAGCTCTCCTGTATGACTCCCTTTCTCAACAACTGAGATATATGTTCTTTCACCTCCTTATACTGAGTAGGTGGAATTCGACGATAAGGTAAGGTGACTGGTACCTCATCAACCAGGTTGATCTCATGAGTTACTTTATTTGTATAGCCAAGGTCATCCTCCCCAAGAGCAAATACATCTGCATATTTTGATAGCAACACTCGCAGCTGTGCTTGCTGTTCCTCTGTGCCACCAATGTCTAGCCTATCCAAGAGACTCGTCACATTAGTTTCAGGGTGAGATTCAGTCATATCCAAAGATACCTGCTCAGTGTTTGCTGATATACGCTGAAATTTCACTTCACACTGTTGCTCACTATTCATGCACTGCACAGGTGACAAGATACCCAGCCGGGTTCTAGGCTGGAGCCACACATCCTCATCAGACAAGTTACATACCTGCACATGCACCAGATTGCTATGCGGATTCACAAGTGTAGGCATGACTACAACCCCTCCTGGCAAGGATATACTGCTAGGCTCCAACAACCACTGCTCCTCACTTTCTGTACCAATGGCCAGTCCTCTGGCCTGGACTGTCACGACTGACCCTGCAGGTACATATACTCTATCCTTACCAGCTATCCTTGCCATTATTGTTTTTTCAGATCTACACCTTTGCAACTTTTGAAATGCCATCCTCCAGTCAGCGTCCACTTTCCCTCCCAAAGTAGTGTCAAATTCAGCCTGAACCAATTGACGACATTGACTTATTATGTTCATTCCAATAATGCCTGGTACAGACAACTGTGAGCTATGTGGGTCTTTCACAACCAAGAAACCACAGTCAGGAATGGTCATTCCCATTGTCTCAACCTCCAATTCAAGATACCCTAGATAGGGAATGTCTAACCCATTAGCGGCTGTTAACTTGAGCCAGCCAGAGGTGGAAAGCATATCTTCATCTTCTCCCCCCAAATGCTTACGGAAAAAATCTTCTGTGATTGTGCTCACTTGACTGCCTGTATCCAATAAGCAAGGGACAGAGACTCCACCCACCCTTATTTCTACCATTGGACAAGTGCCAACTGCACGCTGCAATAACTGATCATGAGATGGTGAAATCTTTGAGCCTGCATTTTGCCCCCGAATTGCCCGGCTCATGGCAACTGGGGTGTCTCGTTTCCCTGAACCCAGCTAGCTCCCTCTTTAGCTTTAGGCTTTTGTGGGCATTCCCTTGCAATGTGCCCCTCTTTCTGGCACTTAAGGCAGATAGGCTGTCCAGCCTCTGTAAACCTTAGAGGGGCCCTAGGCTTCACACTAGGAGTACTTGACGTCTTAACAGCTAGATCCTTTATTGCTTGTGTCAATTCACTTATTTGCTTCCCTTGCTCAGATACTACTTTAAGAACTTCATTTAAAGTCACTGGCTTGGCATAAGCATTTACTGCTGCACAATAAGTCTCATCTAACTGATCAGACACTTTGCTTTTGCTTTTAGTTTGTTTGGCATTCACAGAAGGTTCCTCTAATGTCCAAAGACATGCTTCTTCACGCACCTCTACCATTGTGCAGGTGGGTTTATCCCTGACATATCTCCTAAGCTCTCGTCTAAGGGTAGAGTCACGAATCCCCTCAATAAACTGATCCCTCAAGACAACCTGTTCATTGGTGATGGCACTAGGTGATCGTTTGATCACCTTCTGTAGCGCCTTTCGTAATGCATGGGAATAGTCAAGTATGTCCTCTCCCTCTCTCTGTTTGCAACTATAAAAGTCATGTAGAAGTTGGGGCCCACTACGTTTATCAGTAAAGGCTTCTCTCAGATAACTGAACAAGTCACCGACCTGATCAACTTGACTGTCAGTGCGCAGCCGTACCTCTTCTAAGGCTGACCCTTTCAACAATGACATGACAAAATCATACTGATCATGGGCTGACTGATTTCGTACACGTAGGACCCGTTCAATTTCTTCAATGAAATAATCCACTGACCGCCCATCTTTCTCAAAATCACCACTAAAGGGAGCAATATGTCGCTCTCTGGGAATGTAGACATAAGACTTACTGGCCTCACCCTTCAGACTTTCAATGGTAGCCATGGCTTGTTCATGTTTATCTCTAAGCTCTCTTAACTGAGATTGAATGTCATCTGCCCCAGAGGCTTCAGCCTGCTCCGTCATATTGTTTAGAAGTCCTTGATAAACACTATCAAAAGGATAAAGTCTTTGGAACTGTGTCCCTGGAAGCAGTCTGGATGGTTCAGGCGTCTGGCTCTGTCCGCGCTCTTCTGGCCTCTCAGTCCTCGTCCGACGTCTGTGGCGTCGTCCCATGCACAATGACCTCACCACACCAGGCTTGGCTCCACCACACCGAAGGCCGCCGCCACCACTCTTCACCACTGCCGTATTCTGTTTATTTGCACTGCAACAACCCTAGCACCTCAAGACACCTAACTATCAGAATACCCCACTCCTGGTACCAAAATTTGTGGCCGGGTAAAATACACACAGCACAACAAATATAAAAGATAGGGTTTATTTCTGATAGATTCTTAGTTGAATATTTGTAATATGGAAAAGAAATGAAATACAGTATTCTCAACTTAAACAGTGATGAAACACACTATGTATTACCACCAAACCCACTTATACTTATACTCGTAACTAGTTGCTTTATTGCAAGAGCTTAATCTTTAAGTCCAACTACCCAAAAGGAAATAACAAAAAGATCGTTCACTCAGGAACTCAGTGTGGATTTCAAAATAGTCTATGCTGTAGCTATTCAGCTAACACACCAATATGACAAATTACAGTGCAAATGTCTCGTCGCACAGAATACGGCAGTGGCAATGCTAACAAAAGAAAAACATTCACATTAGTGTAGTTCCAGCATTGTCATTATTACCTTAAATCAATGTTAACTCTGAACACATACTCACTTCTATCTGAGCTAGCGAAACTAACGCAATCCCAGGTCTCTTGCTAGCGGGTCATGAGTCCTGGATAATCCATCCTCATCTTCGAGTTATAGATCAAAATGCAACTTTATTGTCCTAATACATAAACTCCAACATCTAAACTCTTAGATTTTGATCAAACTGCACACTTGCAACGTGCATAAAACTAGGATTGCTGGCTTGTTCATTACACCATGCTCCATCCGAAAACTTCTACTCGTCTCATTGCTGATGACATCACACTGTGCGCACGTTCTTAAAGGGACCTTGCGTTTTATCCTGAACAATGTACAGCACTACAACTGATTCCCCATGTATTCTGCTAGTGAACCTTCCATCACCAGGCTACATATAGTTATTCTTCTTCCGACCAAAATCAACGATCAAAGGCTCTAAAACCACCGAACCGTTTGACGTCATTCAAGCACTCCTACAAAGGTCTTGAAACGGAGATTTGTTAAATGTATTTTTCACATTTGTGAACTTTATACTTTCTGAGATATTTACGATAAAAGAGTTTAAAAATCCCATAGACTTAACCCTCTAACCGCCCAAGGCGCCGTACGGCGACAAGCAACATCACTGATTAAAACAGACGGTAGATCCGAGTAGGGTGACAAATCGCCTTTGTACTCTCCACCACTAGTTGGCAGACATCCAGAGCTTCGATTCAAGCCCAAATTCGAGTAAAAAAGTTTTCAGGAAGTGCCTGTATTACTCGCGAGAAACAAAAAAAAAAGACGCATTTCCTGTTTATAACGCGGAAGTGAAATGCGCGATCGCTATGCACAAATTGAAGCAGAAAAACGGCAAATGTTAAAAAACAAAGTCGTGTGTTATGAAGTCTTGGGTCTGCCATTCACCTACTCTGATTCTGAAGGAGAATATCTGCCTTTTGGAGATTATGATCGGTCGTTCATTGGCAGTGACAGTCAAGATGCGTCTGTGAATGGAGGTGGGTCTTTGCGTGTGTACGTCAATGTTTACCTGCAGCAATGCTGACTAAAGGGTTCAAATAAGCATGGTGTGCTTGGTGCCAGTGATAATCATGATGATAGTGTCTGTAATTGACATGGTACAGACAGCAGGTTTAGTAAAAATAGGGCTCTGAAGAACTACAAAGTCATCCGCGATAGGAACTGATTTGACCAGGCTACTTTATCATATAGTAACATAGGGATTGTGGTAATACTAATAGTTTACTATTGTTGGTTTACATTTGGCTGTGGTCCTGTTTGTTTGTTATGTCGGAGAAATTACAAAAATCAAAGTAAAACTGCTCAAATGTGTTCAACAATCAGTATTTACTGAAATGTGCATAATTTGACGCTATTGCCAATCTGTGACGTCATAATATGCAAATTAGATGAGTAAATTTACTCCCTTTATAAACTTTAGTTCATACTCAATGATTTTCACATTTACACTAGGACTTTATCTCTGACCACTTTCAAGCCATGGCCTTTTGAATTTTTTATGCAAAAATCCAAAAAAACCCAGGCGGTTAGAGGGTTAACGTTGAGACGCTTTGGCGGCAGAAATGGATTGTTACGTAGTGCTCATTAAGCTACAGCTGTAGCAAAGAATCCTTCATTAGCCATCTGCGCCGCTTTAACCCTCTCTGGCTGTAAACACTAGTGACTAGAAGAAGCAATCTAACGTTGATACCATGCCACGGAACGTTATCGTCCTCGTCTTGTCTCCTGCAGTAGCCCACTCCTATCTTGCTTCCTTACAGTAACCGGTTAGCTCTAGGTGACGTTGTGTGGGAACACCTAATAGTTAGACCATAGTTTAGACAATCAAACTCTAACGTAAGCACTATATTTAGCTAACGACAATCAAATTTAACGTTAGCTTCTAGCCACGCCAGTCTTAACTCAGCGTCCAACCTATTAGACATGCCAGTTGTACCATTTAGGTTTAAGAGAAGCCTTCTTCTCACAGTCACAGTCTTTATTTCAATCTATTATTTTAATAAATGAAGAGTTATTTTCCAAAATACTATCCACAATTTTAATGCATTTTCATGAATCACTTTTTAAATGTGGGTTTCCAAGTAATTTCAGTGGAACTGTAGGCTAATTGGGTTATTGTTATTCATCTATTCTTATTGTGTCATACAGTAGCCTATGTTGTCTTTTTAACTAATACAATGTTTTACACAGCAACATTTTTACATTTACATGCAATGGTAATTTCTTCCATGGAATTACATTTTCTAGTTTACATTATTATCTCAGCTAATGTATAACATCTCAGTGAAGATTTGAACTGTTTAAGTATGAATTACTGTATGTCTGTCTGTCTGACATAGATTCATTCTATCGACCTAGATGACCCTCTAACACATTTCATACTGTACATAAACAAACAAACAAACACACAAGTAGAAATAACACCCATGGGTTTCAAGTCCTCTGTTTACTGCAAAAATGTTGGCCAATCTTGTGAACGATGTTGATGTCAGAACACAGTGTGGTGGAGCCTCAATTTGTAAATAAACACAAAGCGTTGGTGCCTCCGTCTTCCCTCTGACAATTAGATCAAATGTGGAGACTAATTAGATTTGCTTTTATTATTTTCTCAAGACTCAGAGAATCCCACTTATTAGATTTTGGCCTGTAGCTGTGTAAGGTTAAGGAAGGTTGTTGCTGAAATGAGGAAAAAGAGAAACATAAAATGAAAACCTCGACTGAGAATACTTTTCTTGAAAAATAATATCTTCCCTGTTCTACTCGTGCTTCTAGGAGTCCTATGGGGTCAACTTCAAATTGTCTGAGTAAAGATGTTTCATTTATTTTTTATAAAATATAAAACGTTCTCTTTTGTTCACAATCACCCCTTCTGTAATATATACTATATACATACTCTCTCTCTCTCTCTCTCTCTCTCTCTCTCTCTCTCTCTCTCTCTCTCTCTCTCTCTCTCTATTTTTTTCTAACCCTGAGGCTGCAATCCAATCCGTGTTTGGAACGTAGTCTGTATGACGTCTACAAATTGGGTACTTTTGTTTACAGCGTGCGATATCGGATGAGTTGTCAAGTCATAGCGTTATTGTGTAGCGGTTAATTGGCAACATGGACAGGTTTTTGAAAAGAAAAGAGTATGATAGGCTACATCTGAACCTGTGCCCTCAACATCATCCTCTTCATCGTGTGGTCATTCAGTGAAGGAGGTAGAGACCGTCAACAAGACTGAAGTAGTTTTCAAACAGGTTTTTCCGCACATTTTTCATTTCTGACGGTAGCGGACATTCAGACATGAAGCATATAGGCGGAACGTATAAGGCCACCTGTTGTTCACATCTAATTTAGAATTTCTGTCAATTGGGCTTTGGTTCGCTGGGCAGATATTGACGCCTAACAAATGTGGCCGCGCTGTCTGCTGTGCCTGCGGAAGAGTGTAGGCTACTGTAGTTTTTACACCGGGAGTAGGCTATGTCAGAGGCTATAACCTTGCTGCATTACCAGCAACGTGTTAAAAGGATGCAAAACTGTTAAGTGGCATTAGGGCACTTTATACACGTAGTACTTCCCTCGATCATCACGACAAGTGTGGAATTTTTCCGCGATTGCATTCACATGCTGTGGTGGCAGTTACGGCCAAATGACTAGGTCAGCAGCAGGAAAAGTTCCGGTAGTAGATATAGTGTACGGACATATGAATTCAGACAGCACAACAACAACAACAACAACAACAAAACACCGTAAAAAGTCGGTGGCGTGAACATTGCGGAAATACACGTCTGTCTGAAAACGTCTCGAGAAACGGCAGTATGATGACAATTAGGCTACCTCACGTTCGGATTCAAGCACAGAGAGCGCCCTAGAGCTGTGGAACAGGAGCTACGTGTGTGTCTGTCATCCATTCCTGCGAGAATAGAGCGGCTGTATTCATCCATGCAGGCCCAAGTCTCTCACTGAGTGTAAGTCACACTCCTGTGTGTTTGTGTTTGTGTGTGTGTGTGTGTGTGTGTGTGTGTGTGTGTGTGTGTGTGTGTGTGTGTGTGTGTGTGCGCGCGCACGCACGCACGCGCCTACATGAGTTGTAGTATGCTATGCGTTTTGCATTTGTTTGTCTCCAGAGATGGTGTGTATTCTAATTATAATCTACATTTAAAAAAAAAAAGTTTGGGATGCCTTGGCATTTTTCAATCATGTAAAGGGTGCCACGACAGAAAAAAGGTTGAGAAACACTGGCATATTGCATCTCTTTCTTCATGCTCCTCTATGATTAAAGCACGATCTGATACTGATCCATTGGGCTGATTCACTGCAGTTAATACATTTCTTTACATTTATTTTTATTTCATTTACATTTTCTATTGCCATGACACACTGTCTTGCAATTTATGCACAATGTTGCTAATGCACAGGAAATTACTGTATATAACTCTATATATACACACATTATAGTTGTGATTGAATGAATGCAATGACTGTGCTCTACTTGAATAGCTTTTTTGTCTTGGCTTCAATTCACTCTTCAAGTCACTGGAATAGCTCAATGGGTTACCCTGATAGTTTCTGATAGTTTATTGTACCAGTGAGACCAGCCCCCCTCCCTCCCTCCCTCCCTCCCTCTGAGGGGGCAGCCAGGCCTAATAGGTCTGGGTGATTACAGTATGCTCTATACACACAGCACTGATATTTATAGAAATAGGGGAGTGCACTGGTTCAGCATGAAACCAAGGAGCATGGGGGTGACAAAAAGCTCACAAGGCAAAGTATTAGCTCATTCACAGCGCTTAATGTGTGTGTGTGTGTGTGTGTGCCTGTAAGACAGAGAGAGAGAGAGAGTCAGAGAGAGAGAGAGAGAGAGAGAGATTCTGCTGGAGATTGGAGAGACTGCAGGAGGGAGAGAGAGACTGTGGTGTAGAGAAGTGAGATGAAGGAGTGATAGATGGAGGGATAGAAAGCAGAGAGGGGGAGAAAGAAAAAAAAAACATATTACTTTCATGAGCCAGACGCCACCCTCCCTCAGACAAATATAGGCACCAGGTGACCACTATAATGCTATCAGGTACAGACATGGCAGCACAATGAGTCTTCTTAGACATTCACAGAGAGGCTT
>NC_085004.1:18707381-18709881 GCF_963854185.1 Sardina pilchardus | reverse complement strand
AGAGATTACACATGCAGAGGAAGGGAAGCTGAACTTCTGTTTCGACTCAGAGAACTTGAAGCAACTTCAAACATCCGAGCCTGCAGAGTTGGCCAAAAAAATAGTGAAAAAAAAAAACGGTCCCACCTTTTCTCATTTCCAAACTCAGTCAGATGTATGGATAAGAAGTCTGGACTGGCATCGCTTTTCCCAGCCTGCATCTCTCTGGGCCGCGGTTTGCCTCGGCGCGCGCAATTTGGCACTCGCCGCCTCCCTCAACACCCCGGCACATTTTCCGCTCGCTGCACATCAGTTACAGTCGGGCTCCGAAAAAATGAAGTCACTCTCGGCGGGTCCCGTGCGGATCAAGGTACACCTGGAAACATTTTATCTCCCGCTGCCTACGCACTGCCAGGAAGGCCCGACCCCCTCCTCCTTGGACGAGCATCGGCGGTTTAAAGTCATTGATGGCCAACAGTCATCATTCACAATAACCAACTGTGATTGATGAAGAGTGCCGCTTCCAGGATGTAGCAGGTTTTAAGTGTGACAGGGAATTTCATCAGAGTTTTATTTGACATCATCCTTGAGACAATGTCCGACCCATGGCATACAAACTATGAGAAGACTGTAGATTACATTACGGGGCATGCTACTAGAATAAATATGTTATTAAACTGACTCTGTTGTTGAAGGATTACAGTATACTATAATGAGCAGATATTACTGTCCTTTTATTCTAGTGTGCTATGCATTTTGGTGCAAAAGAACAGCATTTGCAAATCTGCCGTTTGAATACTCATTTTTTCCCTTTCTTCTTGGATCTTTTGCTGGAGTTCTGACAGAAGTGGGACAATGTCATGACTTACAATGAGAGATTTTGACAAACTAAACAATAAACAAGCCCTTTGCTGATGTGGGGACTGTTAGTTGCACTGCCATTCTTTTGGCAATTCAACAGTGGGGCTGCGACAGATCATCTGCCAACTTTCCATCCCGTGGAAAATAGTTGGCCTTAGCTGCACATGTTTGTAACGCTTACAGTATGGGCTCCATGGTTCATATTAGGCTCCTATAAAACCCTTTTACAACCCTTTACCTATAGCCATATTGTGAATGGCAGGAGAAGAGCCATGTGCTGTCATGATTCCGTAGTGATGTTGACAAGAGATGTGAAGATCTTTTTACACATCTCTAATATAGGGCAAGGCTGTCATCAACTCCCAGTATCTCGTGAGAAAAACCTCTGAGAAAAAGAAATATCCAGTATATGGTAAAGGTCTATTCAAATCCAGTGAAATTTGTTTAAACTTTGTTTAAAGTGTTATTCTGGGTGAAGCTAACTAGCATGTTGTTCCTCTTTTTTGAAATGCATTGAACATTGAAATTCCTTACACAAAATCACACCCACAATAAGGTGGACTTTCAAGTAGCAGGACATTTGAGTGTTATTGAAAAGTTAGACTCTCCCTGGCCAGCTTCCCTCAATAAAGGAAACACAGGCTAGAACTTGGACGCGAGTCACTCTCTCACCAGAGCTTGATCTCCGTCCAGACCGCTTTCTAGTGAAATACCTACAAACAGTCCCACCTCCCACTTACCTTCTCTCTCTCTCTCTCTCTCTCTCTCTCTCTCTCTCTCTCTCTCTCTCTCTCTCTTGCATTATTTATTTATTTATTGTACAGGCAGGCGAGCCGATTTGGAGCGGATCCCGAGCCGTGCAGGCCGTCCAGATGGGCCTGGTTAGAGCCCAACACCTGTAATGGGGATCAGACGGAGAAAGTTTGCGGTCGGAATTTATTGCATCCTACTTCACTGTTTATTAAGCCTCTGCCTGTCTCCCCTCGCTTGCCCCAACTCATGCATCACTAACAGGCGCTATTAGTCAATTAGATCTTGTAAATTGGGAAACGGGGAGAGAGCGAGAGAAAGATAGAGAGAGAGAGAGAGAGAGAGAGAGAGAGAGAGAGAGAGAGAGAGAGAGAGAGAGAGAGAGAGAAAGAGAGAGAGATGAAAAGGGGGTGAAAGTGAATGCATTCAATGTAGAAATAGGTCTGGTTCTCTTAGGAGGCATAGACTGTCACATGAGGAGTCTCTGAGGTTCTAATCATACCTAAGTTAAAAAGGCAAAAAAAGTTGGGATTGTACAACTTGACATCCTTCACATTAAAAAAAAAAAAAGAAATCTGCTGTCAGAGGCAAAGTTTGCTAACTCCAAATTCTTTAAACTCTCATCATATAAGTGCCTAAAAGTAAAAGCTTAAAGTGAGATGTTCTCGGCTTATACAAAGTTGGTCATTGTAGGAAATACAGCATATGAAAATGTCATTATGTTATGGAAATAACAGCATGTTTAAGTGTATTCGACTCTAAATGTGAGCTATCTCTTTGTTGGTTTTGTTTTGGCTTGGTTTCACTTCGGCGGGTCTGGACAGAGGCCCTAATGCACTGTGTGTCTGTGGCGCTGGAGCCGGTGGCCGGTCCAGATGATCAAGCTGCGGCCGAATAGGAGCTGAGTGGT